>NW_027256882.1:10881017-11343517 GCF_029215685.1 Pituophis catenifer annectens | reverse complement strand
AAGCAAAAACATACATCCAACCCAAGGGTGAAATGCTCCCGGTTTGGACCGGATCGCCCGATTCGGTAGCGATGGAGGCGGGTGGTTCGGAGAACCGGTAGCAAAAATCCCTGCCCCCCCTCCATGCCCAGCTGAGCCGCGCAATCATCAGAGGCTTTTTTTATATATTTTTAAAAGCATTTTTTCTACAACCTCTTTGGCTGAAAAAATGCTTTTAAAAGTAAAAAAAAAAAAAGCTTCTGATGATCGCGCGGCTCAGCTGGGATCATCAGAGGCTTTTAAAAGCATTTTTTCTACAACTTCTTCGGCCGAAGAAGTTATAGAAAAAATGTTTTTAAAAGGAAAAAAAGCCTCTGCCGATCAGGCAAGTCAGCTGGGATCATCAGAGGCTTTTAAAAGCATTTTTTTACAACACCCACTCAGTCATATTACCCCCACCACCAAGTCCCCACCAAGCCACGCCCACAGAAACGGTAGTAACAAATTTTATTATTTATTTATTTATTTATTTATTTTATTAGATTTCTATACCGCCCTACTCCCGAAGGACTCAGGGCGGTGCACAGCCAAACAATAAAAACACATACAATACAAAATTTAAAATAGAATAAAATCAAATTAAATAATTTTGGCCCCGACAAATTTAAAACCCCAAACTTTTAAAACCAATTTAAAATTGAATATACAAAATACTAAAAGATATTTAAAATTTTAAAAATCTTTTATAAAAGAGGGGGAAAATTAGGCCAGACCGGCCTGGTGAAATAGTAAGGTCTTTAAGGTGCGGCAGATCCGGGATCCTCCGTATCTCTGGGGGGAGCTCGTTCCAGATAGTAGGTGCCCCCACAGAGAAGGCTCTTCCCCTGGGGGCCGCCAGTCGGCATTGTTTGGCTGACGGCACCCGGAGGAGCCCCTCTCTATGGGAGCGTACCGGCCGGTGGGAGGCTATTGGTGGTAGTAGGCGGTCCCGCAAGTACCCAGGTCCTAAGCCATGGAGCGCTTTAAAGGTGGTAACCAAAACCTTGAAGTGCACCCGGAAGACCACCGGGAGCCAGTGCAGCTCGCGCAGGAGGGGTGTTACATGGGAACGCCATGTCGCTCCCATTACCAACCGCGCGGCCGCACTCTGCGCCAGTTGGAGCCTCCGGGTGCTCCTCAAGAGGAGCCCCATGTAGAGAGTGTTGCAATAGTCCAGGCGGGACTATTTTACATTTCACCACTGATCCAACCCTAACAACAGCAGCAAAGGGGAAAAAATAAAAGAGTCCAAAAAAAGGAGGGAAAAGTGACTGATCAGATTTAACATTTAACATGTAGGATCCATCTTGGCTGAGTGCCAAAAGAAAAGAAAAAGCAATAATTTTTCCCTCTTATCTATATATCTAATCTATATCTATGTCTGTCGGTCTGTCTATCATCTATATCTATCATCTATCTCTATCATCTATCCATCATCTATCTATCTGTCTGTCTGTCTGTCTGTCTACCTACACACACACACACGCTTGGTTTCATTTTGTTTCTTTATTTCACTGTTCTGTATTTTATTCTCTAATAATACAATAAATTTAAATTAAAAAAGAAAAAATATATAAGAAAAAAAAGAAGAGAAAGCAGTCAACAGGTTGAGCTAAACATTCTACCAATCGTCAAATTTGTCCCCATTTCTGATGGGCTGGAAAAGCAGAGTAGGGATGGAGTTATGCCTCTGAGGAAATGAGGGGGGGGGATGCTTTCTTTGCAAATGAGAGAGTATTCAGGAGTGGGCTGCTGAGGGTTCGGGAGAACCGCTAGCTAAGATTCTGTGCAGTTCGGAGAACCCCCAAATCCCACTCCTGGCTGGTCCCGCCCACCCTGCCCTCCCAGGAGCCCCACGCAGCCCGTTTTGGATGCAGGTAAGTGCAGGGCACGAGCAGAGACTCGGGGAGAGCGAAAAAAGGGCCTACCAGAAGTTCGGGAAGGCCGGAAATGAGCCTGTTTCTGGCCTACAGAGCCCGAGGAGGCCATTTCTGCCATCCCAGAGGCTCAAGGAAAGCCTCTGGAGCCCAGGGAGAGCAAAAATGACCCCCCCACACACCGTGGTGCAGGAGGCTGGCTAGGCCACACCCACCATGGCCACGCCCACTCAGCAACCGGGCAGAGAACCCCTTGCTAAAATTTTTGAAGCCCACCCCTGAGAGTATTCCTTCATTATGTCCCCATTCCCCCCTGGCATCCCTTTCCCCTTTTTGTCTCCTTGCCCCCAAATAACAACGCACTCAAGACCCCCTCTTGGGAAATACTCCTTGCATTTGAAGAAGCTTCGGTGTCCAAACGTCCTCCAGATTTTCAGGGCCACCCAACGTTTTCTCTCTTTTTTTCTGCAAAAAAAGCAACCTATTCTGTCCTTGGTTCTCTGTTGCACTGTGGTCTCCTGAGGGGAAATAATACTTTTTAAAAATTTAGAAACATTACATGGTTATTTATCTATGGAGATTCTCGGTCATCTGGGTCATTTTTCAAGAGGCAACTGGACTTTCTGGATTTTCTTTGAAGTCGTTTCGCTTCTCATCCATGAAGCTTGCAGAGCTGAAGAAGCTTCTTGGATGAGAAGCAAAACGACTTCAAAGAAAAACCCAGAAAGTCCAGTTGCCTCTTGAAAAAGCACCTTTGGGACATTACATAGCGATTGCATCCATTTCTGTAGCTTCTATTTAGGTTTTTCTTAGCTCTGTATTCCACCTTTCCTGAGGAATACAAGGAAGTTCAAGTTTCCCCTCACAACAACTGGAATAATCTAGTCCAACCCTAGATTCCTCAAGCAGGAATCCCTATACCAGAGATGGCTAACCTTTTTGCCATTGCGTGCCAAAAGTGGGGGGAGTGCGGTGGGGTCACACGCACGCGTGCCCACATCCATTCTATGTGCCCCGCCCCCCCGTGCTCCCCCCGCTTTTGGCACATGACGGCACGATGAGCCCGGTAGGCCCGTTTTTTGCTCTCCCCAGGCTCCAGAGCCTTTCTAGGAGCCTGGGGAGGGCAAAAACGGCTTTCCCCACCCCCCAGAGGCCCTCCGGAGGCCGGAAACAGTGTGTTTCCTGACTTCTGGTGGGCCCAAAAGGCCCGAAAATCAGCTGGCTGGTGCATGCATGCATGCCAGAGCTGAGCTCGCATGCCCACCGATATGGCTCCGCGTGCCACCTGTGGCACCTGTGCCATAGGTTCGCCATCACGGCCCTATACTATTTTAGAGAAGCGGTTATCCTATCTTTTCTTGAAAACCTTTTTTTTAAAAAAATTTTAAATGTTTTTTACATTTGATTTATATGCCACCCTTCTCCGGAGACTCAGGGCGGCTTACAATGCGTTAAGCAATAGCCTTCATACTTTTGTATATTTTATACAAAGTCAGCTTATTGCTCCCACAAACTGGGTCCTCATTTTACCCACCTTAGAAAGGATGGAAGGCTGAGTCAACCTTGAGCCTTGGAGAGATTCGAACCAGCAGTAATTGCAGACAGCTGGTGTTAAATTACAGTGCTTCTGTCTGTTGAGCTATCCAGGCTCCTTCTGTGATAGAATAGAATAGAATTCTTTATTGGCCAAGTGTGATTGGACACACAAGGAATTTGTTTTCGGTGCATAAGCTCTCAGTGTGCATAAAAGCTATAAGTGATAAATCATGATCATAGTCATCATAAAAATACATTCATCATAAATCATAGGATAGAACACTTAGTGGTAGTCATAAGATACTAAATAAGCAAACAACAAAAATTCATACTAGAAAACTAAACAAAACAATATAAATCGTAAGGATGCTAGCAACAAAGTTATAGTCATAAGTAGAAAAGGAGACAGGTAGTAGGAAGGATGAGAAGAATAATAGTAATACATTCTTAGTAAATAGTTTGACAGTGTTGTGGGATAGTGGGGGGAAAAACTGTCCTTATGTCTAGTTGTTTTGGTGTGCAGTGCCCTATAGCATCTTTTTGATGGTAGAAGTTGGAACAATTTATGTCCAGGATGTGAGGGGGTCAATAGATATTTCCACAGCCCTCTTTTTGACTCGTGCAGTATACAGGTCCTCAATGGAAGGCAGGTTGGTAGCCATGGTTTTTTCTGCACTTCTAATTATCCTCTGAAGTCTGAGTCTGTCTTGTAGGGTTGCAGAACCAAACCAGACAGTTATAGAGGTGCAGGTGACAGATGGAACACCCACAATTTCTGGAAGCAATTTGTTCTCACAGGGAGGGACTACTCAGGGTACCGTCAGTCAAATTATGCCGACTGGCGACTCCCAGGGGGAGGGCCTTCTCTGTGAGGGCTCCAACCCTTTGGAATGAACTGCCCTCTGAGATACGAAATATCCGTGATCTCCGTGCTTTCCGCTGTGCCCTCAAAACCCTGATGTTCCAACAAGCGGGGCTAAACATATGAACATGTGAATGTTTTTAAAATGTTATCTAATTTTAGGTTCTATTTAATTGGGCCAAACTATGTTATAATAATAATTTTAATTAGCAATTTTATGATGTTTGTGTATCTATATTTTTCTTGACTGTACACCGCCTTGAGTCCTACGGGAGAAAGGCGGTATAGAAATATAATAAATAAATAAATAAATAAATAAATAAACAAATAAATAAATAAATAAATAAATACATACATACATACATACATACATACATACATACATACATACATACATAAATAAATTCCACCGGCTAATTGTTCTCACTTGTTAGGAACTCTCTTTGAGGTGGGCCTGAGAAAGAGAATCAGGCCCAAAGTCTCTCTGGATCTTTTCCGGCTGGTGTTGTGGCCCACCAGCGGCCTGCGTGGATCGTTGCTGATCACAACGACGAGGAGGCTGGTGTGGTGCTGCGCCAGCAGCCTGTGCAGCCGGCGCTTGAGTCGGACAGCGAGGAGGCTGGAGAAGATGTGGTGCCAGAGGCGGGGATTCAGTCAGGGCCTTCAGAACCTCCAGAGGCTCCTTTAAGTGAAGAGGATGAAGAGGAGGAGCCTCTTCTCAATGCACGGGCACGCAGAGCTGCCAAAGGAGTGGTTCCTCAGGAGGAGGTCTCCTCGAGAGTAAGGCTTGGGGCTAATTGGCCACGCCCTTAGCCTATTTAAGAAAGAACGCAGCTTGTAACAAGCTGCAGGAAACAACTTTAGTTCGCTAATCATCGTGTTGGGATTTCTATGCAACCTTGCTTCTGGGCTTTCTGCCAACTCCAGTAAGACTCTGACTATCTTATCTGTGGAATTCTGGCAGGCTGTTAAGAACGCTTATTAACAGCCGGCATTTGCTAAAACTGCGTTATTTGAGTAAAGTAAGTTTTGTTCAGAGTTTGTGTGCGCTGTGTTCTTTGGGATCCGTAGCTAGGGCAGAACAGCTGGGGATGGATGTGAACTGGTTTCCCTGGTCTTAATCCTCCAGCATGATGCTTACTTCCTGCTCCTTATTTTTGTTTCAGCAATTTACCGAAGTTCTTCTGGAGAAGGTGTTGCAGTCCCACCTGCACTTCCTTCCAGATTGTGACTTGGACTTTCTTTCAGGCTGTTGTGTCCTTCAAAGAGGTGGCTGTGTATTTCGCAGAGGAGGAATGGGCCCTGCTGGATCGGAGCCAAAGGACCTTGTACAGGGAAGTCATGCTGGAGACGTATGGGATCGTGGCCTCGCTCAGTGAGTCTCCCTTAATCTGCTCTCGCTCTCTGTGTCTGTCATTTGTACAGGTAGTCCTCGACTTACGACCACAATTGAGCCCAACATTCCTGTTGTGAAGTGAGACCTTTGTTACATGAGTTTTGCCCCCATTTTACAACCTCTCTCGTCGTAGTCGTTAAGTGAACCGCTGCAGTTGATAAGTTCATAACTCGGTTCCGTATTGACTTCCATATTGGCTTTGCTGGTGAGAAGATCGCCAAAGGGGGGGTCACATGACTTTGGGACCGCAACAGTCATAAGTACGAGACAGTTGCCAAGTGTCCGAATTTTGATCATGTGATTGTGGGGAGGCTGCAAAGGTCCTAAGTGTGAAAAACGGTCCTACGTCACATTTTTCAGTGTTGTCGTAACTTTGAATGGTCACTAAATGAACTATTGTAAGTCGAGGACTACCTGTATTGCCTTGGTGGCCTCAAGTGAGGCCATTTTGAAAAGTGTAAAGTTTTCCCGGGATGTGTTTGTGTGGAGATACCTCCTTTTTGGTTCTTTGACCACTTGGAGTTGAAGGACCTCATGGAGGGAGGTTGATCTAAAGCAGTGTTTCCCAAACTTGACCCTTTGAAGATGTATGGACTTCAACTCCCAGAATTCCTCAACCAGGCATACTGGTTGGGGAATTCTGGGAATTGAAGTCCATGCATCTTAAAATAGCCAAGTTTGGGAAACACTGATCTAAAGCATGGCCACCATTTCAGGTCCTCCTTTTGCTGAACCCGTCTTTAATAAGGACAAGGTGGGAGATGTTTCTTCTGCCACCTTCTGCTAGAGATCCTTTGAGACAATCTGGCTCAGAGAAAGAATTGGGGAAACTGATGGTGATTCATATTTATATTTCTCTATCTTCAGTCAAGGAAAAGGGACGAGTTCAGCCAACAGCAATCAGAATTTCTTTCAAGTGCCAATCTAAACATGCTTTTGATAGAGTAGAGTAGAGTAGAGTAGAGTAGAGTAGAGTAGAGTAGAGTAGAGTAGAGTAGAGTAGAGTAGAGTAGAATTAATAGAAATAGAATAGAATAGAATAGAATAGAATAGAATAGAATAGAATAGAATAGAATAGAATAGAATAGAATAGAATAGAATAGAATAGAATTCTTTATTGGCCAAGTGTGATTGGATATGCAAGGAATTTGTCTTCGGTGCATAAGCTCTCAGTGTACATAAAAGCTATAAGTCCGTGATGGCGAACCTATGGCACGCGTGCCCAAAGTGGCACCCGAAGCCATATCGGCCGGCATGTGCAGCCTTGCCTGTTTGTCTTCCAGGTTTCTGGCGCACATGCGTGCATGACAATCAGCTGTCCTTTGTGCCCACGGCAGTGCCGAAAACAGTTGTGAAGTTGGCTTTTCCGAAGCGCGATCCCTTCACGCGTGTGGCAGTGCTGAAAACTTGCTTGCGCGTGTTCGCTGGCCAGCTGATCACTGGGCACGCTTGCGCGCTGGAAGTTCAGATTTTCTGGAGCGCAGCCCTGATGAGCGCGCATGAGTGTGTGCGAAGCTTCCGCGCTACCTTTTCGGCACTGAGTTAAGCATTGTCAGCTTATTGCCCCCACAAACCGGGTCCTCACTTGCCGGAACCCGGAAGAGAGCAGCTGGCTGGTGTGCATGTGCACCTCACCAGCTGACTGGCGCGCATGTGTGCGACGGAACCTGGAAGAGCAGCTGGCGACGGCTCGTGTGCCCACAGAGAGGGCTCTGTGTGCCACCTGTGGCACACGTGCTATAGGTTTGCCGTCAGGGCCTATACCATTTCAGACAAATGGTTGTCCAATCTCTTCTCAAAAACCTCCAGCGTTGGAGCATTCACAATTTCTGGAGGGAAGTCGTTCCACTAATTAATTGTTATCACTGTCCGGAAATTTCTTCTTGATTCTAGGTTGCTTCTCTCCTTAATTAGTTTCCATCCATTGCTTCTTATCTTGCCTTCAGGTGCTTTGGAGTATAGGCTGACCCCCTCTTCTATGGGGCAGGCCTTTAGATATTAGAACACTGTTATCATATACTTGCAATTCCCTAACGATTTACAAGAATGATCAATTGAGTACATTTGTTCCACTTTTCCGTTTCATTTGTGATCTAGTCTTTTCTCTGTCTTTCTGTCCGAGCAGGTTTGGTGACGGAAGATTTCCCTGCTCAAGAGCTGAGGTGTATCTCCTCGAGAATTGCCAAAGATGAAGAGCAGGAAGCTGGTGATCTCAAGGGATCAGGGGGACAGGAAGGGCAAAAAGGAGAGACTAGGAGGAATCTGTCTGACCTCCGGGCAGAAGACCCTTGTCGAAACTTAATCCAGAAACAGGAAGAAAAGAACAAAAATCCTTCAGGTAGCAGGGCATTAATCTCTGAATTCAAACTCGAATTACACCACAGAATTTATACACGGGAGAAACTCTATCAACATTCAGGATGGACAAAGAGCTCAAACTTTCTTTCGCATCAAAAAATCCATTCAAGTGAGAAATCAGATTCTTGTTCGGCACATGGAAAGAACTTTCTTCAGATAGGTGATCTTTTGCCGTATCAAAGAATTTACGGAGAACAGAAAGTATTTAAATGCTCAGAGTGCGGAAGGCAATTCAATCAGAGCGCCTCTCTGACCCGACATCAGCAATTACACACGGAAGAAAGACCCTATCGATGCTTGGAGTATGGAAAGAGTTTCGGTAAGAACACTTCCCTTATTTCACACAGGGGAATTCACGCTGAGGAAAAACTGTACAAATGCTCGAAGTGCGGAAAGACCTTTAGCCACACCGCGCTCTTAGGTCGGCATAAAAAAATCCACTGGGGAGAGAAGCCGTACCTGTGCTCGGAATGTCCCAAAACGTTCAACACGAACGCCGGTCTGGTTTCTCACAAGAGGATTCACACTGGGGAAAAACCATACGTGTGTTTGGAGTGTGGAAAGTGCTTTCGGCAGAGAACACACCTTACGACCCACCGAAGGACCCACACCGGGGAGAAGCCGTATAAATGCTTTGAGTGCGGAAGGAATTTCAGTCAGAGTTCACACCTTACTTTGCACCAACGCACTCACACAGGAGAGAAACCATACCGTTGCTTTATGTGCGAGAAGAGATTCAGCAACAAGACCTACCTTAATTGCCACGAAAGGACCCACACGGGGGAGAAACCCTACAAATGCCTGGAATGTGGAAAGAGCTTCAGTCAGAGCTCCAGCCTTAGTATCCATAAAAAGATTCACCAAGGGGAGAAACCATACGCTTGCTTTGTATGCCGAAAGAGCTATTCGTGTAAGAAAAACCTCACTTCTCATCAGAGATGTTGTGGTCCGCCAGCAGCCTGTGGAGCTGGCAGCGGAGTTGGACAGTGAGGAGGCTGAGGAGGAACATGGGCCAGTCCTGGAATCTGGGGAAGGCCTGGATGAGGGCTCTGCATCAGAGGCAGAGATGGGGGCAGGGCCATCAGGGAGTGATGCATGGACTCCAGAGCCTCCAAAGTCATACAGCAGAGAGGCAGAGGAAGAGAAGGAACCTGTTTCCAGTACAAGCATGCGCAGAGCTGCCAGAAGGCACGAACAGTTAAAACAAAAGGGACAATTCGGCAGTAAGGCCTGGAGATGATTGGCCCCTCCCATAAGGCTTAAAAGAGAAGCAAAGGCACGTGGGCCCTTTGCAGGAAAACAACGTTGTTAATTCTGTTCCCAGTCGGCATCTCTATTTGATTCTGGACTCCGTGTGACTTTGCCAAGTAGGTCTTTGGCAGCGTGTCAAAGGAGATAAAGATTGGTGATTATCCCGAACGACTTCTCCCGAAGGACTTTTTGCAATTAATTGGGACTCAGCTGTGAATGAAAGTAATTCACAGCTGTTGCAATAAAAGAGGTTTTTGGGACTACTCGTGTGTTTTAATGACTCTGGAAGCCTAGGTCACAACAAGAGAATCCACAGAGAGAGAAACCCTCTCAGTCCTTGGAGCGCAAAAGAGTTTTTGAAGAAATGTACGTTTTGAATCCTGTCGGTGTAAAACGATTCAGGCGTTACAAACTTCGAAAAAGTTCAGAAATTGCAATGAAAATGAGATGGGACATCTGGGGAGCGGGTTAAAAAAATAATGATGGGGATTGCAGACCTATGCTCAAAGCCCTGTCTCTTGGTCTGTGCATCGTATGCGCCATATAACACAATAACAGAGTTGGACGGGAGCTTGGAGGTCTTCAAACCTCTTCTCAAGCAGGGGAGCCTATACTATTTCGGACAAATGGTTGTCCAATCTCTTCTTAAAAACCTCCAACACCCACAGCTTCTGCTGGCACTGATTAATTGTTCAGTCAGGAAATTTCTAGGTTCTAGTTCTAGGTTGCTTCTCTCCAGGGGTGGGTTCTACATTTTTTTACTACCGGTTCTGTGGGCGTGGCTTATTTTGTGGGTGTGGCTTGGAGGTCATGTGACTAGGTGGGCGTGGCTAGCTGGTCAGAGTCATTTCTGGAAGGTCCTCGCACTTAGGACCCGACTCATTTGTTTGCTTTTAACACTGATCAGCTGTAGGATGGCCCTTTGAAGCCCCGCAGCAAGAGTTTAAACAGTTTTTTTCCCTCTAGTCAACAGCTGGGACTCAGGAGGCAGCAATAGATTGGGGGTGGGATCAAATAAAAGGTAAGAATAACGTGAGGGGGGTTGGAGGGTGGGGGGGGAGAACCGGTTCGGTGACATCATATTGTCACCGCTACCGGCTCGGCCGAACCGGGAGGAACCCTCCACTGCTTCTCTCCTTGTTGAGTTTCCATCCATTTCTTCTTGTTCTGCCTTCAGGTTCTTTGGAAAATAAGTTGACCCCATTTTCTTTCTGGCAGCCCCTCAAATATTTGAACAGTGTTACCATGTCATCCGTTGTCCTTTTCATTAGACTAGACATACCCAATTCCTTCATATGTCTCCAGTTGCCTAATCATCTTGGTTGCTCTTCTCTGTACTCTTATCATAGGCACAGCTGCCATCTTGATTTTTTTTTTATTTTAACCCTTCTGCAAGTCTAAGATTCACCTTTTGGAGATCAAAGACTGTTCCAGTGATAGCTTTACGAACCATTGCAATAATTCAGATATTAATAACTGAACGAAGTGCTTAATTTTAGAGTTGTAGAGTTTTTGTTGGAAGAATAAACTTAATAAAATGACTCATGTGCCTAATGCATGGGGGGAAGGAAGGGAGAGGGAGGGATGCTTACCTTGTGATACAGACATTGCAGTCTTTAACAAATACAAGAAGTATAGAAAGCAGTACACGATGGACATAAAGCATGTGTGAGAATAAATGAAGTGTTTCAACCCTAAACAGGAAGTGAGAAATGGAAGTTTTCTGTTCAAGACTTCCTTCCTTCCTTCCTTCCTTCCTTCCTTCCTTCCTTCCTTCCTTCCTTCCTTCCTTCCTTCCTTCCTTCCTTCCTTCCATTAGCAGCCCAGAGTACTTAGTTAAGATAGGTGGCTATGAAGGATGAACAGATGTGTAGGGATTGAAGAATGACGTTGGGCCAAATGCAGCACACTGCTTCCGTTTCTGGTGTCATTGTATCTTCTTCCTGGATGATCTCATTCTTGCTCTGGTCTGTGTTATCTGACCTTCTGAGTGGGGGAAGAGGGAGGAGGATTGTCCAATTAGAACACTATTGCTTGCCTGCCTTTTTATCTGCCTGTGTAAAACTGTATAAAAAATAAACCTCTCTGCGAGAGCGGGAGAGACATCTTGGAACAGCAAAAGCCTGGACCTCTGATTTACAACACAGATGAAAGGATGGAGATGATGGATGGATGGATGAACAGATGAAAGGATGGAGATGATGGATGGATGGATGGATGGATAGATAGATAGATGATAGATAGATGATAGATAGATAGATAGATAGATAGATAGATAGATAGATAGATAGATAGGGATGGATGATAGATATGAGAGAGAGAGAGAGAGAGAGAGAGAGATGATAGTTGAAGTCCGCACATTTTAAAGTTGTCAAGTTTGAAAAGCACCGATCTAAACCTTTGGGCAGTTTCTGCAAAGGAGAAAAAAAAATCACATATAAAAACAAGCCTAATAAATATAATAAACATATAAATACACCTAATAAATCATGCTCCCAGATGCCTCCTGATGATTAAATATCCATTGGTGTCTATTCATTTTTTCTGCAAGCAAATAGATGCAGATACCGCGTGGCAATGCTTAGGCAATAAGATACATGCATCTTATTAATTTATGGCTTGTTATTATTATTATTTTTTATTTGATTTATATGCCGCCCTTCTCCGGAGACTCAGGGCGGCTTACAATGTTTACAATTTTTATTATTAATTCCTGGTTTTGAATCTTGCTATGGCAGCCACATGCACGGTGATGAAATGAACAGTGTCTTTTATACCATCATTAAGCCATACTAAAAAAAAAAAAAAAATCCTCATTTAGTTTCATTTTTTTTAAACTGGGGAACAATCTCCCCCTTTCCCCCTCTGCTAATCAATAGGCCAGGGGTGGGCAACTGTGGCCCTTTTACAACCTGTGGACTTCAACTCCCAGAATTCCTGAGCCAGCTTGGCTTGGCTCAGGAATTCTGGGAGTTGAAGTCCACAGGTTGTAAAAGGGCCACAGTTGCCCACCCCCTGCAATAGGCAGCTCCCTCAGGGAAGATCAAAGTCCTGGCAACCTTCTGGGCTTCGGAGGGAAAACTGAGCATGCGCCGGAGAACTTTCGCCAGCTGTTGGTATCTCAGTGTCGGATATGATGGAGGCTTCTCTGGCCGCGGTGGCGGAAGTGAGGTTCGCCGCCGGCTATGCGCCGCTCTAGCATCCTTAGAGCGTCTCTCTCGTTTTAACCCTCCAACTGCAATCCCCAGTGCTCAAAAGGGAATAGTTTCAGCTTTGGCAGGTGAGTTTGTTGTGTTGACCTGCGGGGGAAAGTCTGTGGGCTCCGGAAAAAAAGTGAAAGCAGTTATTTTTTTTGGTGCATGGGAATTGGGGGAAAGAATCCCATCCTCCTGGGCAAGCTTTGGGCATGCCAGCCTGCCTCCTGCAACTTTTACTGCAGCCCTTCTCAAGCCTGCATGCAGCTGCAAGACTGCAGTGTTTCTCAACCTTGGAAGCTTGAAGATGGGGGGACTTCAACTCCCAGAATCCCCCAGCCAGCGCTGCTGGCTGGGGGATTCTGGGAGTTGAAGTCCCCCCATCTTCAAGCTTCCAAGGTTGAGAAACACTGTGCAAGGGGAACAGCTTCTCTTTATGGGCAAAAAGAAACAGAAGGGACCCTTAAGGGTTAATGCCAGGCAGGTAAGGGGCATGGCCTGCGATGCCACTTCCCCTTCCATTTCTTGGAGAGATCCAAGCAGTGGTGCAGAAGCCCATCTGGACAGGTAGGAAGGGTAGGAGTCCCTGGGGGAAGGAGAGGATCTTAGAGGTTGCAAGTAGATCCCGTCTCCATCTTGCAGAACGGAGCAGGGATGCCTTGCATTCATTCATTCAGTCAATTCAATCAGAATTGACAGTTGAATTGAATTGAGTTGTTGTTCTAAGAGCTTTCCCCTTCTCAAATTGGAAGCACGCCCTTAACAGAACAACAAGAGTCGGGAGGGACCTCGGAGGTCTTCTAATCCAACCCGCTGCTCGAGCAGGAGACTCTATAATAATCCTTACGATTTATATTGATAGGGTTTCCGGATTGCTTATTTGTCCCCTATGACTATCGTTAAGTGTTGTACCTTATGATTCTTGATGAACGTATCTTGTCTTTTTATGTACACTGAGAGCGTATGCACCAAGACAAATCCCTTGCGTGTCCAATCACACTTGGCCAATAATAAAAAACATCTAATTCTAATAATTCTATACCATTTTAGACAAATGGGTTGTCCAGTCTCTCCTTAAAAACCTCCTGTAGTGGAGCGCCCCTAACTTCTGCAAGCAAATTGTTCCATTGGTTAAATTTAAATTTAAATTTAATTTCGTTTTATAGTATTTTAATGTTTGCATTGTGTGTTTTTAATTTTGGCTGTTCACCGCCCCAAGTCCTTCGGGAGAGGGGGCGGTATAAAATTTTTTAAAAAAATAAATAAATAAATAAATTGTTCCATCAGGAAATTCCTCCTTCGTTCTAGGTTGCTTCTCTCCTTGATGAGTTTCCATCCATTGCTTCTTGGCTTGTCTTTAGGTCCTTTGGAAAATAGATTGACTTCTTCTTCTTCTTCTTTGCGGCAGCCCCTTAGATCTGAGGTCTTAGATCAGAGGTCTTCAAACTTGGGAGCTTTAAGACTTGTGGACTTCAACTCCCAGAATTCTCCAGCCAGCTATGCTCCCAGAAGAGAATTCTGGTGTCAGGTTTCGATGTCATCTCAAATAAATTGCACTCCCAAACAATTAATCTTTGCTGAAATATTCCATTTATTGAGTACGACAGATCTGGCCACGACTTCGTCGTGGCCGATACTAACCCTCTGACCCCCAAACCCTTCCCTTTCTGTTCCCCAATTCTCATCTTCTCATTGGCCATCTTCCAAGTCAGTCTCCCCAGCTTCTGACCTCACCCCACAGGAATGTCTCCCCTCCCATCCCATCTCCTAGGGGATATTATCTACAGAGAAAATAAGTAGGTGAAAAGTCAAGCCTCATCTCCTCCTTTTTATGGCAGCATCAGAATGCTGACATCTGGGAGTTGAAGTCCACAAGTCTTAAAGCTCCCAAGTTTGAAATCCTCTGCCTTAGATATTGGAAGACCGCTATCAGGTCACCCCTAGTCCTTCTTTTCACCAGACTGGACAAACCCAATTGCAACCGTTTTTCGTCTGTTTTAGCCTCCAGCCCCCTAATTATCTTTGTTGCTCTTCTCTGCACTCTTTCCAGGGTCTTGTGGAGGTGCTTTTTCGATTTCCTTGAGAAGAAAAACCCTTGTTCCCAAAGATGGCTCAGAAAATCCCTTTGAGCCAGGCTGGTCCTATGAGTGGAAAGTCTTCCGCCGATCCAAGGGATCCTTTGGTGCTGTGGAATCCTATAGAGAACAAGGCGCCACGAGACACAGCAGGGGAAGCAGAAGGAAAAGGGTCCCACTCTGTCGAGCCTCCGGTTCCCGGGGAAGTCTGGGAACAGGCCAAGCAGAACATTCTGGAAGAAGAAGCCAGTTGGGTTGCACAACATCGCAATATCCGTGAGTTCTGCTACCAAGAAGCTGAAGGTCCCCGAGACATTTGCAGCCGTCTCTACCATCTCTACCGTCAGTGGCTCAAGCCAGAAATACACACAAAAGCTCAGATGCTGGACTTGGTGATCTTGGAGCAGTTCCTGACCATCCTTCCTCCGGAAGTGGAAAACTGGGTCCGGGAGTGTGGAGCGGAGACCAGTTCCCAGGCGGTGGCCCTTGCAGAAGGTTTTCTTCTCAACCAGGCCGAAGAGAAGAGGCTGGAAGAGCTGCAGGTTGGGAAATTTCTTCTTGTTGGTTCAAACAGAGCGATGTTCAAACGTGCAATGTTCTTGCTACTAAAGGACTCCTCTTGGGGACTATGGAAGGAAGAGATTTCAGTTCTCTCTGAGCTCAGTTGTCTTCTTGCAAATCTTTCATTACCCAAATTAGATAACATCATCACTGCCAGGACTAGCACTGATGATGTTCCCTAGTTGGGTAATGAAACATCTGTAAGAAGACAACCAAGCTCAGAAAGCACCAAGGGCCCCATAGTCCTCCCCTCCTCCATTATGCAACTCCCCCCTCGCCTTCTGGCACTCTAAAATAGAATAGAATAGAGTAACAGAGTTGGAAGGGACCTTGGAGGTCTTCTAGTCCAACCCCCTGCTCAGGCAGGATACCCTCTACCATTTCAGACAAATGGTTGCCCAATCTTTTCTTAAAAACTTCCAGTGTTGGAGCACCTACAACTTCTGGAGGCAAAAGCTATTCCATTGGTTAATTGTTCTCACTGTCAGGAAATTTCTCCTTAGTTCTAGGTTGCTTCTCTCCCTTGATTAGTTTCCACCCATTGCTTCTTGTCCTACCCTCAGGTGCTTTGGAGAATAGCTTGACTCCCTCTTCTTTGTGGCAGCCCCTGAGATATTGGAAGACTGCTATCATGTCTTCCCTAGTCCTTCTTTTCCTTAAATTAGACATACCCAGTTCCTGCAACCGTTCTTCATATGTTTTAGCCTCCAGTCCCCTACTTATCTTTGTTGTGGGTAATGAAACATCTACAAGAAGACAACCAAGCTCAGAAAGCACCAAGGCTCATTCATTTCAACCCTGAGCTATAAATATTCTCCTTTATTGGAAGAGATTTTTCTTCCTTTTTCAGCAAATGGTTCCATTGCTCTTTCCAAATAATTTTCCAGGAGAGGAGTAGCATCAGGAGAAAATTTTATTTCTTTGTTAGGTAGATGATTACTGTTCCTAGCAATTTCTAAAGATATAAGAAGCTCTGGCCTTCTTCCCAGGGTGTGTTATAAAGTTTAAGACAGAGGTCAGTTTGCAATTATTCATTTCTCTCTGTTGCTGTTGCTACTTCCTAGTAATTTCCAAGGATATAAGAAGCTCAGGCCTTCTTCCCAGGATGTATTATAAAGTTTAAGACAGAAGTCAGTTAGCAATTTTTCCTTTTTCTCTGTTGCTGTTGCTACTTCCTAGCTATTTCCAAGGATATTTCCAAGACAAATTCCTTGTGTGTCCAATCACACTTGGCCAATAATAACAAATTCTATTCTATTCTATTCTATTCTATTCTATTCTATTCTATTCTATTCTATTCTATTCTATTCTATTCTATTCTATTCTATTATTCCACTCCACTCCACTCCACTCCACTCCACTCCACTCCACTCCACTCCACTCCACTCCACTCCACTCCACTCCATTCCATTCCATTCCATTCCATTCCATTCTATTCTATTCTATTCTATTCTATTCTATTCTATTCTATTCAAGAAGCTCAGGCCTTCTTCTATTGTGAAGGCAGAGGTCAGTTACCAATGTTCCCTTTTTCTCTTGATTGTTGCTTCACATTCAGCAACCCTTCGTGGACACGTTTGCTGGACCCTCTAAAATACAGGGAGATATGCCATATCGTTCTCAGGATCTGGTCTTACGAGGCATGTCCCAGGAGGATACAGAACTAGGTAAGGAATTTGTCTGCTGAAGCCCTTAGGAGTGTGCACTGTGTTAAGGATATTGTTGTTGTGTTACCAACCAGCAGAGTGTAGAGCACAGAGAAACGTTGCTGAGAGCAATGAATAAGAGATGTGCAAACTGGTTTATCAAGAGTTTACTTTATAGTGAAAAAACAATCTCCTAGTCTGTAAACAATCCAAGTCTTTGCCAGTTAAATCAGTCCAGTGATACAAAAACTCTTCTTACCACACAAACAGTAGTTGGGTAGAATAACAAGTTCACTCTGGTTCACAAACCACGATGGTAGCAGATCCATCCAACGATGATAGCACAATGATAGCAACTCCACACACTATGGTAGCTTATCATCAACTGAATACGTTACAGTACCTTCCTTAAATACGTTTACAATCAGTGACTATCTAATTACAGCATGACTCAGCATTACAATGAATCAGCAGGAAAACTTTAAAGTCACACAATACATATTCATATTAAAGTCACAGAACACATATATTGCCTGGACAACTTGTTAGGCTCAAACCATATCCTAACACACTGCCTGAACTACTTTCATTCTCAATTGTTTTGTGTGTGGGGGGGGGGGAATTCTGAATGCGGTGAAGAGTTCTCAAGGATTCTCAGCTGCTAAAAGGATTTGTTTCTTCCAGAATGCCGTAGGCATTTTAAAGGTGCTTTCTCCGTTTTTTGTCTTACTCACAGAGAACGGAATGCCACCGATGGTCCCTATGGAAACATCTCTTCTTTCTGGGGGTGCAGAATCCACAATTGTACTTCCAGCTCAGGTAGGAGGACAATGTTCCATAGCACAAATGTGAGCTTTGTATTCCGTCAAAAGTTAATTGTATTTACAATAAAGGAGAATATTTATATGTCTGTGGCAGTGGTGAAATCTAAAATTTGTTACTACTGGTTCTGTGGGCATGGCTTGGTGGTGGGGGGTAATGTGACTGGGTAGGCATGGCCAATTTTTTTTTTTTTTACTTTTAAAACCATTTTTTCTACAACCTCCTCGGCGAAGAGGTTGTAAAAAAATGCTTTCAAAAGACTCTGATGATCCCAGCTCAGTTGCCTGATTGGCAGAGGCTTTCTTAAAAAGGATAAAAAGGGTTTTTTTTTCTTTTAAATGCCTCTGACGATCCAAGCTGAGTTGCCTGATTTTTAAAAAGCCTCTGCCGATCAGGCAACTCAGCTTGGATCGTCAGAGGCATTTAAAAGAAAAAAAGGGTTTTTTTTCTTTTAAAAGCCTTTGATGATCCCAGCTAAGCCGGGTGATCATCAGAGGCTTTTTTTTTTACTTTTAAAAGCATTTTTTGGCCAAAGAGGTTGTAGAAAAAATGCTTTTAAAGTAAAAAAAAGTCTCTGATGATTGTGCGGCTCAGCTGGGCAAGAGGGGGGGCAGGGATTTTTGCTACTGGTTCTCCGAACCACCCGCCTCCATCGCTACCGGATCAGGCGATCCGGTCCAAACCGGGAGCATTTCACCCCTGTCTGTGGAGATTCTCAGTCATCCAGGTTGTGGCTGTCCCAAAGGTGCTTTTTCAAGAGGCAACTGGACATTCTGGTTTTTCTTTGAAGACGTTTCGCTTCTCATCCAAGAAGCTTCTTCAGCTCTTGAGCTGAGTGTCTTCAGAGCTGAAAAAGCTTCTTGGATGAGAAGCAGGGCCAGATTTTCCTATAGGCTAACTAGGCTTCAGCCTAGGGCCTCAAGATCAAGAGGGGGCCTCAAGATCAAGAGGGGCCTATATTCAAATTGTTAGCAAAATTAAAATTACACTTTCACTATAGGTGAAAGGGCCTCATAAGTGGAATAGCCTAGGGCCTCTTTTTATCTAAATCCGGCCCTGATGAGAAGCGAAACTTCTTCAAAGAAAAACCAGAAAGTCCAATTGCCTCTTGAAAAAAAGCACCTTTGGGATAATATTTATAGCTCGGGATTGAAATGAGGAATCCTTGGTGCTCTCCGAGCATAATTGTTTTCTTGCGGACATTTATTACCCAAACTAGGTAACGCCATCAATGCTAGCACTGATGATGTTACTAGTTTGAGTAATGAAACATCTGCAAGAAGACAAGCAAGCTCAAAGAGCACCAAGGACCCCTCAAATTGTACTTTTCTTCTAGAATTCCCATGGAGCACACTTATCATGCTACGTTATGCTACTTCCTGACGGGCCACTCACAAGAAGTTCACGTAGGGATTCTTCTAGAACAGGGGTGTCAAACTCAATTTCATTGAGGGCCTCATCAGGTTTGTGTTTGACTTTGGGGTGGGTGTGGCCGGGGTGGGTGTGGCCAGTTTGACGTCACTTGTGTCAGGGGCATCTGTGGTGGCCCAGGAAGTCCTGATAAGGCAGGACTTCCCTCAGACCTTCCCTCCCCCAATTATAAACTTCTTTCCTTCCTCCCTCCCTCCCTCCCTTTTCTTCTTTTTCCTTCCCTCTTCATTCTCCTTTCTTCTTCTTTTCCCTCTTTCCTTATTTTTCCTTCCTTGCTCTCTTTCCATCTTTCCTCCTATTTCTTTGTCTTTCCTCTTTCCCTTTCTCTTTTTCTGTCTCTTCTTGGATGCTCAAATGCAAAAGGGGAAACATTTCTTGTTTTGTTTTGAGTTAGATTTGCTAGCCCCCTGGGCCCCATTTTTGCTGGTAGAGGTCCCGCAGGCTGGCCCTTCGCTGTTTCCAGGGCAGCTCCGCGGGCTAGATCTAAGCACTGTCAAGCTTCCAAGTAATACGTCCTCTGAAATAAAACCCAAGGCGTCCATTTTTCTTTAAAGTCTATTTGTTAGGAACATATCAAATTGGCAAGGACTTGGTGTAATTCCGACTCTGGCTAGATTCCGTATTTACACCCAATAAAAAAGCAAAAGTTTGAAACTTCTCCCCAGAGTCACAATCTCCAATCTATTCTCAGCCCATCAGCCCGGTGACTCCAAACTCCACCTTCCTCCAGCTGCAGGCATCTTCTCTGTTCCCACGGGAAAGAATGCCACCTAGACATAACATTCCCCCTTTATCTCTATAACCCCCCCCCTTTTCAACAGCTAGAGTGTGGCGAGCCTGAAATACTGTTAAATTCCTTTGCAGAAAGCCTAAAGAAAGCTAAGAAAAGAATAGACAAAAGCTACAATAAAATGTGGCTACACATACAGTACGTCATCTTCAGGGTCGACAAACACCACGCAGGCCGAATCCGACCCGCGGGCCTTGAGTTTGACACCACTGTTCTAGAAGGATTGAAATCACAGACTGATGTTGCTTGCTGGATCAGCCAAGCAATCCAGGGTGATAATGTCACTGTTGGCGTTCATTTTTCTGCAGAATCAATAAATGTGATAGAATATCCCTGAACAATTTATCAGTGAATTATCAGTCAGGCGTTTGGAGCTCGTCCTGTTTTCATACATAATTCCTCAGAGAGCGGGCATTAACTCCATTATGCATCTTTGCTTGGGAGAGTTTTGAGAGGAGAGAAGTTGAGAACCAGCCTGTGTGTTAATAAGAAACTGTTCCTTTTTCCTTCAGGAAGAAGTGGGTGTCCATTTCACGAAGGAGGAATGGGCTCTTCTGGATTCCAGGCAAAGAGCTCTGCATGGAGAGGTCATGATGGAGACATCAAGGATCTTAGCCTGTCTCAGTAAGAGGCTCTCTGGGTTTTTGTTCCAGATTGAAGAACATAAATCTCTCTCTAGAAACAACCAGCCTGTCTGTTCTTCCCAAGAAATTCCTAATCCAGTTTTCTTGACTGGAAGAAACAGAAGAAAACTCTTTAACATGATGGCACCCCTGGCACAGATCCACATCAACTTCAAGGAAGTTCAAGGAAGAACGTGTGGCTTTCCCCAAATTATTCTGGGAGGATGGACAGTTCTCTGGTCATCATTTCCTTAAATAATTTTGCTGATTGCTCTTGATATCACCTCCTTGTCATCAAAATGATACTGATAGAATCCAGAAAATTTTATCAAGTAGTCTTCACTCAGACTTCCAGAAATAGGATTTGTGTGTTTCTGTGCGATGGTTTCTAACATAATTTAATCTAACCTTAATTTTATCATTCATTTATTCTTTCATCCATTAATCTAACCATAACTTTATCATTCATTTATTTCATCCCCTTAATCTAATCTTAACTTTACCATTCATTTATTCTTTCATCCCTTAATCTAACCTTAAATTTATCATTCATTTATTCTTTCATCCATTAATCTAATTTTTATCATTCATATATTCTTTCACCCATTAATCTAGCCTTAACTTTATTGTTCATTTATTGTTTCATCCACTTCATAATTGAATAGTAAGGTTTCCGTTTGGTTTTTTTTTTATTTGTTAATTCTTGTGCATAGTAAATGGTTGCTAAAAAGTCACCCCAACATGAAAAAATAATCTTAGTTTCATCCAGGTACACAGAGATGAAAGGAAACTGCAGAGATGGTGGAATTCAAAGTTGGTTCCTTAAATACAATAGTCTAATTTTTTTTCTTCACTTTTTCTCTCATGCAGGAGCTGAACAAAGGATAAAGAGCTATGAGCCAACCAGCAAAAATGAAATGGCTGAAGAGACATTTTGCAGTCAATCAAAACTAACGAGAAATGACGGAAACCATCTAAAATACAGGGAAGAAAAAGCTTCTGCTCCTCCTGCTGTAATCCAAAATTTACAAATCCAATCAGATTCGAAAGGAGAAAGAACAGAAAAATGTCAGTTCTGTGGGGAAAGAATAATGGATAAAACGGATTCGTGTAAACGTTGTGGCACCCAGAATAAAATGGCACAAAATGGAGGCACAGGATCCAGAAGGTATGACAATCGGCCCAACCCCATGACTGTCACTTACTATATAGGAGAGAAACCGTATCACTGCACGGAGTGCGGAAAGAGCTTCCGTCAGAACTATCACCTCAGTTACCACAAACGAACCCACACAGGGGAGAAACCCTATAAATGCAGCGAATGTGGGAGAGGATTCGCACTCAGCGGTGCCCTGACTACCCATAAAAGGACCCACACAGGAGAGAAACCTTATAAATGCCTGGAGTGTGGAAAGAGCTTCTGCAGGAACAGTTCCCTGATTTCCCATAAAAAGATCCACAAAGAGGAGAAACCGTGTTAATGTAAGAAGCAAGGAAAGAGCTTCATCGTTCTACTGGACTTATTTCCTGGAAAAGGATCCATGTGATGATCTGGGGCACGGCACAGAGGCAACTGACAATTCAAACCGCCTCTTTATTGCTCCAACTTTCCCCCAAACGGTCCCACGTTTCTGGCAGGTCCCAGAGCAAAGTGACGGTTGCAAAGCGAGAAATTCAGCAGGGCAAGGGATTAATTTAATTTAATTTAATTTAATTTAATTTCCAATTTATATACCGCCCTTCTCCCTGAGGACTCAGGGCGGTGTACAGCCAAGATAAAAAACATAGAATACAAATATTAAAACATTTAAAAATATATATAAATTTTGGCCCGAAAGTTAAGAATCACAAACTAATTAAAATAATTTAAAAATTTTAAAAATTTCTTCTTAAGCCAACCCGGCTTGCTGAAAAAGATAGGTTTTCAGGGAACGACGGAAGGCATTGAGGTCCTGGATTCTTCTTATCTCCGGGGGCAACTGATTCCAGATTAACTGAAGGAGGGGAACAAAGAAGAAGGCAATTAATCCAAGAATCGTCCAACTTCGGCAACAGCACACAACACTCAATGAATTCAGCATTTGTTCCCGACAAATGCCCTCCCCCTCACAGTGTCTCCTTAAAGGCTCAGTCCCCAGGTGTGCCTTGTAAAGAGGGGCAGGGCACTCTCCTCCCGAGTCATCGGGTCAGCCTGCGCTGTTCCCGCCTTCTCTCCTCTCTCCATGCTCGAGGATCAGGAGGGGTGGTTCTTGCTCATCACCTGAGCTCTGTCTCTCATGTTCACTGCTTAGCCTCTCTTGTTCATCCTGCCCCTGTTCCTGCCTGCAAGCCATCCCAATCCTGAAAAGCCCTGGCCTGACTGGGCCTGCTCCTCCCCACCTTCTTCCAAAGCCAATGACGACGCCCCCTCGATCTCTATTGGCTCCAGTTCCAGTTCGTCTTCCTCCTCAGTTTCAGGCTCCGACGGGGGCATGACGACCCATTCAAGCGAACGTACATCAGTCAAAAGTGCATCGTTTTCTCCCAGCTGTTTTTTAACCTCCATCATGGCCATGCTCCAAAATGTGAGAAGACCAATGCAAAAGTCTAAAGTTGATGAAATACGATTACTTATAGACTTATATACCGCTTCACAGTGCTTTACAGCAGGGGTCCCCAGCCCCTGATTCATGGACTGCCACTGGTCCGAGCATGCCAGGTACCGGGCCACGCAAACAAGCAAAGCCCCATCCGTGGGATGCAGGCAGCACATGAAACCACGCCCTGTCTGGTCCACAGAAAAACCTCTCTCCATGGAATTGGTCCCTGGTGGTTGGAGGCCACTGTTTTACAGCCCTCTCTACGATCCTCAATTTAGGACCATAATTGAACCACTTATTAAGCAGGTCACCACCTGATTTAACCAACATTTTTTTGCGGTGATTTAACAAACAAGCCTATTATACCCCCCCTTTTTTTTTTTTGCTGGAAACCAGAACTAAACATTGGTCATAAATCACAGTCACAGTCAGGTAACCATGGGAAATTAGAAATTAGACTGGCCACCTCCTCCCCACTCTGATACCCTTTCGTAAGGCTCTGAAGATGTGGTTGCACAACCAACCTCTTCTTTTTCCTCGGCCTCACCCTAGTTTAAATCCTATAGTCCTGGCACTTGTGCATCTGATGAAGTGAGCTGCAGTTTTTTAATATGCTAGATTTCTTCTTCTTCTTCTTCTTCTTCTTCTTCTTCTTCTTCTTCTTCTTCTTCTTCTTCTTCTTCTTCTTCTTCTTCTTCTTCTCCTTCTCCTTCTCCTTCTCCTCCTCCTCCTCCTCCTCCTCCTCCTCTTCTTCTTCTTCTCCTCCTCCTCCTCCTCTTCCTCCTCCTCCTCCTCCTCCTCTTCCTCTTCCTCTTCCTCTTCCTCTTCTTCTCCTCCTCCTCCTCCTCCTCCTCCTCCATCCTCCTCCTTTTCCTTCCTTTCATCTTTCTTTCTGTGCTATCCTGGAGTAATATAACTCTCAAAAAAGATATACAGGTCTTCCTTCATTAATTTTTTAAAGGGCCAACAACTGCTCTGGAATCATTTGACAGAAGGCGCTCGAAGCAGCCACAAGCTGAAATTTATTTGAGGGAAAAGAAAGATCTTCAGTTGATAATAACATCTCCATAACATGCTACAAGTAGAACTAATTGAGAGCAGTGCTTAATTATTAACAGCCTGGTTAGAAAAACAGCCTGAAGGAACTGACATTTCCAGCTATCTACTTTTTCTTTCTGTCTTGATCTTTACGATGAGGTGCGAATTTTCCCTTTTGGTTTATAAAATCAAGCTTTTATTTAGATCTGTTTATACATACTATGAAGGGACGTGGTGGCTCAGTGGTTAAGACACTGAGCTTGTCAATTGAAAGGTCGGCAGTTCAGCGGATCGAATCCCTAGTGCCGCGTAACAGGGTGAGCTCCCGTTATTTGTCCCAGCTTCTGCCAACCTAGCAGTTCAAAAGCATGTAAAAAATGCAAGTAGAAAAATAGGGACCACCTTTTTTGGTGGGAAGGTAACAGCGTTCCGTGTGTCTTTGGCGTTTAGTCATGCCGGCCACAGGACCATGGAGACAACTTTGGACAGTGCTGGCTCTTTGGCTTTGAAATGGAGATGAGCACCGCCCCCTAGAGTCGGGAACGACTAGCATATATGTGCGAGGGGAACATTTACCTTTACCTTTTATGCATACTATGATGTCTTGTGTCTTCTCAGCACTACCAGCTGTGGTCTGAAGGCCTTTCTTTGCCTTTTTGCCTTTTCCACTGTTCAATTTCTAATTTTGTTTTAATGCTGTTATTTTAACACTTTAACCATGCCTTTTCATATGATTGTATAATTTATTTGTAAAGTGCACAGAGTCACACAGGTAAGATGGGCCATGTTGAAAGTTGGTAAATAAATTTTTAAAAACCACTACTCCAAACTGGCTGTCTTGTCCTCATTGTTATTTTGGCACAATGAGGGTTGGATAATTCCAGAAAACACCATACAGGAGGTCCTCAGCTGACGACCACAATTGAGCCAAAATTTTGTGTTACTATGTGAGATATTTGCTAAGTGAGTTTTCCCCCGTTTTACAACTATTCTTGTCACCGTTCTTAAGTGAATCACTGCAGTTGTTAAGTTAGTAATATGATTGTTAAGCGAATATGGCTTCCCCACTGACTTGTCAGAAGGTTGCAAAAAGGGATCAGGTGATCCCGAGACACTGCAACCATCTGTGGTTGCCAAGCGTCTGAATTTTGATCACATGGCCATGGAAACGCTGCAACAGTTGTAAAGTGTGAAAAATTGGTCATACGTCACTTTTTTCAGTGCCACTGTAACTTTGAATGGTCACTAAATGAATTGTTGTAAATCGAGGAATGCCTGTACATTACTGGGATGAAAATTCCTATAATATTTCAGCCATCATCATGCTGATCACTCTGTTGGAAAAAAAAATCCGGTCCAGTTACAAGCCAGGAGAAAGATGCAGGAGCCAATGAATTTGGAGGCCAGCTGTAGGAAAGGAGGTTCTCCATTTATTTAGGAATCAGAAGTGAAGTGACTCAGCATCACTTCTGGGACAGCTGACAGCCTGGCATGGGGAGTAGAGTGATTTTTATACCTGTTGGAAGAAAAATGCAGTCCGGTTCCAAACCGAGAGAAAAAATGCTGGAAATAAAACGGAGGATGGCTACGAGGAAAGAAGATCTCTGTTACTTGTTTTTCAGAAACCTCTGTGACAGCAACATATTTCTGGGGTGGCTGACAAAACGGCTGAGTGAGTGGATGGAACTTTATAGGGTTCTGGGATTTGGTGATTTGAGATGCTCCAGGGGTTGTGCAATATATTGAGCAACCTACCACTGCCTATTTGGTTTCCTGGGTGGTGGTCAGGGTTAAGGTCAGCCTTGGGGAAAGGCAGAGAATGTACCGTAAATACAGGGACTACTTTTAGCTTCTATGGATGGTTTTCCTTTGCCTTCTCTGGGGGCATGGAAATAGAGATGGGTGGGGCGGGGTGCCTTATGATTCTTCCAACAAGTCCTAGTTGAAAAACATTAACAAGGCAGATTATAGCAATGCAACTGCAATTTGTTCTTCAAACTAACTTATGTCTTAACAAAACATATGAATGAAAAACGGGGTTTCCTAGTGTAGGAAGTTAGCACCCACCCCTTTCCTGGAAGAGTGAAATATTTTAGGAAATATGAAAAAGGCAGAATATTATATTTCCCTGGATGAGAAATGGAGAAGCATGTTTTGAAGCAGCTCCCATCTTCCTGCCCCCACCCTTTGTCAATGGGCCATTAAGGCCTGGGCCAGTCTATTCTACATAACAAAGATCTGCCTCCTTCAGGCAGAGCCATAGTAGGAATTGCCAAAGATCCAACAAAGATAGGATTAGCCCTCTACACAATAGCAGCAGAAACTCACCACATGTGACCTGGGAAGCACATGTGACCATCAGCCAGCAAGGCTAGCTAAGACCCCCACCCCCTGGGAGTCTGACAACCAATCAGGATACTCTTTCGGGGCCCCAAGAAATGCAAAGCCAGAAAGAGCATAAAAACCCGTGGACTCGCTGTATTCCTCCCTTTTCTGTTCAGGAACTCAAGCCATGTGATCCTGTCCACCATTAAACCATCTTTCCAAGCAGTCTCCATGTTTCCAGTGTCTTTTTCCCCACTTGGAGCAGAACCTAGAAGGAGATTTCTTCCAACACTAGCTATAGTACAATAATATCCATGGAGGCCTCCTCCATTGCCCACATTGGTTTGCCTAAAGCAGGAGTTAGCAACCTGCGACTCTGGAGCCGCATGTGGCTCTTTCATCCCTCTGCTGCGGCTCCCTGTCATTCATAATATGCATCACAACCGCCAATGTGCTATACCTGCTGGCATGCAATTTATTGAGCTTTTCAACCCCTGGTAGGCCAACCGTGGATAAATCCAAGAAAAGAAAAGTTTCAGAAGAAACTTTTAATTCAACTTTTAATTCAACTACATATGCTAGTTTTGTGGCCGCTCAGGAAATAGTCAGGCACGGGAAGGGTTTTGTGGCTCCCGGTGTTTTCTTTTCCGTGGGAAACGGGTCCAAATGGCTCTTTGAGTGTTTAAGGTTGCAGACCCCTGGCCTAAAGTGACACCGTTTGTCACTCTCCCATAATTTTTCTACCCACCCATCCTTTGCAAGGTCTCCAGGCAACGCGTGCAGGGTCCACCAGGGGGCAGCGTGGGGGAAGCACAGCATTGCAGTACTGGCACTTCCTCAGCTTCAGAATGGGACTGAGCATGCCCAAAACGCCTTGCCAGGGCTTGCTGCATTCAAATAAAAGAAAATCTCTAGAAGGGGGCCGGAAATGGAGACCCCGCTTGCGGTCTGGGCCTCTCTAGCCTGTGAGGACCTCCCAAAAGCAGGGGTGGGCAACTGTGGCCCTTTTACAACCTGTGGACTTCAACTCCCAGAATTCCTGAGACAGCCAAGCTGTCTCAGGAATTCTGGGAGTTGAAGTCCCCAGGTTGTAAAAGGGCCACAGTTGCCCACCCCTGCAAGGAGCATAGGAAGGAGCTCCTGCATGGTTGCAAAAGGAAATCACAGTCTCGATTCTCTCCAAAATATTTTGGGTAGCTGCTATTTTTTTTTTTTAGCAGGGAAAAACCACAGTATCTATTTTGTCGCTTAGATCAGCGTTTCTCAAAAACTGGGCAACTTTTAAGATGTACGGACTTCAACTCCCAGCATCCCTCAACCATCGAGCTAGCTGAGGGATGCTGGGAATTGAAGTCCACCCATCTTAAAAAGCTGCCAAATTTTAGAAAACCCCGATTTAGATGGCTCTAAAGACGAGGATTTCTTCTCTTAGGAGGCTATTTTTTCCCTTCTTACTCACATCACCTTTGCACCACTAACCCCGGGCAAAAAAACCTCCTCCGTTCCTCCTTTCTCTTGTAGGGGGCGCCCTCTGTAAACTGCTAAAACACATAGGAAAAACCGCGCATGCGCCTGATAGCTTGGCTGACACTGCTGCCATCTGCAGAATGCAGGGTTTTTTTTTGTAAAAAAAAAAAAAAATTGGGGAGGGTGGGGGGGGAAGAGACAGACAGGAAGTATAGCGAGTGCATCGGCTAGAATCTTCCTCCTGGATGTCATTGCCCTCCCTTTCTTCTTACCCTCAACCTCCCCAAAGGCAAAGGGGGCTGCAGGAAGATCTTGCAGGAACGGAGGGACACCGAGTGGTGCCCTTTTCCTCTGCAAAGAGAAGGGGGAGCCGCGGAGAAAGGAAAAAAAAAAGCAAGGTATTTCCTCTAGATTGCAAAGCTGTCTTGCTAAGGGAGGGAGGGTCGGTGGGTGGAGGGAGAGAGGACCAGAAGCTCTCTCTCTCTCTCTCTCTCTCTCTCTCTCTCCCTCCATCATCTTTCATCTCTCTCAATCATCTATCTATCTATCTATCTATCTATCTATCTATCTATCTATCTATCTATCTATCCCTCCCTCCCTCTATCATCTTTCATCTTTCACCTTTCATCTCTCAATCAATCATCTCTCTCTCTCTCTCTTCCTCCCTCCCTCTATCATCTTTCATCTCTCTCAATCATCTATCTATCTATCCCTCCCTCCCTCCCTCTATCATCTTTCATATCTCTCTCAATCAATCATCCATCCATCTATCTATCTATCTATCTATCTATCTATCTATCTATCTATCTCCCTCCCTCTATCATCTTTCATATCTCTCTCAATCAATCATCTATCTATCTATCTATCTATCTATCTATCTAGCTAGCTATCTATCTATCTATCTATCTATCTAGCTATCTAGCTAGCTATCTCTCCCTCCCTCCCTCTCTCCCTCCCTCCCTCTCTCATCTTTCATCTCTCTCTCAATCAATCATCCATCCATCTATCTATCTATCCCTCCCTCCCTCTATCCTTTTATCTCTCAATCAATCATCTATCTATCTATCTATCTATCTATCTATCTATTTATCTCCCTCACTCACTCTATCATCTTTCATCTCTCTCTCAATCAATCATCTATCTATCTATCTATCTATCTATCTATCTATCTATCTATCTCTATCCCTCCCTCCCTCCCTCCCTCTATCATCTTTCATCTCTCTCTCAATCAATCATCTATCTATCTATCTATCTATCTATCTATCTATCTATCTATCTATCTATCTATCTCTATCTATCCCTCCCTCCCTCTATCATCTTTCATCTCTCTCTCAATCACTCATCTATCTATCTATCTATCTATCTATCTATCTATCTATCTTCTCCAGCCCCCCCCCCCCCCGCCCACACACACACACTGTGCAATCCTCTTTCCGTGCATTTTTGGGTGCGAGAGCGCTCCCTTGCGAAACAGATCGAGTCCAGAGCAGTGGTGAAATCCAACTTTTTTTTACTACCGGTTCTGTGGGCGTGGCTTGGTGGGCATGGTGTGGCTTGGTGGGCGCGGCAGGGGAAGGATACTGCAAAATCCCCATTCCCTCCCCACTCCTGGGGGAAGGATATTGCAAAATCTCCATTCCCCCACTCCCCCCACTCTGGGGCCAGCCAATGGCGGTATTTGCCGGCTCTCTGAACTGCTCAAAATTTCCGCTACCGGTTCTCCAGAACCTGTCAGAACCTGCTGGATTTCACCCCTGGTCCAGAGAAAGGCAAAGGAAAGGAAGAGTTTTTGTCTGCAGGAGGATCATATGTTAGGAGGGGTGAGATTTTTCCAGAATCTCTTCATGCAGTAGAGGTCTTAACCAAGGAAGACAATTTTGAAGATCAGGAAAAAGCTGATCCCATTTTGTTTTTCAATAGAAAATACAGAGAAAAATGCATGAACACCCAGCAGAGGAAGGACAATGGAAGGCTTCTCATGGTGCTCGTCCTGAGACCACCGGAGAAAAAATTGGACCGAAGAACCTAGGGGAAGAAGCGGTCGGTTTGCCCGATCGGTGCCGATGTTTCAGAGACTTCCGATATGAAGAGGCCAAGGGACCCCGAGATCTTTGCAGCCAGCTCCACCAGCTTTGCGCTCGGTGGCTGAAACCAGAAAGGATCACCAAAGCTGAGATGCTGGACCTGGTGATCCTGGAGCAGTTCCTGGCCATCCTGCCCCTGGAGATGAAGAACTGGGTCCAGGAGTGTGACCCAGAGACCAGTTCCCAGGCGGTGGCCTTGGCAGAGGGCTTCCTCCTGAACCAAGGAGAGGAAACGAAGCAGGAGAAATTGCAGGTGAGGAGATTCTATCCTGATAGTTCCAGATGGATAGTAACACCATTCTTCAATATTTAGATGTTTTGCTACTTCAGCTTTCTGGAATTATTAACATGATGGCAACATCAGTAGGCAAATTAATCCATTGTCACTTTCAGAGACCATATTTGAAGCGAACTGTTGTGGTACCACGTTTTTGTGTTCCCACTGATGGAAATTTGGGGCTGTGAAATTGGAAGCAAAGGGTAAGAATCTGCTAATATGAATATCCTTAACGCCTCTTCTTGTGTGGTATTTCTTGCCCAGGGATCCTTTGTGGGAGTGGCCTCTGAAAGCCTCAAGGCAAGAGGACAGCCATCACAGGAGCTAATCTTCAACAAAATTTCCTCAAAAGATCCAAGTCAGAACTTCTTAACAGGTACGATAAGATTCTTTCCAAAAACTGTAAATTCCTTTGAGAGATTTGCTTTGAGAGTAATAATCCTCCTTCTCTGCCTCCTCCTCCTTTCTTCTTCTGCTTCTTTTCTTGTTTTCTCTCTCCCTCCTCCTCCTCCTCCTCCTTCTCCCGCCCCCAGTTTAGCAAAGGGGGAAAAAGTTGTGATATGTTATGTGACTACAACGTGACACCGCGAGTTTGAGGTTGTGCTTCTTCTTCTTCTTCTTCTTCTTCTTCTTCTTCTTCTTCTTCTTCTTCTTCTTCTTCTTCTTCTTCTTCTTCTTCTTCTTCTTCTTCTTCCTCCTCCTCCCACTCCTCTTCCTCCTCCTCCTCTTCTTCTTCCTCCTCTTCCTCCTCCCACTCCTCCTCCTCCTCCTCCTCCTCCCCCTCCTCCTCCTCCTCCTCTTCTTCTTCTTCCTCCTCCTCCCACTCCTCTTCCTCCTCCTCTTCCTCTTCTTCCTCCTTTCTGGATGTCATTAAGGGTCCTTTCAAAAAGCCTGCTTCCCCTAATTTTGCCTTTCTCACAGGGAGGAAAACAACATCACCTGTGTTTGCAGAATCAGATCCTTCTGATAAAGCAAAACCAGCATCTACGCCTGAAGCTCTGGTAAGTGGAGAACACAGAAAAGATGCAGAAAAAATAGAGCATCACTGTACGCACGTCGTGCTCCTCTATTTTTCCCCAATATTTTAGGGCTTGCTATTTTTTCTTTCTCTGGGCTTGCCTACACTCTTCTCTCCGTGTCCTTGGATCGAGTGGAGGAGGCAATTGTTCCTCATCAGAGGGGATCGGCTGTCTATCGGCACCACTGCCTGTCAGCAACCAATCCTCCCCTGTGTCTGTGAAGGCAGGCAGCTCTCCATCTGGACTTTCCCCAATGCCTGTGTGGCCCAGGAAAGCATCGTCCTCGGCCCCTGGCCTCTCCAAACATGCAAGGGAGACATGCCATCCAGTAGTGGGTTTCAAATCCCGTCAGTACCAGTTTGCTTATGGTCGCACAAGTGGTCGTCCGAGTGGGTGGGCAGGACCTCCGGCCGCCGCTACCAGTTTGCCCGATCCAGGGTGATCCGGTAGCAACCCACCACTGGTGCCATCCCTGTCGGATGGTCCCGGTTCCAACTCCTCCTCCTCCAAACTGGCCTCCAATAGGGCCATGACCTGAGCCAGGAGTCTTCCTCTGCTAACTAACTTAAATGAGATGGATGACAGACACTTTTATTGAATCATTCACATTCTAAACGTTTGGCCCACAATGCGTGGTCAGACTGAGGTCTATCCATTTTCTTTGACATCGTTTGAATCTTCAAGTAAAACACCCATCCTGTTGTGGTCCACCATGCAGACAATGAGGAGGCTGGAGAGGACAATGGGCCAGTCCTGGAGTCGGGAAGGCCTTGGCGAGGGCTCTGCGTCGGAGGCAGAGATAGAGCCAGGGCCATCTGGGAGCGATGCACGGACTCCGGAGCCTCCAGAGGCTGACATCAGAGAGGCAGAGGAACAGGAGGAGCCTGTTCCTAGTGCACGCATGCAAAGAGCTGCCAGAAGGCAAGAGCAGCTGAAGCAAAAAGGACAACTCAGGAGTAAGGCCAGAAGATGATTGGCCACTCCCATAAGGCTTAAAAGAGCAGCAACGAGCCATTGGGTTCTTTGTAGAAAAGCAACGTTGATTCCAGTGCTTCTTGCCAGCGTCTCTTGAACTTTGTGGGGGTTTTGCCAAGAAAAGCCTTTGGCAGGTTTGCCGAAGACATCAAAGGTTGATGATAAGATCGTAGGACTGTGTTGTGGCCCCGCCCTCTGAGCCTATCTCATCGGAGGAAGAAGGCTCTGAACATGAGGGAGAGGAGTCAGCCAGGCCTCCCTCTCCAGGCCCCTCCCCTCTGGCACTGTCTCAGGTGCCGGCCGAGGGAGAGGAGATTAGCCAGGAGCCAGGTGTCTCGGATGAGAGCGAGGAAGGAGAGCCGTCGTTCCTGGATGCACGCCAACGAAGGCGTGATAAACGGTTGCAGCAGTTAAGGAGGCGTGCTAGGGATTAGAACTGAGTCACTGGACCACACCCCAGAGACTATATAAGAGAGGGTGGTGGCTGGTAAAACTCTGTGACGAACAAAAACTAACTTTGGCTAGTCACTTGAACAACGCCTGAAGCTGCCGAAGGGATATTGTTTTGCTGGACTATTTGCAATGCGTATGTAATGTTATGTTATCTGTTGCAGTAAAAGCTCTTGGCAGAAGGTGCTTATATTGTTGCCAAGTTTGAGATAACGACCTGTGTGCATGCCAAGTGCTTTCTTAACCCTCGGGTGGCTGTGTTTGTGTGTGTGTGTAGACGGGGACAGATCAGGACTGGTTATGAAGAATTTGTTTTGGACTAAGCTGAGAATGAATTAATTCTCAGCTGTTTTAATAAAATAAGTTTGTTCAGGACTGAATTGTGTTTGGTAATCACTACGTGGGTCTCGGTCACAACACATCCTTTTTAAGATACGTGACTCAAGATAGAGAACTTGCAAGAACATCCCGGACGTTACATTCACTGGGAACGTTCTCTTTCTTTCAGAGTCGCATGTCCTTCCAAGACGTGGCCGTCTTTTTCACCAAAGAAGAGTGGGCCTTACTGGACCCCCATCAAAAAGCTTTGCATGGTGAGGTCATGCTGGAGAATTCAAGAAATGTGGCTTCTCTAGGTAAGGGCCTTGATTTAATCCTGATTTGTACGTATGTTTTCTGTCTCTTCCTCTTTTGAGATGCAGGTAGTCAGTCCTCAACTTACAACAGTTCACTTAGTGACCGTTCATAGTTACAACTGCACTGAAAAAAGTGACCGATGACCATTTTTCACCGTTACAAAGGCTGCAGCATCCCCATAGTCACGTGATCAAAATTTGGATGCTCGGTAATTGGTTCGTGTTAATGATGGTTGCAGTATCCTGAGATCAGGTGATCAGGTTTTGCGACCTTCTGACAAGCAAGGTCAATGGGGAAGCCAAATTCATTTAACAACCAGGCTACAGGTAGTTTGTTTAGTGACCATTCAACGTTACAATGGCACTGAAAAACGTGACTTATGACTGTTTTTCAAAGTTACGACCTTTGCAGCGTCCCCATGGTCATGTGATCAAAATTCAGACACTTGGCAACTGACTCATATTTATGAATATTAAAGCATCATCTTGGTTTCCAAGTTTAGAAAGAGGAAAGGACTTTTTATTTATTTATTTTTTTTATTTATTATTTGATTTGTATACCGCCCTACTCCCGAAGGACTCAGGGTGGTGAACAGCCAAGCAATAAAATACATAAATACACAAAATTTAAAACCAGATAAAATCAAATTAAATCATTTTGGCCCAGACAGATTAAAACACCCCAATAATTTAAAAACGGATTAAAATTTACATATTAAAAGAGGGAGGAGATTAGGCCAAGCCCGCTTGATGGAATAAAAAAGTCTTCACAGCGCGGCGGAAGGTGCGCAGATCCGGAATCCTCCGTATCTCTGGGGGGAGCTCAGCTTTTTATATGCTGTTTTTATGAATTTTGTGCATTAATGCTGTATTCTATTATGCCATATGGAATAACTAACTGACTAAATAAATAAGACGAAAGATTTGAAATTCTGGAGAAAAATTGCAATACTTGGAGTTTATTTTTTCATGGGAGTTCATTTTTCTTCATTATAGTTCTCGACTTACAACAGTTCATTTAGTTTTACTGACTGTTCAAAGTTACAGTGGCACTGAAAAAAGTGACATGATGGTTTTTCACACTTAACGACCATTAAAGCAAAATTCGGACATCTGACAACTGATTCATATTTATGACGGTTGCAGTGTCCCAGGGTCATGTGATCCCCTTTTGTGACTTTCTTACAAGCAAAGTCAATAGGGAAGCCAGATTCACTTAACAACCGTGTTACTAGCTTAACAACTGCAGCGACTCACTTAACAACTGTTTCAAGAAAGATCGTAAAACGGGGCAATATTCACTTAACAAATATTTCACTTAGCAACAGAAATTTTGGGCTCAATTGTGGTCGTAAGTTGAGGACTACCTGTACTTATTTCATTTTTTTTACCCCCTGCAGATGATGGGCAAGAGAATAAGAATAATGAGAAGGCAAGGATGTTTCCATTGCAAACAGTTAAGAATGAAGGACAAGACATGTTTCAAAATATGTGGAGACCAGAACAAGATGAGGACAACCAGCCAAGCGATCGGAGTGAGACGTTCCCAACTACTTTAAGTTTGGAAATACAGGACTTCCAGACCCAAGAAAATCAGAAGGGAAAGAAAAAGGGAGAGAATTCAGGGTATGGAGAACAATTCAAAGATAAACCTGTTAGAAACAAAGATTGCCGGATCCACACAAAAGCGAAAGCTTGTGAACGCAGAGACCCTGTAAAGAATTACTACGAGAACTTCCCTCTGACGTTATATCAGAGCATCTCCACAGAAAACAAACCGTATCAATGCACGGAGTGTGGAAAAACCTTCAGCCACTCCAGTTCCCTCACTTCCCATAAAAGAATCCACACAGGAGAGAAGCCGTACAAATGCACCGAGTGCGGAAAAAGCTTTCGACGCAATACTGACCTTACATCTCACAAAAGAGTCCACACGGGCGAGAAACCCTTCAAATGTGCGGAGTGCGGAAAGAGTTTTACAATGAGCAGCAACCTGACGTTGCATAAAAGGATTCACACGGGAGAGAAACCCTTTAAATGCATGGAGTGTGGAAAGAGCTTCATTCAAAGGGGTCACCTCACTTGCCACATGAGAATCCACACCGGGGAGAAACCGTATATGTGCGTGGAGTGTGGAAAAACTTTCAGGTGGAGCAGTCACCTGCCTAACCACATGAGGATCCACACAGGGGAGAAACCATACAGTTGCACGGACTGTGGAAGGTGCTTCAGAGACCGCAGTGCCTTTCAGGCCCATCGAAGGATCCACACGGGGGAGAAATCTTTAAAGTGCACAGAATGCGGGAAGACTTTCAGGGGCAGCACGGATCTCACGATCCACAAAAGGATCCACACGGGGGAGAAACCCTACAAATGTCTGGAGTGCGGGAAGAGCTTCATTAGAAGCAGTCATCTGTCCTCCCATAAAAACATCCACCCAGGAGAAAAGCCGTTTAAATGTCTGGAGTGCGGAAAGAGCTTTACTCAAAGCTGTTACCTCAACTACCATAAAAGGATCCACACGGGAGAAAAACCTTACAAATGTCTGGAGTGTGGAAAGAGCTTCAGCAGGAGCAGTCATCTTTCTTACCATAGAAACATCCAGCATGGGGAGAAACCCCATAAATGTATGGAGTGTGGGAAAAACTTTACTCAGAGCTGTTACCTTCTGTCGCATAAAAGTATCGATATCAAAGAAAACCCATAAAAATCGATATCAACAAAACCCCATAAAAATACTAGCAGTGTTCTTGTTTTTACATTTTTTGTAAGCTGTCTTGAGTGATTATAGAAATAGAAAGGTGTGGTATAAATGTAATCATCAATAAAAATAATTACTGCCTGAAGTGAGTCAGTCTTTATTTCTTCAGTGATCTACCCTGCATGAGGCAATCTACATTATAATTAGTGGTTGGGTGTCAAGGGGGAGTTTCCTTTTTTCCCCGCCTTTTTCTTCTGCGTGCTCTGTATGCTGTTCTGTGATTTACCTCACGATTTACCTCATGATGTAGTGATATGCCTGACTATCTTAGTTACTGTAAATATAGAGGTTGAATATATGCGTTTATATCAAACTACAAGTTTGTGTCAACATCTCTGATCTCATTTGGGGACACCTGCTGCGCAATTTCCTGACAGAAAACATTTATCAATTTAAAAACCCTTTTTAGGAAAGACAAAATAACCCACACTTTTTTAGTGACTTCCTTAAAGATATACACACCGAGTGAGAAAAGAACATTTCCTTATGATAAACTTACATTTATCTGTAACTTATCATTTACTTATGGTAAAACAGTTTTGCTTTTGTCATTTTGCGTGGAGTTGCCCGACAGAGCATTATTTTTTTTAAAAAAAGAAAAAGAAAACAACTGGAAATAAGCGGGAATAAATCATTGTGACACTAGGGAAATATAATTTTGGAATAAGAGTATGAGATTTAAGCTGTGAAAAATCCAGACAACTGCTAAAACTTTAAATCATTCAGAAAGATGTTGAGGGAAGGGGGACAAAGTCTTGGCAACGGAGGACGGCAAAAATTGCCTTTTTATTCATTGCCCTCATTTTTACACCAACTACTTTGCATGCAATTCTATGTGACTTACAATGTACAGGTAGTCCTCAACTTACGACCACAATTGAGCCCAACATTTCCATTGCTAAGTGAAATGGTTACAGTATTGAGTTTTGCCCCATTTTACAACCTTTCTTGCCACAATTGTTAAGTGAATCCCTGCAATTGTTAAGTTAGTAACACGGTTGTTAAGTGAATCTGGCTGCCCCGTTGACTTTGCTGGTCAGAAGGCCACCAAAGGCGAACACATGATCCCAGGACACTGCAACCGTCATAAATATGAATCAGTTGCCAAGCGTCTGAATTTTGATCACATGACCACAGGGACTGCAACGGTCATAAGTGTGAAAAACAGAAGTCACTTTTTTTTAGTGCCGTTGTAGCTTTGAACGGTCACTAAATGAAAGGTTGTAAATCGAGGACTGCCTGTACAGAGCAAAAAAACAGCCATCCAAACAATCTACAGGTATTCCTCGACTTATAACCATTTGATTAGTGACCGTTCAAAGTTACTGAAAAATTTGACTTATGGCCATCTTTCAGAGTTATAGCCTTTGCAGCATCCCCATGGTCATGTGATCAAAATTCAGATGCTTGGCAACTGGTTCACACTTACGACGGTTGCTGCATCCCAAGATCATATGATCCTCTTTTGCAATCAGCAAAGTCAATGGGGAAGTCAGATTTACTTAACAACCGGGCCACTAACTTATCAACTGCAGTGATTCACTTCGCAGCTGTGGTAAGAAAGGTGGTAAAATGGAACAAAACCCACTTAACAAATGTCTCACTTAACAACGACATTTTTTGGCTCGAATGTGGTCATAAATTGAGGAATACTTGTAGTTTTAAGGTAGCTTCTGAGGCTCTTTCGATTCATTTCCGACAGGACAAAAGGACCGAGGCTCATTTGACTTGGGAGGGGGACAAGTCTGTTTGCTTCGTTTTTGATTTAATTCTTGAATTTATTTTCTTGAATTAATTCCTGAATTAATTCTCGATTCTTCCCCATTCCTATTTGCGCCCTCCTGTGGACTTTTCTCTGCACGTCCAGTTTACAGCCACCAGGGGGCGCCCTCCGCCCCTTAAAAAATTGCACAGCGGGCTGATTCCAGCTTTGGATGGCAACTGAGCATGCGCGGAAAATTGCATTTATCTTCCCCCCCCCCTCCCTTCCCCCGTCGCCTTATCTCAGTCGGGGAGTCGGAGGGAGGGAGGGAGGGAGGGAGGAATTCTTTAAGGAAGAGGAAGTGGGCATCCTTGCCCGGTGATTTGCCCCTCTAGGAAGCAGCACTCTCTCCCCTTAACTCTGCAAGTGATGAACCGGGGGTAGAGCAACTTCCAAGCGCGGTCCGCAGCATCTGCACCGAGTTGTAGCATTGCTCAACCCGAGCAGGCGGCTATGTAAGGCATAGATAGAGGGTCTATTTGCAGATTGAAGAGGATTCCCTATCTCTTTTTAAGGGGATCCCCCTTCCCCTTCCTTCCAGGGGATCCCTGCTTGCAGACCCCGGAGGGGAGGGGGCTTCTCTGGGAAAAAAAAACCCTCCCTTATTTGGGGGGCTCAGCCAAAAGAACCAAAAACCAGGCTTCTGGTTGTTTTTTTCTGAACAACCAGGTTTATTCAAAGGGAAAGGCTTTGGAGAACTGTAGCCTGGGTCATCAGCTGTACTTGGGGGGGGGGGAGCTGCGGTGGGACCCTGTTGGGAGGGGGAGTCTGCCGGAGAGACCCATCTTGGAATATCTGCAGAGGGATAAGGAAACCTTGGGGAGTTGGGAAGGGCTCTGACTGTCCCCTTTGGGAAGAAAGATCCTGACCACAAGTAGGGCAGAAGTCTGCAACCTTAAACGCTCAAAGAGCCATTTGGACCCGTTTCCCACAGAAAAGAAAACACCGGGAGCCACAAAACCCTTCCCATGCCTGACTATTTCTTGAGTGGCATATGTAGCATATGTAGTTGAATTAAACGTTCTGTTTTATTTATTTATTTGTTTGTTTGTTTGTTTGTTTGTTTGTTTAAATTTCTATACCGCCCTTCTCCAAATAGGACTCAGGGCGGTGCACAGCCTAAGTAAAAACAAAGCATACAAAATTTAAAAAACAGTATTAAAATAATTAAATATTCTGGCCGTAAATTAAAACAACCCAATTTAAAATCAATTTAAAATTTAGCCCAAGCCAGCCCAGCTAGTTGAAATAAATAGGTTTTCAGGGCCCGACGAAAAATCCGGAGGTCTGTTATTATACGTAACTCTGGGGGAAGGTTATTCCAGAGGGTGGGCGCCGTCACAGAGAAGGCTCTCCCCCTGGGGGTCGTCAGCCGACATTGTCTGGCGGACGGCACCCTGAGGAGGCCCACTCTGTGCGAGCGTACTGGCCGGTGGGAGGAGTTTCTTCTGAAACTTCTTTTCTTGGATTTATCCATGGTTGGCCTACCGGGGGTTGAAAAGCTCAATAAATTGTGTGCCGGCAGTGTCGCATATTGGCGGTTGTGACACATATTTTGAGCGACGGAGCCACAGCAGAGGGGTGAAAGAGCCACATGTGGCTCCAGAGCTGCAGGTTGCTGACCCCTGTCCTAGGGGAACACCCCTTCTGCCAAATTGCAGAAGGGATTCAAAATCCCTTCAAAATTGAAGGGATGCAAAAGAAGGAGGAGCAACAGGCTGACCTTGAGGCTGTCCTTGTGTTATTGTTAGTTGCAAAGTCATGTCCGACCCATCGCGACCCCATGGACAACGTTCCTCCAGGCCTTCCTGTCCTCTACCATCCCCCGGAGTCCATTTAAGCTCATGCCGACTGCTTCAGTGACTCCATCCAGCCACCTCATTCTCTGTCATCCCCTCCTTCTTTTGCCCTCAATCGTTCCCAGCATTAGGCTCTTCTCCAATGAGTCCTTCCTTCTCATTAGGTGGCCAAAGTATTTGAGTTTCATCTCTGGATCTGGCCTTCTAAAGAGCAGTCGGGGTTGATCTCCTCTAGGACTGACCGGTTTGATCTCCTTGCAGTGTCTTGTAGGAGAAGGCAAAGAAGGAGTTCCACCCTCTCCAAAAAGAGCCGTGATGGAGACTCACCAGCTCCCTCCCAGAGAAAAGAGCTCTGGAGATCCGCAACATTCCTTCAAAATCTTGGGATCTCCGGGGCAGCCCCGAGAGAAGTGGGAAGCAAAGGACCACTTTGCTGGGAAAGGCATTGAGAGCCAGAGGGAGTTCAGCCAGAATATCCTGGAAGAAGGAACCCTCCCTTGGAAGGTCCGGCCCCAGAGGTTCAGGGGGTTCTACCAGGAGGAGATCCAAGGACCCCGCAAACTTTGCAGCTGTCTCCACCGCCTTTGCCTTGAGTGGCTGCAACCAGAAAGAAACACCAAGGCTCAGATGCTGGATTTGGTGGTCTTGAAGCATTTCCTGGCTGTCCTTCCCCTGGAGATGGCAAACTGGGTGAGAGAATGTGGAGTGGAGACCAGTTCCCAGGCTGTGGCCCTGGCCGAAGGCTTCCTCCTGAGCCAAGCAGAGGACCAAAAGCATCAGGTGAGAGAAACATTATTTTTCCCAAGTATCTCCCTAACCAGTTTTGTTGAATATCTTAATTTAAGGAGGTCTCATTAAGGGATACAGTGGCTCAGTGGCTAAGACACTGAGCTTGTCGATCGAAAGGTTGGCAGTTCAGCGGTTCGAATCCCTAGTGCCATGTAACAGGGTGAGTTCCCGTTACTTGTCCCAGCTTCTGCCAACCTAGCAGTTCGAAAACACATAAAAAATGCAAGTAGAAAAATAGGGACCACCTTTGGTGGGAAGGTAACAGTGCTCCGTGCGTCTTTAGTGTTGAGTCATGCCGGCCACATGACCACGGAGACATCTTCGGACAGTGCTGGCTCTTCGGCTTTGAAATGGAGATGAGCACCGCCCCTTAGAGTCGGGAACAACTAGCACATATGTGCGAGGGGATCCTTTACCTTTACCTTTACATTACCTCTTCCATATTTTTCCCAAGACAAGATGAAAGTCCAAATTTTTTCCATCCCTGGATGATTGTGCCCGGTAGAAGAATACTCTCTTTCTACGTTCCACCCCCTAACTCTTCTCTGCTTCTTCCACATTGATGTTCACATGCAGGGAAGGTCCATCAAGGTAGATCCTCCAGGTCCCAAGCCAAAGAGAGATCCATCAGATCTTTCTCGGGAGTCCCTTTTTGGAGAGATTGTCAAGGAGAATCCAGCTCCTGTCAGCTCACCAGGTAAGGAGACATTCTCTCTTCTGTCCCAGTGACTTCCAGTTCTGGTTTTTTCTCTCCCCTTCATCTTTTGGTTTTACAATATAAGCGCAAATCTAGATTTCCACCCCACCCTGCTTGTGTCAGAAGCATCAAGGCACTTCCTGGTTGAAAGGATTAGCTAGTGACATCATCATTGCTCTAGGGACGCCCAGTTGGGGGCTCATTTCACATCCCAGAGCTGGAGGGCAGGTCGAGAACTCAACGCTACCCCACAGCAGCTCTCAGGTCTCAAACCCAGGCTTGCTAACATCTGGTCCAGCTTCCCAACCACTCGAGCCACCGTGCTCCAATCTAGATGGGTTCTATGTGATAGAGACATTTCCTAGAAATTATTAACAACATTTTTTAAAAAAACTCTGCTTCCACTCCCTTTATGTTCCTCACAGAAGAGAGTACAATGTTGGTACTTCTTGAAACATCCCCTTTTCCCGATGAAAAAGAAACAGCAACTCCGCTTGCAGTTCAGGTAGGAGAAGGCTCAGCAAATCATATGTGCTGTCAACCTTTGGAGACCTCTAGCTCAGTAAAGAACACAAAAAATAATCCCATTGCAGCAACTGAAATAGGACACGTGCAGTGGTGGGATTCAGCCGGTTCGCACTGGTTTGGGTGAACTAGTTGTTAAATTACACATACACACACACACACCGCTTTCAAAATGGATCCTGAGCGCTCGCTGCAAAGGAGAAACAGGCAATGGAGCAGCTGGCATAATAGAAAGGGAAGGGAAAGAGAAAGACGCAAGAGAAAGAGAAGGCCGCTTTCCCTTTTTCTTCTTCCTGCTCCTCCTCCTCCCCTTGTGCCGGCCGCTCCATTGCCCATTTCTCCATTGCAGTACAGCTGTTGTGGCCTGCCACCAGCCAGCAAAACTGGCAGTAGAGTCGGACAGTGAGGAGGTTGGGGAGGAACTTGGGTCAGTCCTGGGGGCTGGGTAAACTCGGACGAGGGCTCTGCGTTGGAGGCAGAGAGGGAGTTAGACAGCAGCCAGGCAGAGGAACAGCTGGAGCCCGTTCCCAGTGTGTACATGCGCAGAGCTGCCAGAAGACAAGAATAACTGAGAAAGCAGGGTCGACTCAGGAGTAAAGCTACACCTTGGAGGTGATTGGCCCCTCCCATAGGAAATAAAAGAGCAGCGAACAAGGAGTGGGCTTTTGCAGGAAACTATTCGTTCGTTCCATGATTCTGAGAGACTCTGTGCCGGGTTTTGCCTTGTACTGCAGTTGGAAACAAGTTACGTGGCAGCTTGCCAAACAAGATAAGGTGTGTTGAGAAATAATCCTTTGCAAAACTATTTGGACAAACCTTGCTGACTGTGAATGCACGTAATTCACAGTTGTGTAAATAAAAGCAGTTTTGTCGGGACCAGTTCTTGCCTCCTGCTTGTTGAGGGAGCCTAGGTCAGAACAACAGTGCCCAGGATCCACTTTGATAGCGGGGTGGTGGTGGTGGTAATTTAACAATTGGTTCACTCAGGGTCAGGTTAGCCTTCGCGGGAGGCTCGTTCCCGCATGTGTGGCAGAGCTGGAGGAAAGGGATGGGCCACGCCTCCCATGACAGCCAACCTGACCCTGGGTGAAACGGGTGTTAAATTATTTGAATCCCACCACTGGACACGTGTGATGTGTGACTCCATTCAGAGCTATTACCAATTAAGGAGCAGGAGGATTATGAGTATAAATGAAGCAGAGATATCTGAGATTTAGCTTGCTGGGCATCCTAGAAACCAATTGAATCCATAATGCTGCAAAGCTAGATTTTAAAGACCACAGTCTAAAACAGGCCCAAGACCACACAGAACCAAATATTACCCCTTATACTTAGCCATGGTGGTCAGAGGTTGGTTTTCAAAACCCGTTGCTACCGGTTTGATCGTGGGCGTGGGCGCGCAGCACTTCTGCGCATGTGCAGAAGCTTTTGCGCATCCGGGCGGGTAGGTGGAGCCTCCTGCCACTGCCGCTACCAGTTTGCCTGATCCGGGGGGCCAACCAGTAGCAACCCACCACTGATGGTAGTGCAATGGTTAGAATGCAGCATTGCAGGCTAAGTCTGCCAACCGCCAACAGTTCGATTCTCACCGGCTCAAGGTTGACTCGGCCTTCCATCCTTCCATGGTTGGTAAAATGAGGACCCAGATTATTGGGGGCAATAGGCTGACTCTGGAAACCTCTTAGAGAGGACTGTAAAGCACTGCGGAGCGGTATATATGTCTAAGTGCTCTAGCTCTTGCTATTAACAGAAGAACAAAGCTGAATGGGACCTTGGAGGTCTTCTAGCCCAACCCCCTGCTCAAGCAGGAAACCCTATACCAGTGATGGCTAACCTTTTTGCCATCGTGTGCCAGGAGAGGGGGGGCGGGGGAGGGTCGCGTGTGCATGTGCCCACGCGCATGTGTGTGCAACCCCCTCCCCCCCCGCTCCTGGCACATGATGGCCTGGTAGGCCCGTTTTTCTTTCTTACCTGGTTCCAAATCCTCTCTGTGTATCTGGGAACGGCGAAAACAGCCTTTCCCACTCCTTTGGAGGCGCTACGGAGGCTGAAAGGGCCCATTTCCCAACTCCCGGTGGGACAGGAAGTGACATTTTTTGCTGTCCCCAGCCTCCAGAACCTCTCTAGGAGTCTCTAGGAGCCTCTCTAGGAGTCTGTAGGAGCCTCTCTAGGAGTCTCTGGAGGCTGGGGACAGGAAAAAACGTCACTTCCTGTCCCACCAGGAGTGGGGAAATGGGCCCTTTCAGCCTCCGTAGGGTCTCCAAGGGAGTGGGAAAGGCTGTTTTCGCCGTTCCCAGATACACAGAGAGGATCTGGAGCCAGGTAAGAAAGAAAAACAGGCCTTCCCCACCCCCTCCCCAGGCCCTCCAGAGGCAGGAAACAGCCTGTTTCCCTACTTCTGGTGGGCCCAGAAGGCCCGAAAATCAGCTGGCCGGTGCGCGCATGCGCCCCAGAGCTGAGCTGGCGTGCCCACTAATATGGCTCCGCGTGCCACCTGTGGCACGCGTGCCATAGGTTCGCCATCATGGCCCTATACCATTTCAGACAAGCAGTTGTCCAAGCTCCAGTCTTTTAAGAAAGGCCTCCAGTGTGGAGCACCACAACTTCTGGAAGCAAGCTATTCCACTGATTAATTGTTCTAACTATCAGGAAAGTTTGACCATGGGGATGCTGCAATGGTCGTAAGTGTGAAAAATGGTTCCAAGTCACTTTTTTCAGTGCCGTCGTAACTTTGAACAGTCACTGAATATTCTGGAAAGTTTTGAAGGATTTTTTTCCTTGACTTATACAAGTAGTCCTCGGTTGTAAGTCGAGGACTTACAACGGTTGTAAGTCGAGGACTACTTGTATAAGTCAAGGAAAAGATCCTTCAAAACTTTCCAGAGTATCCCAGTTAATCAACAATGTTGTCCGCCTTTCAGACTCCGGTGTCCTTGAAGGAGGTGGCCGTGTATTTCTCTGAGGAGGAGTGGGCCCTGTTGGATTTCGACCAAAAAACCCTTCACGGAGAAGTTATGCTGGAGAATTCTAGGAACGTGGCTTCTCTCAGTAAGGGTCTGCCTTCACTTCTGAATTCTTTCAAATGACTGTCAAAGGCCTTTTGTATTGTGAACTAATCTACCTTATTTCTTTCTTCCAAGAATTAGCCAAAGCAGAGCCTGACTCCTGGTGGGAAGAAGGTGAAGATCTGCCCTTCCGGAGATCCAGGAAAAGTGAGAGAACACTAATTCCCTGTTGAGATCTGGGATGGGATCACTCCTTCGGAGCAGGGGTGAAATTCAGCAGGTTCTGACAGGTTCTGGAGAACCGGTAGCGGAAATTTTGAGTAGTTCTTGGAACCGGCAAATACCACCTCTGGCTGGCCCCAGAATGGGGTGGGAATGGAGATTTTGCAGTATCCTTCCATTGCCACGCTCACCAAACCACGCCCACAGAACCGGTAGGGAAAAAATTTGAATTTCACCCCTGCTTCAGAGTCTCCTTGATGAATTTTTCAAACTGGGTTACTTCATCATGAAGAGATTGGACCATTGGTTCTGACTGAGAAACCAGAAGATTCCCCCCTCCCAAACGCTACACTTTTTATTTTATTTATTCAGCATCTATCTGTCAAATGCTTTAATTTGGATACCTATGCAGAACAAGGAGTTATTGCATGCCTCTTAAAGGGGTCTTTTGTCACGTGGGCGCAACCCGTTGTGCCCACGTGACACCCCTCCTGCGCGAGCTGCACTGGCTCCCAGTGGTCTTCCGGGTGTGGTTCAAGGTATTGGTCACCACCTTTAAAGCGCTCCATGGCATAGGACCCGGGTATCTTCGAGACCAACTTCTGCCACCAATAGCCTCCCACCGGCCAGTTCGCTCCCACAGAGAGGGTCTCCTCAGGGTGCCATCAGTCAAATTATGTCGGCTGGCGACACCCAGGGGGAGGGCCTTCTCTGTGGGAGCCCCTGCCCTGTGGAATGAACTGCCCCCGGAAATGCGCAAGATCTCCGACCTCCATGTATTTCGCTGTGCCCTCAAGACCCTGCTGTTCCGCCAAGCTGGGCTATCAATGTAATGATTTTTAAATTGGGTTTTAAATTTTGGGGTTTTAAATCTGAGCCGAAATTATGTAATAATTTAAATTAATTTTAACTGATGTCTGTCCTTGTGTTTTTAATAGGCTGTACACCGCCCTGAGTCCGTCGGGAGAAGGGCGGTATAGAAATAAAATTATTTATTTATTTATTTATTTTGTATCCTCAGAAAGTGGGGGGTGGGGAAGCATGCTCTTAATGTGTAGGAAATTTTTGAAAACATCTGTTTGTTCTGCCTTTTCTCAATCTGGGATATTATTTAATTCTACGTAAAATTTTAAAAATTGCATTGGAAAAAAACCCCACCAAAGAATGTACTGGATTTCTGAATTTAATTTAATTTAATTTCCAATTTATATACCGCCCTTCTCCCTGAGGACTCAGGGCAGTGTACAGCCAAGATAAAAAAAAAAACATAGAATACAAATATTAAAAAACATTTAAAAATATATATAAATTTTGGCCCGAAAGTTAAGAAATCACAAACTAATTAAAAGAATTTAAAAATTTCTTCTTAAGCCAACCCGGCTTGCTGGAAAAGATGGGTTTTAAGGGAATGACGGAAGGCATTCTGAAGAAAAAGAGGAGCTATATCCATTAATGCAGTGGCAGGGATGGGCTGCTGGGGGTTCGCAGGTGTTCGGGAGAACCTCTAGCTATGATTCTGTGCAGTTCAGAGAACCCCCAAATCCCACTCCTGGCTGGTCCTGCCCACCCCTCCCCTCCGCTCCCAGGAGTCCCCACACAGCCCATTTTGGATGCAGGAAAGTGCAGCGCGTGCCCGGAGCGTCGGGGAAGGTGAAAAACGGGCCTACCGGAAATTTAGGAAGGCCGGAAACTGGCCTGTTTCTGGTCTCCAGAGGGCCTCTGGAGCCTGAGGAGGACATTTTTGCCCTCCCAGAGGATCGACAAAAGCATCAAGAGCCTGGGGAAGGCAAAAACGCCCCCCTCCCCCCCCACCCCCGCTGTGGTGCAGGAGGCCGACTAGGCCACGCCCACCCAGCAACCGAGCAGAGAACCCCTTGCTAAAATTTTTGAAGCCCACCCCTGTGCAGTGGTATAATACTATATATCTGTGATGGCGAACCTATGGCACGGGTGCCAGACGTGGGACACGGAGCCCTCTCTGCTGGCACGCGCCCCGTCGCCCAAGGTCAGATCTCCGTGGCATTTCTTCTGTGAGCTTCCGTTTCCCTGCAAACGACAAAACAGAAGCTCACGAAAGAAAAAGATCTTACCTCTTGCCACGCTGCCAGTGTTGGGATGCCCTGTCTCCCGCCAGTTAGCTGGTCTTTGGGTCTCTGTTGCGCATGCGTGCATGTCTGCACATATCCGTGCGCATGTCCGCATATGTGCCTGTTTGCACTTGAGTGCACACATGTGCACCTTTCAGTTTGGGCGTGCGCACGCACGCAGTTCGGGCACTCGGTGTCCAAAAGGTTCACCATCACTGCTATATATCTTTAAAAGTAGAGATTTCCATCATGATGTCATGCTTCCGAGTAATGATCCCAAACAAGTCAGAACTCTTGAGCCTGGAATTCTTCTCAAAGATTCTTTTTGTTGGGCATGTAGGAAGAAACCCCTTCTGGGTTCAGCTCCAAGTGGGGAAAAAGACACTGGAAGCATGGAGACTGCTTGGAAAGACGGTTTAATGGTGGACAGGATCACATGGTTTGAGTTCCTGAATAGAAAAAGGGGCGAGATGTAGCGAGTCCCTGGGTTTTATGCCCTCTCTGGCTTTGAACTTCCTGGGCCCAGAAAGAGTATCCTGATTGATTGTCAGACTCCCAGGGGTTGGGGGTCTTAACTAGCCTTGCTGGCTGATGTAATCTTACCAGGTGCCATGTGGGGAGTTTCTGTTGCTAGATGGGTCCTATTGTGTTAGTTTCTGTTGCTAGATGGGTTGCAGATGCTGGTCCATTGACAAAGATTGAGTTTCTGCCTCTGGCCCATTGACAAAGGGTGGGTGGCAGGAAGATGGGAGCTGCTTCGTCTTTAAAACATGCTTCTCCATTTCTCATCCAGGGAAACATAATATTCTGCCTTTTTAATATTTCCCAAAATATTTCATTCCTCTAGGAAAGGGGTGGGTGCTAACGTCCTACAGGCACATCAATTATCGGCACGTTCAAATGTGAAGCCAGCCCTAAATATTTCCTGTGGTTCCATATAGTTAAAAGAGTAAATGATTCCCTCCCCACAAGTGTCACAGATCACATTGTCCAATGTTCAGGCACTTCCCTCCTTTCTTGCTCAGCACTTGTTGAGATGATCTTGGCTGTATCAGCCTCTGCCTGTGTTATGTCTAACACCTCGTAGAATAGCATTCCAATCCTCTATCCTCCCCCCATCTGTGTGGCAACTGAGAAATGACCAACCAAAGAAATCACTTGTGAGGTTTAAGCATAACCAATGTAATGTCGTTATGTATGACAAAGTATGTATGTTTGTATGTATTATGTATGTAGAGAAAAAACAGAGCATCTTGGAAATTACAATCAATTCCCAGAATTGACAACCAATTATTAGGAATTGATCCTTGTTGCTTTCCTTGGGTTTTAAAAATTAAAAAAAGATTTCTCCTTTCTTTTTTTTTCTTTCTTTTTTTCTGTAGAGGCATTTAAGCAGGACAATGAAAATGACCAGGAACCTGATACGGAAACATCTCAGACAGTCCAACACGAAGTGGAAAAAGAGACAGGTGAAAATAAGAAATCGGACAGCAGATCAGAAGCATTGGAAGAAAACCACTCTATAGATTCGGAGAAGAAATTGTCCACGTCTCGGTGTGCTGAAATCCATGAGTTCCTCACCCAAGAGGATCACTTGGAAAACAGAATAGGGAATTGCCTTCCAGAGGTGACGACGCTGACAGATAAGTCAGAATTGTGTGATCAGTATGGACCCAATGCAAGAAACAATCAGTACGGATGGAAAAAGCACGGCACGGACTGTGGAAAGAGCTTCAGGTGCAGCAACGGACTTACTTCACATAAAAGGATTTATTCTGAGGGAAAATCATATACATGTATGGAGTGTGGAAAGATCTTTAGCCAGAATTGGCACCTTACTTCCCATAAAAGGCTCCACATGGGGGAGAAACCGTATGTTTGCACGGAGTGTGGAAAGAGCTTCAGCAAGAGCAGTTCTCTTACTTTACATAAAAGGGTCCACACAGGGGAGAAGCCATATTCGTGCGTGGAGTGCGGAAAGAGCTTCAAACAGAGCAGCAAACTTACATCGCATAAGAGGATCCACACGGGAGAGAAACCGTACAAATGTGTAGAGTGTGGACAGACCTTCAGATTGAGTAGCCAGCTGACCTCTCATAAAAGGATCCATTCAGGCAAAAAACCATACAGGTGTACAGAGTGTGGAAAGAGCTTCTGTGACGGCACTTCCCTGACTTACCACAAAAGGGTACACACGGGTGAGAAACCCTATAAATGCCTGGAGTGTAGAAAGAGCTTCAGGTTGAACAGCCAACTCACTTCACACAAAAGGAGCCACACCGGGGAGAAACCGTATAAATGTACAGACTGTGGAAAGAGCTTAAGGTGGAGCAGCGAACTTACTTTGCATAAAAGGATCCATTCTGGGGGGAAATCATATACATGTATGGAGTGTGGAAAGACCTTTAGACAGAATTGTCACCTTACTTCCCATAAAAGGCTCCACACGGGGGAGAAACCGTATGTTTGCACGGCATGTGGAAAAAGCTTCAGCAACAGCAGTTCTCTTACTTTACATAAAAGAGTCCACACAGGGGAGAAACCATATTCGTGCGTGGAGTGCGGAAAGAGCTTCAAACAAAGCAGCAAACTTACATCGCATAAGAGGATCCACACGGGGGAGAAACCGTACAAATGTGTGGAGTGTGGAAAAACCTTCAGATTGGGCAGCCAGCTGACCTCTCATAAAAGGATCCACACAGGGGAGAAGCCGTACTCGTGCACAGAATGTGGGAAAAGCTTCAATCACAGTAGTAACCTGACTTCTCATAAAAGGCTTCACACAGGCGAGAAACCCTATATCTGTCTGGCATGTGGGGAGAGATTCAGGTTGAGCAGTTACCTGGCTTCGCACAAAAAGATCCATCTGGAGGAGAAAGCGAACAAATACACGGAGTGTGGAAAGGGCTTTGGTCAGACCTAGCTTTTCATAAAAGAATCTCCAAGAGAGAAATCGTATAAACGCATAAAATGTGGAGTGCAAATCTTACTCAGCCTGAAAAATTCGTGCGAAAAAAAGCATCCTAGGGAGAGAAAAATAAGTTTTAACAACTCAATTTAATAAAACATAAACATAAAAACAAACCAAAAAACGGACAACAGAAGAAGAAATTGTGCCAACGCAGAGAATATTGGAAGAGAGAGTTGCCTCGTCTTTTCTGATCTCTGGTTAAAGAGGAGGGTGGCAAGAGAGACCGCAAAGAGAAAATGATCCCTGCATCTTGCAAAGATTCTGATCGTGGTTAAGCAATTGCAAGACGCAATATTGCATGCAGCTTTCCTCTAAAACTGAATCAAGGACAGTTTAATTGTGCCTTAAACCTCAAATCTCAGTCTGTTGGGTCCTATTATCGGGTCGCTTTGGATTGGTCATTCAGGTGGTTGTTGGGGGCAAAAAGTTGGAAGTAATCATTGCCTTAAGCTTCTGAAAGGAAAGGAGAAATAAACTAATATTTTTAAAAACATTTTTGCTGTACTCCTGTCTTTTAAGTATGGAGGCCCAGATGTTTCTTCCTAGCTAAGTATTTAACCAAGCCAACCCCTGCTTAGTTCTGATAGTACTGTTACAAGGGTTATCTCCTGACCATTTGGAATTGGACAGAATCCATCACTTTTGGTTTATTGCCCGAATGTCATTCATTCTGTGTGACAGCTTTCTTTCCGAGGTCAAGTGTAATAATGTTCACAAAACAGTGAATTTACAAAGCACTGAGCCCAGCCTAGCCAGAGGCATGTTAATACTAGTTAGTGGGTAAACTGGAATACCTATGATATTTAGATCAGAAATAGTCCTGTTCTTTCCCGCCCCTCCCCACCCACACAAACACCTTTTTTGTGTTCCAAGTGTTGGAAGAAATATCCTGGGTTCAGCTCCAAGTGGGGAAAAAGACACTGGAAACATGGAGACTCCTAAGAAGGTTTAATGGTGGACAAGATCACATGGTTTGAGTTCCTGAACAGAAAAAGGGGCAAGACGCAGCGAGTCCCTGGGTTTTATGCCCTCTCTGGCTTTGAACTTCCTGGGGCCCCGAAAGAGTATCCTGATTGGTTGTCAGACTTCCAGGGGGTGGGGGTCTTAGCTAGCTTTGCTGGCTGATGGTCACATGTGCTTCCAAGGTCACGTGGTGAGTTTCTGCTGCTATTGTGTAGAGGGCTAATCCTATCTTTGTTGGATCTTTGGCAATTCCTACTATGGCTCTGCCTGGTTGTCAGACTGCCAGGGGTTGGGGGTCTTAGCTAGCCTTACTGGCTGATATAATCTTCCCAGGTGCCATGTGGTGAGTTTCTGTTGTTAGATGGGTCCTATTGTGTTGCAGATAAGTTTCAAAGATTGAAAGATTGAGTTTCTGCCTCTGGCCCATTGACAAAGGGTGGGGGCAGGAAGGTGGGAGCTGCTTTGTCTTTAAAACATGCTTCTCCATTTCTCATACAGGGAAACATAATATTCTGCCTTTTTAATATTTCCCAAAATATTTCATTCCTCTAGGAAAGGGGTGGGTGCTAACTTCCTACACAAGGAAATGCACCGTGAAGAAAAGCTGAAAGGAGAAAGGACTGGGTGCAAATTCTGACACGCCTCTCTCCCTACCCTGAAAACAGGGGTCTTGGGCCAGTGGCCCATTAAACTACACTCAGGAAGTGGGACTGAAGGGTCCCATGGGGTGGTTTTGAAGGAATTATGCAGCGGCTGTTACATAAACATTAGCTTAGCCCAGGAAGACAAAGAGGTGTGGAAGAAACTCAAGATTGGCCTGCCTTGACTACTTTTGGTGTAAGAGGCAGGCAAAGAGAAATTTAGGCTTTGGAGATTCATACCGTATAATAATAGAGATGAGTCCTAACAGTTTGTGTGTTTATTTCCTGAAACAGGAATTCAAATAACCATTCAGTCATTCATCTCATGGTCATCTCCCAATTGGATTACTGTAATGCACCCAAAGGTAAAGGTTCCCCTCGCACATACGTGCTAGCCATTCCTGACTCTAGGGGGCGGTGCTCATCTCTGTTTCAAAGCCGAAGAGCCGGCGCTGTCTGAAGACGACTCCGTGGTCATGTGGCCGGCATGACTCAACGCCAAAGGCGCACGGATGGGCCCTATTTTTCTACTTGCATTTTTCACGTGCTTTCGAACTGCTAGGTTGGCAGAAGCTGGGACAAGTAACAGGAGTTCAACCTGTTACGCGGCACTAGAGATTCAAACCGCTGCATGTCCAGAATTGTGGTGTCCCCCAAAAAAATCTTCTTTTGCAGAAAAACTGGAAGGGTAAAATTTCAGCAGGGAAAATAAAGGTGAAATCTCGGAGATCGAAACACTGCGAGGTGTCCCGTAATGCAGTGTTTAAACGGAATGGGGTGGATTCATCATTTGTATTTATTGGGGAGGTTACATACAGTGAAATACAAAAAATTATTATTATTATTATTATTATTATTATTATTATTATTATTATTATTATTATTATTATTATTTAGGGTTTTTTTTTCTTCCAGCTTTCTATAAATTTGTATTTTATTTTATGTAACATTCTCAAGAAATACCTGTGGAAGGGAAGGTTGGAAAGTTATAGTTATAGTTCATAACTTTAGGGTTGTTGATACACCCTAAAGTTATGAACTATAACTATAACTTTCCAACCTTCCCTTCCACAGGTATTTCTTGAGAATGTTACATAAAATAAAATACAAATTTATAGAAAGCTGGAAGAAAAAAAAACCCTAAATAATAATAATAATAATAATAATAATAATAATAATAATAATAATAATAATAATAATAATAAATAATTATTATTTTATTTCTATACCGCCCTTCTCCCGAAGGACTCAGGGCGGTGTACAGCCTATTTAAAAACACAAGACAAAACAGCAATTAAAATTTAAAATGATTAAATAATTTGGCTCAATTAAAACCCCAGAAATTTAAAATACCCCAATTTAAAACTATTATGTTGATAGCCCGGCCTGGCGGAACAACAGGGTCTTCAGTGCGCAGCGAAACACGCGGATGTCGGAGATCTTACGTATTTCCGGGGGCAGTTCATTCCACAGGGCTGGGGCTCCCACAGAGAAGGCCCTCCCCCTGGGTGTCGCCAGCCGACATAACTTGGCCGATGGCACCCTGAGGAGACCCTCTCTGTGGGAGCCGACTGGTCGGTGGGAGGCTACTGGTGGCAGAAGACCGTCTCGAAGGTACCCGGGTCCTATGCCATGGAGCACTTTAAAGGTGGTAACCAACACCTTGAATCGCACCCGGAAGACCACCGGGAGCCAGTGCAGCTCGCACAGGAGGGGTGTCACGTGGGCACAACGAGTTGCGCCCATAACCACCCGCGCGGCCGCATTCTGGACCAGCTGGAGCCTCCGAGTGCTCTTCAAGGGGAGCCCCATGTAGAGAGCATTACAATAGTCCAACCGGGAGGTAACAAGGGCATGAGTGACCGTGCGCAGGGCGTCCTGGTCCAGAAAGGGCTGCAACTGGCTGATCAGGCGAACCTGATAAAAGGCCCCCCTGGCCACGGCCGTCATATGCTCTTCTAAAGACAGCCGTGCATCCAGGAGGACACCCAGATTGCGAGCCCTCTCCGTGGGGGGCAAAGATTCACCCCCAATAGTCAACGATGGCACCTGTTGACTATATCGGGGCGCTAGAAGCCACAGCCACTCGGTCTTGGAGGGGTTGAGTCTGAGCCTGTTCCTCCCCATCCAAACCCGCACGACCTCCAGGCAGCGAGACATCACATCAAGGGCATCGTTGGGGTGGTCCGGGGTGGAGATATGACTACCCACCTTTTCTTCAACAAATATCAAATCTGTTGTTTTTCCTCTTGCTAGCTCTTAACAAAAATCCCTCCCACGATAATCCTTTGATGACTTGTGGACTTCAACTCCCAGAATTCTTGAGCCAGCATTGCAATTCTGGGAGTTGAAGTCCACAATGATTGCTCAGGAATTCTGGGAGTTGAAGTCCACAAGTCATCCAAGGGACATTGTTTCCCCACCCCTGCCCTGGAGATTCAAAAGACGGAAAGCAAGGCGGGGGTGAGATGTTCCCTTTCTGCTAATTAGGCACAGAAAAGGGAAGGAGACCACCTGCGCCTAGTTCTGCGCAGTGTTCTAGGCGATAGCACTGATACACTGATAGCAGTGTTCCAATATTTGAGGGGCTGCCACAAAAAAGAGGGGGTCAAATTATTTTCTAGAGCACCAGGAGGCAACATAAGAAACAATGGATGGAAGTTAATCAAGGAGAGAAGCAGCTGGATTTAAGGAGAAACTTCCTAACAGGGATGACAATTAACCAGTGGAACAGCTTGCCACCAGAAACTGTGGGTGCTTCATAACTGGGTTTTTTTTTTAAAGAAAAGACTGGACAGCTACTTGTCTGAAATGGCATAGGGTCTCCTGCTTGAGCAGGGGGCTGGACTAGAAGACCTCCAAGGTCCCTTTGGGCATTCTATTCTATTCTATTCTATTCTATTCTATTCTATTCTATTCTATTCTATTCTATTCTATTCTATTTTATTCTATTCTTTAAATTAAAAATATCAAAAATATGCTTTTAATTTATTCTTGAACATGCATTTAAATTTCTTATCACAAAAGTACCAGCATTTAACTTCTAAATGAGGTTTTATCTATTGCATAGTTTGTGACACAGATTATTCTGTTCTGTTATTCTATTCTATTCTATTCTATTCTATTCTATTCTATTCTATTCTATTCTATTCTATTCTATTCTATTCTTTCCATTATTCCCTCTCCCCTCCCCTTCATTCCGTTATCCTATCCTATCCTATCCTATCCTATCCTATCCTATCCTATCCTATCCATTCCATTATTATTTTTCTCTCCTCTCCTCCTCTCCTCTCCCCTTCCTTCCCCTTCCTTCCGTTCTATTCTATTCTATTCTATTCTATTCTATTCTATTCTATTCTATTCTATTCTCCCCTCTCCCTTCTCCATCATTCCATTATCCTATCCTATCCTATCCTATCCTATCCTATCCTATCCTATCCATTCCATTATTCCTTTTCTTTTCTCTCCTCTCCTCCTCTCCTCTCCTCTTCCTTCCCCTTCCTTCCGTTCTATTCCATTCCATTCCGTTCCATTCCATTCCATTCTATTCTTCTATTCTATTCTATTCTTCCCTCTCCCCTCTCCTTCATTCCATTATCCTATCCTATCCTATCCTATCCTATCCTATCCTATCCTATCCTATCCTATCCATTCCATTATTCCTTTTCTCTCCTCTCCTCCTCTCCTCTCCCTTTCCTTCCCCTTCCTTCCGTTCTATTCCGTTCTGTTCTGTTCTATTCTATTCTTCCCTCTCCTCTCCCCTTCATTCCATTATCCTATCCTATCCTATCCTATCCTATCCATTCCATTCCATTATTCCTTTTCTCTCCTCTCCTCCTCTCCTCTCCCCTTCCTTCCCCTTCATTCCGTTCTATTCTGTTCTGTTCTATTCTATTCTTCCCTCTCCCCTCTCCTTCATTCCATTATCCTATCCTATCCTATCCATTCCATTATTCCTTTTCTCTCCTCTCCTCTCCCCTTCCTTCCCCTTCCTTCCGTTCTGTTGTTCTATTCTATTCTTCCCTCTCCCCTCCCCTTCATTCCGTTATCCTATCCTATCCTATCCATTCCATTATTCCTTTTCTCTCCTCTCCTCTCCCCTTCCTTCCCCTTCCTTCCGTTCTGTTGTTCTATTCTATTCTTCCCTCTCCCCTCCCCTTCATTCCGTTATCCTATCCTATCCTATCCTATCCTATCCATTCCATTCCATTCCATTCCATTCCATTCCATTCCATTCCATTCCATTCCATTATTCCTTTTCTCTCCTCTCCTCCTCTCCTCTTCCCTCCCCTTCATTCTATTCTATTCTATTCTATTCTATTCTATTCTATTCTATTCTATTCTATTCTATTCTATTATTCCCTCTCCTCTCCTCTCCTCTCCTCCCCTCCCCTTCATTCCGTTATCCTGTTCTGTTCTGTTCTGTTCTGTTCAAGTCTAGTCTTATTTCTCCTCTCTCCTCTCCTCTCTTTATTTCTATCTCTATTCTGCTCTCCTCTCCTCTGTCCCTTAGCCGGGCGCCGGGTTGAAGGGCCTACAGGGGAGATTTCCCAGCACTGCCAGGGAAGGGGCGGGGGCGGGGCCCGCCTAGAGCCCCGCCTTTTCGGCTCAGTCCGTCCCGTCAGTCCGTCGGTCGGGGGGGCGGGGGCGGGGCCTGCGGGCTGTGCCACTTTAGCGGACTGGGAAGCGGGAGCCATGGCGGCGGCGGCGGCGGCGGCGCAGGGCTTCTCCCCGGAGCGCCTGGCGCGCAAGTTAGCCAAAGCCGAGGCGCTGCTGGTGGAGCACGTGTCCCCGCCGGTGCGGGCCCGCTGGCGTTGGGCGGTGCAGCTGGACGGGCCGCCCGACCTGGAGCGCTTCTCCACGCAGCTCCGCGAGGCCCGGCGAGGCCGGGAAGCTCTGCTAGACCGGGACGCGGCGCTGTCGGAGCCCGAGCAGGAGCGGCTGCAGGGGTTGCTGCGGCTGGAGATGGCTCTCTTGCGCGGCATCCAAGCCTTGGTCGAGGGCCGCGCCCCGCCTAGGGCTGCCGCGGCTACTGCAGCTACTACGGCGGCTACTACGTCGAGGCGGAGGCGCGGGAGGAAGCCGGCTGCGCTAAGGGCGGCCGTGCTGGGACTGGTGGCCGAGCTGGATGTGGCGAGGAGACAAAGCCTCCCCTGGGACGACGCGCTGGCTCTGCAGCTCGCCATGGAGGCGCTGCTGGAGAAGCGGCCCCGGGAGGCGATCCGGGCTCTGGAGCCGCTGCTGCGGGGGGAAGGGCCCGCCCGGCCGAGAGGGCTGCTGGCTCTGACCCGGGCCCTGCAGGAGGAAGGCTGGGCCGAGCGAGGGGACGAGCTGCCCCTGCGGGAGCTGCGCCCCTTGCTGGAGAAAGGGCTGCGCCTGGTGCGCAAGGAGCTGCTGAGCTGGCGGGCAGCCGATCTGGAGGGCGCCGAGTGGGCAGGATCGCCCGAGATGGTGGTGGTGAAGGAGGAAGAGGAAGAGGAGGAGGAGGAAGAAGTGACTCCCCTGCCCAAAGTCCCAGGAGGGCAGGAAAGGACGGTCGTGAAAGAGGAAAAAGAAACCGCTCCGGATAGGATCGCGCCCAAAGTCCCACCATGGCAGGAGACTGTAGTAGTGAAGGAGGAAGAGGAGGAAGAAGAAGTGACCCCAAATGGGACCGTGGCCAAAGTCCCCCCGCGGAAGGCAGGACTAGAACACAGGTCCCCCCGAGTGGCCCCCGCGGAGAGTTCCCCCAAAAAACCCTCCCGGGAGCATCATGTGCCGAGAAAGATACTACCCGCTGATTTCAGGTCTCCGTTTGCAAAGGAGATGCGGGCGGAGATGGACGCCCCCGGTTTGAAGGACGTCCCACGGAGGAGGAAGGACGTCGTCGGAAGAGGCCCCGTCAAGGAGCTTCTTGAATCGGGAAAGACGGTCGCCCCCGACTTCGGGTCTCCCCATCCAAAGGAGGCGGCATCAAGACAGCAGGCACAGACAGATGTCCGCTTTAAGAAGGGTGCCACTTACTTCAGGTCTCCCTTTGCAAAGCAGACAGGGGGGCTGCGGGCGGAGATGGGCGTCCCCGGTTTGAAGGACGTCCCATGGAGGAGGAAGGACGTCGCAAGAGGCCCCGGCAAGGAGCTTCTTGAATCGGGAAAGAGGGTCGCCCCTGACTTCAGATCTCCCCGTCCAAAGGAGGCAGCATCAGGACAGCAGGCGGAGACGGATGTCTGCTTTAAGAAGGGTGCCCCGTGGAAGAAAATGGAGGACCTTCGGGATGTCCTGCGGGTCATCACCAGGAGGAAGATGAGGGCTCTGTCTTGCTCTTTGTGGAAGCAAGGCCCTCGGAAGATGTGCAGCCGTCTCCACCAGCTTTGCCGCCAGTGGCTAAAGCCGGAAATGAACACGAAGGTTCGGATGCAGGACCTGGTGATCTTGGACCAGTTCCTGTCCTTCTTGCCCCCAGAGATGGAGAGCTGGATCCGGGAGTGTGGAGCAGAGACCAGCTGCCAGGCGGTTGCCCTGGCCGAAGGCTTCCTGATGAGCCAGGCAGAAGACCAGAAGGAGCAGAGAGAGACACAGGTGAGAGACCTTCCCTTGGCAAGCTCAAAATAGGACGTCAAAGAATTAACTATGTGTTGGGATTCTTACAGGCTGTCGTTATGCAGGTAGTCCTTGACTTAGGACCACAATGAAGCCCAGCGTTTCCGTTAAGTGAGACATTCGTTAAGCGAGTTTCACCCATTTCCTGCCACAGTTGTTAAGTGAACCACTGCAGTTGTTAAGCCAGTCACATGGTTGTTAAGTGAACCTGGCTTCCTCATTGACTTGGCTTGTCGAAAGGGGGAAATCGCATGACCGTGGGGCACTGCAACCGTCATAACTAAGAGTCAGTTGCCAAGGCTCTGAATGTTGGTCGCGTGACCGTGGGGAGTGGTCGTAAATGTGGGAAATGGTCCCAAGTCACTTTGTTTAGGGCCGTTGTAACTTTGAAGGGTCACTAAATGAATTGTTGTTAAGTCAAGGACTGCCTGTAAATAGGGAGGGGGAAAGATTTCCTCCTTGAGGATGTATTTATTCCAAGGAAGGCCGGATGCCCATCCTCCTTTCCCCTCTAGGACTTAACACTCTCTGTCTTTAACCCTTACATGGCATCTTCCTGGTCCCAAAGGGGCTTTTTTTTTCGAATGGCAACTCGACTGTCTTTCTTTTTTGCTTGAAGATGTTTTGCTTCTCATCCACGAAACTTCTTCGGTTCTTTTTTTTTCCTGAAGACTTGAAGAAGCTTCTTGCATGAGAAGCGAAAGGTTCTTTAAGGAAAAACCAAGAAAAATCCAGTTGCCTTTTGGAAAAAAAAAAAAGCACCATGGTCTGGATTAGAGGTCTCCAACCTTGGCAACTTTAAGATTTCTGAACTTCAACTCCCAGAGTTCCCAGCAAAACTCCCAGAGCTCCCAGCAAAGCTGGCTGAGGAACTCTGGGAGTTGAAGTCCAGAAGTCTTAAGGTTGCCACGGTTGGAGACCCCCTGGCCTGGAGGACTGAGAATCGCCATAGACCTTCCCGCTCCCTTCTTAGCAAGGAAGCCCTCCAGCCCCTTCCTCCACCTGAGACCCTCCCTTTGTATTCCATCCACCACTCTTCCCCCCCCCCACCCCAGATTTTACTCTGCTTGAATGGTTATGAAACCCGCTGAAAAAATATCTTTATACTCTGGCTTTCAAAATGAGCTGCCGTGGCAGGAAGGGACCACTAGGGGGCTCCTTTGGAGTAGTGGCAGCCTGCGGAACTGGGTATGCGCCACTGCCATTTGCCAGTCTCTGCTTCTCTCATTATCCAAACCAGGGGTCTCCAATCTTGGCAACGTTAAGACTTGTGGACTTTGCTGGCTGAGGAATTGTGGGAGTTGAAGTCCACAAGTCTTAACGTTGCCAAGATTGGAGACCCCGATCCAAACCCAAGGAAAAGGCATAGAGCCATGATGGTGAGCCTATGGTACGTATATTCTGCAATATTGGGACTGTCCAGCAGGGTGGATTTGATTTAAATCGAGTTGATTTAAATCATGATTTAAATCACTAGTACAAAGACTTGATTTAAATCAACTCGATTTAAATCATAATTTTTAAAGAGCAACTGTCATTTCTGCTACTCCTTTGACCCATTGTTGACTCACCGATAGTCCCAGTGTTGCAGAATATACAGCCTCATGCTACATAACTAAGCTCCATTTCATGCTGAATAAACTAAATTATTAATGTATCTTAAATAGAAAACTATCTTACGATAGATTTTTACCCCAAAAGTTTTTTATTAAAATAAATTCGATAAAAATCAAAAAAAATTGATTTAAATCAAAAAAATCTGATTTTTTTGATTTTTTTAAAAAAATCATTGATTTTTATCCACCCTGCTGTCCGGTGAGTCAACAGCGGGTCAGAAGAGGAGCTGCTGTGGGACAGAGGTGACAGTTGCTCTTTAAAAATTATGATTTAAATCGACTTGATTTAAATCAAATCCACCCTGACTGCAGGCTACTTCTGCTGCCTGCCGGCTGCCTGCAATTTGGCAGTTCGAATCTCACCAGACTCAAGGTTGACTCAGCCTTCCATCCTTCCGAGGTGGATAAAATGAGGACCCAGATTGTTGGGGGCAAGAGGCTGACTCTGTAAACCGCTTAGAGAGGGCTATAAAAGCACTGTAAAGCGGTATATAAGCGTAAGTGCAATTGCTATTTTCCTTCCTCCCTCCCCCCTTCCCTTCCCTTCCCAGTGGTTAGAATGCAGAATTGCAGGCTAACTCTGCCCACAGCCAGGAGTTCAATTCTGAGTGACTCAAGGTTGACTCAGCCTTCCATCCTTCCGAGGTGGATAAAATGAGGACCCAGATTGTTGGGGGCAAGAGGCTGACTCTGTAAACCGCTTAGAGAGGGCTATAAAAGCACTGTAAAGCGGTATATAAGCGTAAGTGCAATTGCTATTTTCCTTCCTCCCTCCCCCCTTCCCTTCCCTTCCCTGTGGTTAGAATGCAGAATTGCAGGCTAACTCTGCCCACAGCCAGGAGTTCAATTCTGAGTGACTCAAGGTTGACTCAGCCTTCCATCCTTCCGAGGTGGATAAAATGGAGAGCCAGATTGTTGGGGGCAAGAGGCTGACTCTGTAAACCGCTTAGAGAGGGCTATATAAGTGGTATATAAATCTAAGTGCTATGGCTATTTACTTGGCATGTTTGTTAAGTGAATTGCCAACAGTGGTTTAATTAGTTACGCCGTTGTTAAGTGAATCCAGCTTCCTCGTTGACTTTGCTCATTGGAAGGTCGCAAAAGGGGATCACATAACCCTGGGACACGGCAAACCGTCATAAATATGAGTCAGTTATCAAGCATCTGAATTTTGATCACATGACCATGGGGATACTGTGAAGGTCGTAACTGAAAAATGGTCATGTCACTTTTATTCAGTGCTGTTGTAACTTTGAACGGTCGCTAAATGGACTGTTGTAAGTCGAGGACTGCCTGTAGTGTTAGGAAGATACTACGGAAAGATGTTTAATGCCCATTGTTCCAGTAAGCGTCTGCTTCCTTTTCGTACGTTCCATTATTTGTACTTCTTTGTTTCTTTAGGGTCTTCCGTTCCCGAGGACTGACTTGAAGCCCGTCGCTGAGAATCTGGAGAAAAAGAGGAATCCACCAGAGCCTTCCTGGGATCTGCTCTTCAGGGAGATCCTCCATGAAGATCAAAGTTGGGCCACCTCCATCAGTAAGAGAAGTTTCCTCAGAAAGAGGCCCTTTTCCCCCCTCATTTTTCTGGACCCTCTTTTGCATAATGCTTACGAATAAAGTAATTACTACGTTTCTGAAAAAATGTATCTCAATTTTATCTCGCAGGAGAGTTGGCGTTCATAGATTCTTCTCCTTTTTCGGCTGGTGTTGAAAAAGCTGTTGAACATCCATCTCAGGTAGGAGCCGAAATGTCACGGATGATAGATCAGTTGGAGATAATTTTGTCATGTGGTAGAGAATCTATGAATTTACGAACCTATGAATCTAGAAGCTATGAACATATAGTAGAGCAGTGTTTCTCAACCTTGGCAGCTGGGGAATTCTGGGAGTTGAAGTCCACACATCGTCCAGCGGCCAAGGTTGAGAAACACTGTAGTAGAGAATCTACAAAGATTCTCAGTTATACAAGTCATAGTTAAAAGTGTTTTTTCCTTTGAAAAGGAACTGATACTGAGGAAAATCAAGATGTTTCACTTTCTATACTGGAAGCTTCATTAGTTGAATTATTAACCACAGCAGCTTTCAGAAAGTGTTAAAATCAGTTGACTGTAAAGGAAAAAAACACACAAACACAATCGTTCCATTCCTCACACACACACACACACACCAATCCTGTCAGAGCTCTTCCGCCTCCCACCAACTGATCTCAACTGTCAATCACTGTCCTTCCGTCTCCCACAGCATCCAATACAAGAGATGAAGCTTCCAGGATGGGAAGTGAAAAGTCTGGTTTTTCCTCAAAAATCTGTCCCGTTGCCTTTTTCAAAATGGAAACCACTTTTGATACCTCTGTATCAGTGACGGCTAACCTTTTTCTTTTTTGTGTGCCGAAAGTGCATCCATAATGCAATGCGGAACCCTCTTGTGTATGCGCGCATGAGCCCCCCCATGCTTCCCCTCCCCCCGCACATGCGACCCCTGCATGCTCCCCCCGCACATGGTTGTGTGACCCCCCCCGCCCCCTGTTTTTGGCCTAGCAGGCCTCTCTGAAGCCTCCTGGGCCCAAAAATGGGCCATGGGGGGGCGTGCATCTCCCCGTGCCCCGTTTTGGGCCTAGCAGGCTTCCTTGCAGCCTCCTAGGCCCAAAAACGGGCTGGGGAGGCACGCCCCACCCGCCCATGCTCTAACCCCGCCTCCCGCGCATGCATGCCTGACCCCCGCCCCCATGCATGTGCGTGACCCCCCTGAGCATGCGTGCACCGCTCCCACATATGACTTTAGACAAAGTCAGCTTATTGCCCCCACAATCTGGGTCCTCATTTCACCTACCTCGGAAAGATGGAAGGCTGAGTCAACTTTGAGCCTGGTGAGAATTGAACTCGCAGTAATTGCAGGCAGCTGGCAGCTAAGTGCTACTTTAACAGCAGTTTTAGTCCGCTGCGCCACCAACGCCACCAAGATATTGGAAGACTGCTATCATGTCTCCCACAGTCCTTCTTTTCATTAAACGAGACATACCCAGTTCCTGCAACTGTTCTTCATATGTTTTAGCTTCCAGTCCCCTAATCATTAGTTTCCATCTGTTGCTTCTTGTCCTGCCCTCTGGTCCTTTGGAAAATAAGTTGACCCCCTCTTCTTGGTGACAGTCCCTCAAATAACTAGTAACCCTCTCCTACGCGAGCTGCACTGGCTCCCGGTGGTCTTCCGGGTGCGATTCAAGGTGTTAGTTATCACCTTTAAAGCGCTCCATGGCTTAGGACCTGGGTACCTACAAGACCGTCGTTTGCCACCAATAGCCTCCCACCGACCAGTTCGTTCTCACAGGGAGGGACTACTCAGGGTACCGTCAGTCAAATTATGTCGACTGGTGACTCCCAGGGGGAGGGCCTTCTCTGTGAGGGCTCCAACCCTTTGGAATGAACTGCCCCCGGAGATACGGAATATCCCTGATCTCCGTGCTTTCCGCCGTGCCCTCAAGACCCTGATGTTCCAACAGGCGGGGCTAAACATACGAACATGTGAATGATTTTTTAAATATTATCTAATTCTGGGTTTTATTTAATTGACCAAACTAAGTAATAATTTTAATTAGCAATTTTATGATGTTTGTGTGTCTATATTTTTCTTGACTGTACACCGCCTTGAGTCCTACGGGAGAAAGGCGGTATAGAAATATAATAAATAAATAAATAAATAAATAAATACATAAATACATAAATACATAAATACATAAATACATAAATACATAAATACATAAATACATAAATACATAAATACATAAATAAAATATTGGAATACTGCTATCATGTCCATTCCCCCCCCCCCCCTTTCTTTTCTGGAGAGTATCCATACCCAATTCCTGCAACCGTTCTTCATATGTTTTAGTCTCCAAGCCTTTTAATCATAATTGTTACCCACTTTCTCATGTAGTGTGCTTTCTGCAGAAACGTTGACATTAAATCGAGATACGTGAACTGACAGTTTCCTTGCAACGGGTTCTTAACCCTACAGACAAGGCCCGTTTGACCCCTTGCAAATCTCTGTGTTACGTATCGTTGAGCCAAAAGGAGAGACCTCGCAAATAAAACTGACTCTTCTATTTCACACAGGTTCTCGTGTCTTTTCAAGAGGTGGCCGTGCATTTTTCCGAGGAGGAATGGTCTCGGCTAGATCCTGATCAGAAATCTCTGTACCGAGAAATCATGCTGGAGAACTCCAGAAATTTAGCCTTTCTGAGTAAGGATCCCCGCTCTTTGTTCTGATGGTTAGAAGAAATGGTTGGGAAAATGCGGCGCTGTTTTTTATCTTCTTGGTGAGAGATTGATTAAATGGCACCAGATTATCAATGTTATTATGTTGACTGCTAAAACTCCTTCCTCTTTCCACTATCAACTATTACTTTTCTCCAGATAATGGCAGGTATTTCAAGACAAGCAAGCAAAATTACAGGTAGTCCTCGATTTACGACAGTTCTTTTAGTGACTGTTCAGTGTTACAACGGTACTGAACAAAAGGGAATTACGACCGTTAGTCACAGTTAGAAAGGTTGCACCATCCCATGGTGCTCATGCAATTTAAGTTCGGATGCTCGACAACTGGTTCCTCTTTATGACGGTTGCTGTGTCATGTGCTCACTTTTTGCGACCTGGCAAAACAAAGCCAACGGGGTGGGGTGGGGAGCCAGATTCACTTAACAACCATGCTACTAATTTAACAACTGTAAGGATTCGCTTAGCCACTGCAGCAAGAAAAGTCGTAAAACGGGGCAAATCTCAACGCATTTCTCTCTTAGCAACACAAATTTGGGGCTCAATTGGGGTCGTAAGTCGAGGAGCACCTTTAGAGCTAGTTAGCACAGCTCCTTGCTGCCGTTGTCTCCCTTGTCCACCTCCAGAATAAATATTATAAACTTCTTTTCTCTGATTCCTCACTTCCTTAAACTGAATTCCAGCTGTGACTTGACAGGAATCCCTAAGTAGAATTATGGAACATCATCCCCTCAGAGATTAGAATGGCCCCCACTCTAGCACTCTTCCGGAAGGAGTTGAAGGCCTGGTACTGCCAGCGGGCAGAGCGGGATGGATCCCATTAAATGGCTCGTGTGAGGTGCTGTTGCTGGGGTGAGGGGTGATTTTATTATATTAATTTATTATATGACTCTTTTTAATTAGTTTTGTTGTTTATATATGAGGTTTTATATTCTGTAAGCCGCCTTGAACTGCCATGTGCAAATAGGTGGCAATATAAATTGCATAAATAAATAAATAAATAAATAAATAAATAAATAAATAAATAAATAGGTAAAGATTCCCTCGCACATATGTGCTAGTCGTTCCCTAGGGGACGGTACTCATCTCCGTTTCAAAGCTGAAGAGGCAGTGCTGTCCGAAGACGTCTCCGTGGTCATGTGGCTAGCATGACTAAACGCCAAAGGCGCACGGAACTCTGTTATCTTCCCACCAAAGGTGGTCCCTCTTTTTCTACTTGCATTTTTTAGGTTGGCAGAAGCTGGGACAAGTAACGGGAACTCACCCCATTATGCGGCACTAGGGATTCGAACCGCTGAACTGCCAACCTTTTGATTGACAAGCTCAACGTCTTAGCCACTGAGCCACCGCGTCCCTCTAAATAAATAAATAAATAATCCATAAATAAATAAATAAATAAATAAATAAATAAATCAATCATTCATTCATTTATTGAACAAAGTGGTGTAACAGTGCAAGTGACCTTGGTCCAGTCACACCGTCTTTGCCCATCTCACCTCACAGGGTGGTTGTTGTGAGGAAAATAGGAGGAGGAGGACATTCTGATGGTTATGTTTGCCGCTTTGAGTTATGTGCAAAAATAATGGAGTGGGGGGGGGACACATATAAATAAATACACGTGCTCCTTTATTGAAGCAAGTGGTTTTTTTTTAATTGTTTAAGAAGCTCATAAAATAGAAGTAACCCACTTCTATCCTGTGTGGTTTTATTCATATAAACGTTACAATAACCTGTCCCTCAAAGTCCACATTTTGTAAGGCTTAGATCAGGGGTCTCCAGTCCCTCGGCTGCGGCCCACTACCGGGCCATGGCCCGTTTGGAACTGGACTGCGCAAGTGACGAGCGAACATGCATGCACACCCAGTTCCACTTATGTGACTGGTGGGCAATTGCACTCGCAGCTCCACTCATGAGAAGTATGTGCGTGTGTGAGCTCACACACATGTGCCTGCTATTCGCACGGAACTACCCCCTCTTCCACCAACATCATCCGCACCAGGGCGCCAAGCTGGAAAGGTTGAGGCCAGAGTATTTAACATTAATCAGCAGAACACCTTTCCAAATAGTGCAGAATCCTTGACAGAATTACACTAGGAGAGTGATGGCGAACCTTTTTGCCATCACGTGCCAGGAGCAGGGGGGGGAGCTCGCGTATGCACACCGCCCCTGCGTATGTGTGTGCAACTCCCCCACTCCCCCTCCTCCCCCTGATCCTGGCACGTGATGGCCCGCTTTTCTCTCTGCAAGCTCCAGAGCCTTTCTAGGAGCTTGGGGAGGGCGAAAACGGCCTTCCGCACCCACCCTGGAGGCCCTCAGGAGTCAGGAAATGGGCCGTTAAACTTCAGGTCCATTTTCTGCCTCTGGAGGGCCTCCGGGGTGGGTGGGGAAGGCCTTTTTCGCCCTCCCCAAGCTCCTAGAAAGGCTCTGGAGCTTGAGGAGAGAGAAAAACGGGCCTCCCCCCCCCGAGACCCTCCGGAGACAGGAAACACGCTGGAGCTGAGCTCGCGTGCCCTCTGATATGGCTATGTGTGCCACCTGTGGCACGCATGTTATAGGTTCGCCATCACAGGACATTTTATTTCCTGTGCTGTGAATTCTTATTTTGCTTCCCCTACCTTGCCTCAATTTTCATTCGTTCGTTTTTTCTGAAGGAAATCACGTTCAAGAGAACAAGGAAGCCTTCCAAACATTCGGCGATGAAGAGAGGAGAACTGAGTTTGCAAATCCAACTGAAACGAAAGAGCACGAAAGAAATCCGTCAGGAAACGACAGCAAGAACAGCCCAAATTCGCCCTCTCCCGAAATTCAAGACTCTCTTCCCAAAGGAGATCCGAAAGACAAAATAAAAGTGGAAAGCGCGGAAACATCTGAAGAAGGCTTAGATTTATATGAAGAACACACAATTCGCACTAAAGAAGAGACTCTGGGCCAAGAGGATGAAGAAAATTACAGCAATAGGACTACTCTCCTTTCTGAACATGGAAAAACCGACGTGGGAAATAAACTACATAAACAGAACGGGAAACCCTTCGATGAAAGAGGTTCCTTTGCTCCCAGGGAAAGGATTAATTCAGGGGAAAAGCCATATAAATGCATGGAATGTGGGAAGAGTTTCAGCCAGCGCAGGTATCTTACTTCCCATAAAATAATCCACACGGGGGAGAAACCATTTAAGTGCACAGATTGTGGAAAGAGCTTTAACCACAAGGCTAATCTTAATTCCCATAGAATGAATCACACGGGAGAGAAACCGTATAAATGTAACGAGTGTGGAAAGAATTTTACCCACAACTTTCAACTTACCTCCCATAAGAGGATACACACCGGGGAGAAACCGTACAAATGCACGGTATGCGGAAAGCGTTTCAACCAGCGCAGTAACCTTAATTCTCATAAAAAAATCCACACAGAAGAAAAACCACATAAGTGCACCGAGTGTGGAAAGAGATTTACTCAGAAAGGTAACCTTAAATCCCATAAAAGGATCCACGTTGGGGAGAAACCTCATAAATGCAAGAAGTGTGGAAAGGCATTCCATTAAAAATGGGTCAGCGGTCCCCAGCTTTTATAGTTTGATGGCCTGGCGGTGTGTGTGTGAGGGGAACAGGCCTGCGCTAGGTTGTGCAAATTGAGCTGAGTGTGCACGCTGGCTCACCACTCACACAAGTTGGGCTGTGTATGACCATACACCGGCCTGCCGCTCACACCACCCAGTTTTGAACGGGCCAGAGCCTGGTAGTGTGCTGCGGCCCAGGAACTGGGGACCCCTGCCTTCACTTTCCCCAAAATGATTCATATTGGGGAGAAGCCGTGTAAATGCTTGGAAAGTGGAAAGAAATTCTGCAAAAAATTCCATGAAACCCATCAGTTCAGAGGTCCAGCGCTTGAGCTTCTGAAGTGTCCTCTCTCAGGACAATAAGGGGCCCAAGAGATTTCCACCTGCCTACACCACCACAGCCATCAGTGGCTGAATCCAGAAAGACAACCACATTTTCAGATGCTGAATCTGTTGCAACTGGAACAGTTCTCAAGTCCTGGCCTTGGCCAGAGCCTTCCTCCTGAGCCAGATGGAGGACAGGACAGGCGGCAAGTGGGAGACTCCTTGGCAAACTCTAAATTTGATTTTAATTAATAAAAACTGTTTGAATTCTGAAAGGGCTTCCTATCTCGAATTGTTGGATTTAATAACAGATGTTTCAAGGCAAATTGTTCCACTTCCTTCTCCAATAGGACTCAGGACGGTGAACAGCCAAAATAAAAAACATACAAAATTTAAAAACAGTTTAAAATAATTAAATATTTTTGGCCGCAATTTAAAACAAACCCAATTTAAAATCAATTAAAATTTAACCCAAAACTCTGGGATCAAGCCAGCCCGGCTAGTTGAAATAAATAAGTTTGCAGGGCCCGACGAAAAGTCCGGAGGTCTGATATTGTACGTATCTCTGGGGGAAGGTTGTTCCAGAGGGCAGGCGCCGCCACAGAGAAGGCTCTCCCCCTGGGGATCGCCAGCCAACACTGTCTGGCGGACAGCACCCTGAGGAGGCCCACTCTGCGAGCGTACTGGCCGGTGGGAGGCTATTGGTGGCAGAAGGCGGTCTCGTAGATACCCCGGCCCTAAGCCATGGAGCGCTTTAAAGGTGGTCACCAACACCTTGAAGCGCACCCGGAAGACCACCGACAATCCCAGCGACAATTGTCCATCCCAGACAATATATTTTGGAGAAATTCTTCCGCTGTCGCCTTCCATTCTTGTCTGCTGTAATAAATGATTAGGCAGCTCCCCGTTGGACACTGTGTCAGAATGTTGCCTCTGGCCGCATCCTAGGGAAGACAAATCCTTGGCTTCATAGATTTAGAGAAAATTACTTTTCCTAGGAACGAACTGAAAGCAAGAAATTCCAGGCAAGCTCTGAGGCAAAGTGGGCGAAAACAGCAACTTGAAACAAACTGTACAGCCCAAATCCCTTGTAACTAGGCAACCAGAGACTGCTGCATACCAGAGCTAACAGAAATGGCCTTGGAGAGATAAGCGAAATCCAGGCCGTAGTTGCAAAGCTGCAATGAAAAATTCTCCACTGATCCCTCCCCCCCCTTTTCTATGGCAGCAAGCAGCAGGCTAGCTGACACAACCCCAAGGCCACAACCCACACTACCAGTTCAGACACCCCAAATAAAATAGAATAACAGAGTTGGAAGGGACCTTGGAAGTCTTCTAGTCCAACCCTCTGCTCAAACAGGAGACCCTATACCAGTGATGGCGAACCTTTTAGACCAGTGGGTCTCAATCTTCCTAATGCCGCGACCCTTTAATACAGTTCCTCATGTTGTGGTGACCCCCAACCATAAAATTATTCCTAAAACCATTGAAAATATGTGTTTTCCGATGGTCTTAGGCGGCTCCTGTGAAAGGGTTGTTCGACCCCCAAAGGGGTCCCGACCCACAGGTTGAGAACCACTGTTTTAGACACTGAGTGCCCAAACTCTGTCCGTGCGCATGCCCAAACTGAAAGGTGCACATGCGTGCGCGAACGTGCGTATGTTCAAATAGGCAAATGTGCGGACATGCGTGCATGCACAGCAGAGACCCAAAGACCCAAAGGAGGCGGGGCATCCTAACACCACCAGCACGGCAAGAGGTAAGATCTTTTTCTTTCGTGAACTTCTGTTTTGTTGTTTGCAGGGAAACAGAAGCTCACGAAAGAAATGCCACAGAGATCTGACCTGCAGCGACGGTGCGCGTGCCAGCAGAGAGGGCTCCGTGTGCCACCTCTGGCACCCGTGCCATAGGTTCGCCATCACGGCCTTACACCATTTTAGACAAATGGTTGTCCAATCTCTTCTTAAAAACCTCCAGAGTTGAAGCACATCTCTTGACTGAGCCACTGCTGGAAAGATTCACCCAGGATTTAATGGGGACTTTTCCTATTTGAACAATCCCATTATGTTATATTCTTTATCAATTTATATTCTTAACCTACCCTAAAGTTCCAATACGATGGATGTTTCTCCTTGTGTTCAAAATATTAAAATTTATCAAAGCTGCTATCTCTCCTGATTTTTCTCCTTTTCAGATTATTCCTCCTTTAAACACTCCCTAATATTAGCCCTTTGCAACTGAAGAAAATTAGCACCCACTCCTCTTAGAAAAATGAAATATTTTAGGAAATATTTAAAAAGCAGAATATTATATTTTCCCTAAAGGAGAAAACATGTTTCTAAAGACATAAATTCATAGCCTCAGCTTCTGCCCACAAGTAGAAACTTTAAAAGGCCAACTTTTAGAAATGCAGATTTGGTGATCCATTCAAGCCTCAGCTCTCTGCCCCAAGTGGAAACTAAGGGGCCAACTTTTAGAAATGCAGATTTGGTGATCCATTCAAAACTCCAAGGAAGTCGGCATCTAGGATTAATTACATTTGTTAAACAAGACTAAAAACCCCAACTCATTGCCTGCCTTCCGGAGACAAACTAATTAAAATCAAATAACAAAAGACACAAAACAAGCCTCTAAATTACAAAATGCTGTAAGAACAAACTGTATAAAAATCCAGGGGCTCATCAAACCAGCTACCTAGAATTACACATGCTTGCTGGCTCTGCTTCACCATTAAACCCATCATTCCAATCAGCCTCCATTTTCCAGTATCTTTCTCCCCACTTGGAACTGAACCCAGATGGAGATTTCTTCCAACGCAGCCCTTAAATTTCCCTCCCTTGGTATAATTCCTGAGCTAATTTTTTTCAAAAAGGGTGCTGCTTTAAATATGTATTTTCTCTCCTTGAGGTCTCTTTAAATATTGTATCATTTTCTTCAGGGTTTTCATCCCTTATCTGCCTGTGGCTCTCCCTATCTTGGTAGCCTGTGAATAAAGTGGCGTCATAATCTTATAATTGCTGAGGGAAACCTTTTAGAACGGAACCGCGAGGTCAAAGATTCAAAAGCGCTATTATTTTGTAGGAGAAATATCCTTATGTGGTGCTTCTGAAACCACATTTCAGAATATTTATCATATTGCTCAAGTAGAATTTTCCCTTCAGACCTTTTAGAAAGAGAGCTCTTTTCCGATGTTTCATGTCCAGTTGAGTCTCAGTTTATTTATTTTTTATTTATTTATTTATTTTTAATTTGATTTATATGCCGCCCTTCTCCGGAGACTCAGGGCGGCTTACAATGCATTAATTTATTACATTTATTGGCTGCCCATTTTACTGCAGGGTAACCGGGTGGCTTACAATTGTAAAAAATCCACCCCCCCCTCTTTCTCTCGCTCTCCAGATAGTCCTCAACTTACAACAGTGGGATGTGGCATCTGAGGCAAGCAGATCATGAGACACTATGGGATTTGCCTGTTCATTAGGTGGCTCAGTGGCTAAGACACTGAGTTTGTCGATCAGAAAGGTCGGCGGTTCGAATCTCTAGTATAGGTCTCCTGTGTGAGCAGGGGGTTGGACTAGATGACCTCCAAGGTCCCTTCCAACTCTGTTACTGTTAAACTTTAGAATAGAATAGAATAGAATAGAATAGAATAGAATAGAATAGAATAGAATAGAATAGAATAGCGAAGTTGGAAGTTGCCTTCGGAAGTTGTGGGAGCTTCATCACTGGAAGCTTTCAAGAAGAGACTGAACAGCCACCTGTCAGAAATGGTGTAGGGCAGAGGTCTTCAAACTTGGCAGCTTTAAGACGTGTGGACTTCAACTCCCAGAATCCTCCAGCCAGCATAGCTGGCTGGAGGATTCTGGGAGTTGAAGTCCACACGTCTTAAAGCTGCCAAGTTTGAGGCCCCCTGGTGTAGGGTCTCCTGCTTGGGCAGGGAGGAGTGGGTTGGACTAGATGACCTCCAAGCTCCCTTCCCACTGTTATTGAAGAACCTTGGTAGTACAGTGGTCTAAGGCACCCTGTTATTAAGCTGGTTATTAAGACCAGCTGCCTGCAATTACTGCAGGTTCGAATCTCGCCAAGGCTCAAGGTCGACTCAGCCTTCCATCCTTTCTAAGGTAGGTAAATTGAGGACCCAGTTTGTGGGGGCAATAAGCTGACTTTGTATAAATATACAAAAGAATGAAGGCTATTGCTTAACGCATTGTAAGCTGCCCTGAGTCTCCGGAGAAGGGCGGCATATAAATCAAATTTAAAAAAAAAAAATTCTATATTCCTATCTGAGTGCGGAAGATGCCACCTTTCACCAAGCGGCGCCCGCGGGCCCTCGGTTGAAGAGCCGGGAGCCGGGGGGGGATTCCAGCTCGCAGAAAGATGGAAAGGGGGCGTGGTTCACGAAGCCCCGCCTTTGGGGGGAAGGAGGGGCCAACGAAGGAGGGCGGGGTTCCCGCCTGCTTACCGCGGGAAGTTAGAAGCAGAGCGAGGGGAGCCGCGCGATGGCGTTGCGGGGCTTCTCCCCGGAGCAGCTGGCGCGCAGGCTGGCCGAAGCGGAGGCGCTGCTGGCGGCGCACGTGTCGGAGCCGATCCGGGCCAGCTGGTGCTGGGCGCTGAAACTGGCAGAGCCGCCGGATCTGGAGCGCTTTTGCGCCGAGCTCAACCAAGCCCGGCGAGGCAGGGAGGCTCTGTTAGCCGGGGACTCGGTTCTCTCCGAGGACAAGCAGGAGCGGCTGCAGGGGTTGCTGCGGCTGGAGATGGCTCTCCTGCGCGGCATCCAAGCGCTGGGCGAAGGCGCGGATCTGCTGCGGGCGGCGCTGCTGAACGTGGCGGCGGGGCTGGAAGAGGGAGAGATGGGATCGAGTTTGCCCGGGGAAGCCGCCGCCGCCGCCGTCGCTCTGCAGCTCGCCCTGGAGGCGCTGCTGGAGAAGCGGCCGCGGGAAGCGCTCTGGCCGCTGGAGTGGCTGGTGCGGGAGGAAAGGCGAGCCCGGCCGTGGCGGCGGGTGCAAGCCCTGATCCGAGCCCTGCGGGAGGAAGGCTGGGCCGAGCGAGGAGACGAGCTGCCTCTGGAGGAGCTGCGCCCGCTGCTGGAGAAGGCGCTGCGCCTGGTGCGCAAGGAGCGGAGTTGGCCACATCTGGAGGAAGCTCCTCAAGGGACCTCGCGAAATGTCTCCCCCGAGCAGGCACAGCTTCATCAGGAGTCAGGAAAGACTGTGCAGGTAGCCCTCGATTTACGGCCACCGCGGTGGCCGAGCTTTCTGTCGTTAAGCGAGACGTTGGTTGAGTTTTTGGTTTGTGGAGTGAGTTTGGTCCCATTTTACGACCTTTCTTGCCCCAATTGGGAAGCCAGTCGCTGTACAGGTAGCTCTCGACTTACGACCACAATGGAGCCCAATATTTCTGTCGTTAAGTGAGTCGCTTCATAAGCCTGTGTTACGACACTTCTTGCCACGGTGGTTATAAGTGAACCCCTGCAGTTGATATGTTGGTCACACGCTCGTTAAGTGAGATTCATTCCAACCCGTTGACTTTGCTCCTCGGGGTTACAAAAGGGGTGAGTGGGTGGGTGGGTGGGTCACATGACCCAGGGATGATGCAACGGTCATTAGTATGGACCAGTTGCCAAGCATCTGAATTTTGATCACGTGGTCGTGGGGAATGCCGCAAAGGGTCGTCAAACTGAAAAACGGTCACATTTTTCAGCGCCGTCGCAACTTTGAACGGCCCCTAAACGAACTGTTGTAAGTCAAGGACTACCTGTGTCCACCGACTTCTGCTTTTCCCTCATCCAAAGGAGCTGCAGGCAGAGACGGACCTCCCCTTTATGAGTGATGCTCCGTGGAGGAACGTGAAAGAACTTCAGGATGTCCTGCGGGAAACGACCAGGAGGAAGATGGGTGTTCGGTCATCCAGCCTGTGGGACCAGGGCCCCCGGAAGATGTGCAGCCATCTCCACCAACTTTGCCGCCAGTGGTTGCAGCCAGAAAAACACACAAAGGGACAGATGCTGGACCTGGTGATCCTGGAGCAGTTCCTGGCTCTCCTGCCCCCAGAGATGGAAAACTGGGTGCGGGAGTGCGGAGCAGAGACCAGCTCCCAGGCGGTGGCCTTGGCCGAAGGATTTCTCCTGAGCCAGGCAGAGGAGAAGAAGGAGCAGGGAAAGATGCAGGTGAGAGACCGTCATCTGGCAAGCCTGAAAGGGATCTCAAGAAATAACCATTTATAGGAATTTTTATAGGGGTCCTTAACAGATTTGTGAAGATACTTAGGAGATGTTGAACTCTCAATCAATCAGAATAGAGCTGGAAGGGACCTTGGAGGTCTTCTAGTCCAACCCCCTGCTCAAGCAGGAAATCCTATACCCATGATGTTGAAGGTGGTGCATGAAGCCATATTGGTGGGCACACGAGCGTTGTGCATATGTGCGCCAGTCAGCTAATTTTCGGGCCTTCCGGGCCCACCAGAAGTTGGCAAACAGGCCGTTTCTGGCCTCGGGGTGGGGTGGGGAAGGCCATTTTTGCCCTCCCCAGGCTCCAAGAAAGCCTCTAGAGCCTGGGGAGGGTGAAAGACGGGCCTACCAGGCCCACCGTGCCATCGTGTGCCAAAAGCGGGTGGAGTGCAGGGTGTCACACGTGCATGCGCGGTGGGGGGAGGATACTTTGAATTATGGGTGTGGGCACGCACACGCGTGACCCCCCCCACCCCGCTTTTGGCACTCGGTGGCAAAAAGGTTAGCCATCACTGTCCATTTCAGAAAAGTGACTGTCCAGGTTCTTCTTAAAAACCTGATGTCAGCACTCCAAACTACATTCGTTCCAGTGCTGACATAAGGAGGAGAAGAGGGGGCAGCTGGCAAGAGGACGCTTGACTTTTCACCTACTTATTTTCCCTGAAGATAATATCCCCTAGGAGATGGGTTGGGAGGGGGGACATTCCTGGGAGCTGAAGTAGTAGATATGGGGAGAGTGATTTGGAAGATGGCCGATGAGACGCAGAGAACTGGGGAACGGAAAGGGAAGGTTTGGGGTCAGGAAGTCAGTGTTGGCTACGACATAATCAGGGACAGATTGTCATGCTTAATAAATGAAAAATTTCATCAAAGATTGTTTGGAAACGCAATTTATTTGAGACGACACCGAAACCTGACACCTCCAGTGATGAAGCACCTGCAACTTCTGAAGGCAACTTCTGCTCCACTGGTTAATTGTCCTCACTGTTAGGAAGTTTCTCCTCAATTCCAGGTTGCTTCTCTCCTTGATCAGCTTCCATCCATTGCTTCTTGTCCTGCCTACAGGTGCTTTGGTAAATAAATTGACTCCCTCCTCTTTGTGGCAATCTCTCAAATACTGCTATCATGTCCCCCTTTTGTCCTTTTGTCTCTAAACTAGCCAAACCCAAATCCTGCAGCCGTTCTTTTATGTGTTTTAGTCTCCAGGCCTTTGATCATCTTAGTTGCTCTTCTTTGCACTTTTTCCAAAGGCTCAACAGCTTCTTTGTAATGCGGTGACCAAAACTAGAGGCAGTATTCCAGGTGTGGCCTTGCTAAGGATTTATAAAGTGGTACTAATACTTCACGTGACTTTGATTCTTATGCCTCTGTCTATACAACCAAGGATTGTATTAGTTTTTTTGGCTCCTGCCACACACCCTTGGCTCATATTTTTGAGCTGATAGTAAGAATATGCTTCTTTTTCATAAATTCTCTTACTTGTATTCTTCTTCTTTTTTTTTTTTTTTTGCTTTTCCTGGTCCATCAGTTCCAAGGACTGAACTTGAACTCTGAGAATCTGGAGGAAAGAAGGGATAAACCAGATTATTCCGGGGACCTGCTCTTCAGTGGGATCTTCCATGAAGAACCAAGTCAGGACACCTCCTCAGGTAAGGGAAGGTTCTTTGGAAAGAAAGGATTTTTTTCAGATTCTCTGGGCCCTATTTTGTATCGTACTGGCCCATCCATATCTTAATAACTATGTTTCTAAAAATTCTGCTTATGTCACTTTTACCTCACAGGGAACGGAAAATCTGCATTCATAGGTTCTTCTGTTTCTCGTGAAGTTGAAGAGCCAGTTGAACCCCAAACTCAGGTAGGAGAGGAAATTAAGGTACAAGCATCAGTTGAAGTTCTCTTTCAATGGACTCTACATATGATATTGTCCTCAGTGTCATCTGAATGTTGATGGCACCCCAAAAATCAAAATGGTTTATGAGCTTTCCCCACATTCTTCTGAAGGGCAGGATTGATCCATTAGGACCCCTAGTCCATTGGCTAAAATGTTAGAGAAGGTCCCATCAGTGCATTCTGCTGCAACTGTCCAAATTAGAAGCGGTGATAGACCTAACTGTGATTTGTTGAGGAAAGATCCAAGTCATGGTTGTCCCAAAGGTGATTTTTCAAGGGGCAACTGGACTTTCTGGTTTTTCTTTGAAGACGTTTCGTTTCTCATCCAAGAAGCTTCTTCAGCTCTGACTGGATGGCGGGGAATGGAAGGATTTATATTCCTTGCAGACAGCTGGCCATTTGCATCCTTTTAGAGCAGGGGTGTCAAGCTCTTGTTGTTATGTTGTCGTCACATGATGTATCGTGACTTTTTCCTCCTTCGCTAAACCGGAGGTGGGTGTGGCCAGTGCGTAATGCATCCGGCCCGCAGGCCGCGAGTTTGACAGTCCTGTTTTAAAGAGTCATTGAGGCCACTGGAGGTTTATCTGTCGTCAGGGTCACCAGAGTAGTGCAAATGACTGTGGAGCCTTCTTATAACTGTTGAATAGAATTAGAATAGAATTTTTTTTTTCATTGGCCAAGTGTGATAGGACACACAAGGAATTTGTCTTGGTGCACATGCTCTCAGTGTACATAACAGAAAAGATACATTCGTCAAGAATCATAAGTTACAACACTCAATGATAGTCATAGGGTACAAATAGCAATCAGGAAACAATATCAGTATAAATCGTAAGGATACAAGCAACAAAATTACAGTCATACAGTCATAAATGGAAGGAGATGGGTGGTGGGAACGATGAGATGATTAATAGTAGTGCAGACGTAGTAAATAGTTTGACAGTGTTGAGGGAATTATTTGTTTAGCAGAGTGATGGCGTTCGGGAAAAAACTGTCCTTGTGTCTAGTAGTTCTGGTGTGCAGTGCTCTATAGTGTCGTTTTGAGGGTAGGAGTTGAAACAGTTTACGTCCAGGATGCGAGGGGTCTGTAGATATTTTCACAGCCCTCTTTTTGACTCGTGCAGTATACAGGTCCTCAATGGAAGGCAGGTTGGTAGCAATTGTTTTTTCTATAGTTCTAATTATCCTCTGAAGTCTATGTCTGTCTTGTTGGGTTGCAGAGCCAAACCAGACAGTTATGGAGGTGCAGATGACAGACTCAATAATTCCTCTGTAGAAGTGGATTGGGTTGTAGACTGGAGATAGATGATATCGTATCCCTCCTTCTCTGTTCAGAAGGGGCTGTTCAATTTTGACATAGATGGCCTCTTTGACCCTTCTTTCAAACCTACAGTCCCCTCTGTCCAACCTACAGTCCCCTCTGTCCAAAATGTGGACTTTGCTGTCTTCAAAAGAGTGTCCGTTGTCTTTTATATGCAGATGGACTGCTGAATCTAGTCCTCATGGGTTTGTTCTCAACATAGGTACAACATAAGAGAACACGTCTTCAAAGAAAAACCCAGAAAGTCCAGTTGCCTCTTGAAAAAGCACCTTTGGGACACGTGAGCCCAAAATTTATGTCCCTAAGTGAGAAATGTGTTAAGTTAGTTTTGCCCCAGTTTCCGACTTCTCTTGCCACATTTGTTAAATGAATCACTCCAGTTATTAAGTTGGTAACAACGTAGTTAAGTCAACCTGGTTTCCCCATTGACTTCGCTTATCACAAGGTCGCAACTGGTGATCAGGTGACAGAACTGGTGATCTGGGACATTTCAAGCCTCATAAATGTAAGTCAGTTGCTAAACATCCGAATGTAAATCAAGTGACTGTGCGTATGCTGCAGTGGTGAAAAATGGCCATAAGTCACTTTTTTCCAGTGCCGTCGTAATTTTGAAAAGTCACTAAGTGAATTGTTATGAGTCAAGGACTATCTGTAAATGCCAGTTTCCGATAAAACTAAAACATGGTCATTGTTACTCTGGGATATTGCAAATGGCCCTAAATGCAGCCATGTTGCCGAGGTCCTTGAAGTGCGGTCATATGAGGAGAGTCACCACAAGTTCAGATGCAGGTTGTAAGTCCCCCTTTTCAAGTTGGTTGTAAGTTAAGGCCTACCCATAAATATCTCCAGATCTGGATGATTGCGAACTGAAGCCTGACTGAAACAGATCTAAAGAATCCATTTCCTCAGATAATTTGCTGCTTCTAACAATGTTACAGGGATGCAGTGGCTCAGTGGCTAAGACGCTGATCTTGTCGATTGAAAGGTTGACAGTTCAGCGGTTCGAATCCCTAGTGCCGTGTAACGGGATGAGCTCCCGTTACTTGTCCCAGCTTCTGACAACCTAGCAGTTCGAAAGCATGTTAAAAATGCAAGTAGAGAAATAGGGACCATCTTTGGTGGGAAGCTAACAGCGTTCCGTGCGCCTTTGGCGTTGAGTCATGCCGGTCACATGACCACGGAGACGTCTTCGGACAGCGCTGGCTCGCTTTGAAACAGAGATGAGTACCGCCCCCTAGAGTCGGGAACGACTAGCACAAATATGTGCAAGGGGACACTTTACCTTTACTTTACCAATGTTACATCAGTCGAAATCTCCGATAGTTCTTTCCACATCAGATTTTTAACCCTGCAGAAGATTCCTGTTTAACCCATGGCAAATTTTTGCTTTGGGATTCTTGAACCAAAGGAGAGAATTTGCAAATGCAATTGGTTTTCTCATAGGGGTATGCATTTTTTTCTTCTTCTTTTTTTTTTTTTTTGCAGGTTCTTGTCTCTCTAAAGGAGGTTACTGTGTGTTTCTCTGATGAGGAATGGTCTCGGTTAGATCCCCTTCAGAAAGCCCTGCACAGAGACGTCATGCTGGAAAATGCCAGAAATGTGGCCTTTTTGGGTAAGGGTCCCTGCCTTGTCTTTTGATGCTTGGAAGAAATATTTTACGGATAGATAAAATATAGATTCGTCACTTTTCAGTGCTGTTGTACCTTCAAATGGTCACTAAATAAGTGGTTGTAAGTTGAGGACTGCCTATATATTCATTTTTCCTGGTTAATAAGCATTTTAAATTAGACCATTTAGCACAGCTCCTTGCTCCCCCCTTTCCACCTCTACAATAAATACTACAAGCTTTTTTCCCAATCCCTTATTTCCTTAAATGGAACTCCATCTGTCAGTAGAATTCGAGAAATAAAACAAATTTATTGAGAACAACGGAGCAGATGTGCCCCTTTATTTAAACAAATGTATTTTGTGACAGTTTAAGAAGCTCGTAAAATAGAGGTGGTCCATTTTCATACTGTGCAGTTTCACAGGTAATCCTCGACTTACAACAGTTCATTTAGTGATCGTTTGAAGTTGCAACGGCAGTGAAAAATGTGATTTATTACCATTTTTCACACTTATGACTGTCCCAGCATCCTCATGATCATGTGATTTGCATCCTCAGGGTCACATGATTGACAACTGACTCACATTTATTTTTTTGCATGTAAGATTTTTATTTTTGCTATAAGTAGAAAAAGCAACCTTTTCAATATCCATATGAACAGTGTGTTGTCTGGTTATAATTACTTTGAGCAATCTTCATCCTGATTCGTAATAATATTCTTCAGTAATAGTCCTGTAATAACAATGCTTTCTTATAAAATTAATACATGTTAATTATTAATACTAATCAAAGTTAATAACAACGTATAGTAATCAGCCCTCATAATAAAACTAATCCTTCTCTTGTGGTTTTAAAGGTTCTAACTTCTGTTTCTATTGTTTAACCATAGATAAAATGAACCCCATATTTCAAAATATTCAGTGTTTTCCTTCTTCTTAATTTCAAGTGCTAACAGTTAATCTATTCATTTCTGCACATTCTAATCTTTTTTTTTATTATCTTCTCTTCTGTAGGGATCTCCTCACCCTTTCAATATTGTGCAAATATACAATTCTGGCCGCTGTTAACACTTATAATATTAAATACATATTCCCTTTACCATATTTTCCTGGTATGATATCCAACAAGAATATTTCTGGTTTAAATCTGTATGTTCCTTTATCATTTTTTCTATTTGTATGTATTTTTGTCCAATATATTTTTGCCTTTGGGCACGTCCACCACATATGGTAGTACGAGCCCGGAATCTGGATATACTTCCAACATTTAGCAGACATACCTTTGAACATCTTGGCTAATCTAGCTGGTGGGAAGTGCCATGTATAATACATTTTATATACCGTATTTTCCGGCATATAAGACGACTTTTTAAAACATGAAAATCTTCTCAAAAGTCGGGGGTCGTTTTATACGCCGGGTGTCATCTTATAAACCGCTATACGGCGTGCTGAAACTTACTTCCGAGCCGGACTGGAGAAGTTGTCCTTCTCCAGCTTCAGGGACAGGCGCCCTCTAGCTGAGCCACTGTGCGCTGCATCCCGGCCAGCCGCTCCTGGAGCAGCCCCCTCTCCCTGCTCTCTGGTTTTCTCATGCCGGCAGTATCACATTGCGTACTACCGCTCGGATCGTCTTGGAGACAGGGAGGGCTGGGCAGGCAGGGAAATCTGACCCACCCAATCCAAGCAGGCTTTGTATGCAGTGTGCACAGAAAAGACATCACTTGCCGTGATTGGCTGGTTATTGTATACTGGGTTGGATTGGCGATTCTGAGGGAAGGCAGGGGGAAGCAGGAGCATCTGCACTTCAGCCAATTCTAATGTTGGAACGGCGGATCTCTATTGAAGTTTGGTGTGCATCTTTCATACAGCACCGGTTCATACAGTACAGCACCAGAACATACAGAACAGTATACAAATGGCTAACAGTCAAGATCCCATCATGGCTCCACCAGGAAGAAGAAAGAAATATGACGCCAGTTTCAAACTTAAAGTTGTAAACTTTGCCATGGAACATAATAACTGTGCTGCTGCAAGACAATATGGAGTAACAGAAAAGATGGTTCGGGACTGGAAAGCAAATGAAAAAGCATTAAAGAGTATGCCAAGGGGTAAGTGTGCATTAAGAAGAGGCACCCCACATTGGCCAGAACTTGAAAAACATGTAGCAGACATGGTGAATGAGCATCGCCAAAACGGTTATGTAGTGACACGAAATAAAATACGTTTGTTTGCACTTCAGTGGGCCAAATCTAACCCAGATCACAGCAACAGATTTAAGGCCACTGTATCCTGGTGTACTAGATTCTTGGAAAGGCATAATATGGTACTGAGGTAAAAGACGAAAATGAGTTTATTGTCTTATCCTTCCTTTCAGTTTTAGAGTGAATTAGGAAAAGTTTAATCCAATTGCACTGTTTTATGTTTACATGTTTGATGACAAACAGCCTTATGTTTATAAGTGACAGTTTTCCTGCTAAGTACCTGCATGTCATAAACATTTGAATTAAAATTGCCATATTGAAATCAAATCTGATGTTTTTTAATTTTTATTTGGTGTGCGTTGGAAGAAGGAGTAGTCATATACGGCGAGTATAGCCCAAACCCTATATTTTAACAGGAAAAGTAGGGGGTCGTCTTATACGCCGGAAAATACGGTAAGTTTTCTTTATATGCAGTAGACACTGTTAATTTATAGTTTCTATCCCACAATTTTTGCCATTTATCCAATTCTATAGAGCAGTGGTGGCGAACCTATGGCACGCATGCCAGAGGTGGCAAGCAGAACCCTCTCTGTAGGCACGCGTCGCCGCGCCAAGTTGCTCTCTGGCCGAAAGACTTCCCATTTATAAAATGGGAGGGAAAAAATGGACCGCTTGACTGTCGTTTCCGATCACATGGCCCAGGCCCAGCTGCTTCCGAACCCCGGCCATTTCTCCCGGACCTCGGCTGCTTCTCCCGGACCTCAGCTGCTTGCCTGTTGTCGCCGATCGGTCCCAGCTCCTCCTGCCATCGCCTATCGGTCCCAGCTCCTCCTGCCGTCGCCAATCGGGCCCAGCTGTTCCCGAACCTCACCCGCTTTTCCGCCACCGATCGCCCGGACCTCTTCAGTGGGATCTTCCATGAAGATCCAAGTCAGGATACCTCCTCAGGTAAGAGAAGGTTCCTTGGAAAGAAGGGATTTTTTTCAGATTCTCTGGGCTCTGTTTTGTATAATACTAGCCCATATCTTAATAACTATGTTTCTAAAAACTCTGCTTGTGTCACTTTTATCTCACAGGGAATGGAAAATCTGCATTCATAGGTTCTTCTGTTTCTCGTGAAGTTGAAGAGCCAGTTGAACCCCAAACTCAGGTAGGAGAGGAAATTTCAGTTGAGATACAAGCATCAGTTGAAGTTCTCTTTCAATGGACTCTACGTATGATATTGGGCTCAGTGTCATCTGAATGTTGATGGCACCCCAAAAGTCAAAATCTTTTGTGAGCAGTCCCCGCACTCTTCTGAAGGGATAGGGGCAAGATTGATCCATTAGGACCCCTAGTCCATTGGCTAAAATGTTAGAGAAGGTCCCATCAGTGCATTCTGCTGCCACAGTCCAGATTAGAAGCTGTGATAGACCTAACTGTGATTTGTTGAGGAAAGATGTCTATAGAGATTCTCAGTCATCCAAATCATAGTTGTCCCAAAGGTGCTTTTTCAAGAGGCAACTGGACTTTCTGGTTTTTCTTTGAAGTTGTTCCATTTCTCATCCAAGAAGCTTCTTCAGCTCTGACTGGATGGTGGGGAATGGAAGGATTTATATTCTTTGGAGAGAGCTGGCCATTTGCATTCTTTTAGAGCAGGGGTGACAAAAAGTCATCACGTGACGTATCGTGACTTTTTCCTCCTTCGCTAAACCGGAGGTGGGTGTGGCCAGCGCGTAATGCATCTGGCCCGCAGACCGCGAGATTGACAGTCCTGTTTTAAAGAGTTGTTGAGGCCACTGGAGGTTTATCTGTGTCGTCAGGATCACCAGAGTAGTCAAATGCTGTGAGCTCCGACAGGTTTTTTCACATCAGATTTTTAATCCTGCAGAAGATTCCTGTTTAACCCACGGCAAATCTTTGCTTTGGGATTCTTGAACCAAAGGAGAGAATTTGCAAATACAATTGGTTTGCTCATACGGTATGCTTTTTTTTTTGGTTTTTTGCAGGTTCTTGTCTCTCTAGAGGAGGTGGTTGTGTGTTTCTCTGAGGACGAATGGTCACGGCTAAATCCTGTTCAGAAAGCCCTGTACAGAGACGTCATGCTGGAAAACTCCAGAAATGTGGCCTTTTTGGGTAAGGCCCGTGGCCCTGTCTTGATGCTTGGAAGAAATATTTTACGGATAGATAGAGCCAGTTATTTTTCTCCTTTAACTTAACAAACAACCTCACCTGACTAGGTAAAGGAAGGAATGGATCAATTTATGGGTAAAACATTGATTTAATGGCATTAGATGTAATTGTCGTTTACTACACCAACCATTGCAAATCCTTCCCTGTTGTGACCTTAAACGCCAAGTAGACTTTTATGACAATTGAGGCTAAAACTTCCATTCCTAAGCAAGTCAATTATTAAATGAATCTTGCCTCATTTTACGATCTTTCTTGCCACAGTTGCTAAGTGAACCACTGCAGTTAAAGAGAACACATCTTTTTTCCTTCTGTCCTCTGTTTTTACAGAGGCATGATTGAGAGCATTTTAAAACATTGCATCACTGTTTGGTTTGGTGGCAGCAGTGCCTTAGATAGAAAGTCCATACAGAGAATGGTGAGGACAGTCGAGAAGATTATAGGAAGCTTGCTTCCCGTTATTCAGGACACTGCTTATAACTGCTTTGTGCTTAGAGCTGATAGCATCGTTAAAGACTCCACACACCCACTTTATGGTATTTCTGTTGCTCCCCTTTGGGAGGAGGTTTTGAAGTATTTCTAGCAGGACTACTACATTCTATAACCATTGTTTCCTATGCCATCCCGTCTGGTAAACTCAAAGATTCGTTTTTCTCGCCATAAACATGTACCTATTTTTTGCACTATAAGACGGACCAGACAATAAGACGCACATATGGTTTAGAGGAGGAGGAAAAAAAAAAGTTTTTCTGGCGTCCAGAAGGACTCTGCCAGCCAAAAACAGGTCGGCAGAGTCCTTCTGGACGCCGGGGAGGGCAAAAACGGAACTTGCGGAGGCTTCCAGAGGCCAAAAACAGGCCCGGTTTTGGCCTGCAGAGTGCTTCTGGGGGCCAGGGAGGCGGAAAACGGGACAGGCGGATGGTTCGGGAGGCCAAAAATAGGCCCGTATTCATTCTATAAGACGCAGACATTTCCACCCACTTTTTGACATTTCCACCCACATATCTTTGAACATCTGGCTAATCTAGCTGGTGGGAAGTGCCATCTATAACACATTTTATATAAGTTTTCTTTATATGCAGTAGACATTGTTAATTTATAGTTTCTATCCTACAATTTTTGCCATTTATCCAATTCTATAGAGCAGTGGTGGCGAACCTATGGCACGCATGCCGGAGGTGGGCATGCATCGCTGCACCAAGATGCTTTCCGGCCGAAAGCAGACTTCCCATTTACAAAATGGGGGAGGAAAAATGGACCGCTTGACTGCTGTTTCCGATTGCCCGGACCATGTGGCCCAGTGCCAGCTGCTCCCAGACCTCGGCCACTGCACCCGGACCTTGGCCGCTGCTCCCGGACCTCACCTGCTGCTCCCAGACCTCGCCCTCTTGCCTGCCGTCACCAATCGGGCCCAACTGCTCCTGCCATCACTAATTGGGCCCAGCTGCTCCCAGACCTTGCCCGCTTGCCTGCTGTCGCCATAGTTGCTGTGAGTACAGGAACTGTATGACCCCCCCCTTTGCTTCCATCGCTGCTCGCCCAGACCACGCTAGGGCTGGTGGAGGTGCATGGAAATTCTGGAGCCCCTCGAGGTCTTCGGGACAATCCATCCAAGGCTTTGCTACCAGAGGAAGGCTGTGTGGGAGCTGGGCCCAAAAGGCAGCCGAGCCTCATCATCTCCCCCATTGCCCCGTGGCCCATGCATTTTTTACAAATCTCCTCCTCTGCGCTCTGCTCCGGCTACTTTCCTGAGTGATGCTTCTGTGCCGAAAAACCTTCCCTTACCCTCCTCCCCCCCTGCACATGCCACTGGCCCTGCTTATTGCTTACACCTCCACTTCATCTTATTTATGCAAATTCCCCAAGAAGTAGGTCCAACACATTTACAGCGGAGGTGAATCAATGGTAGGAAATGCCGTCAGATGCCTTTTTCGGAGCAGGCCAAAAGCTGGTGGTCAGTAGAACATTGCCCCCTTGGGCTTGTGGTCAGCAAATTCAAAAGGAACCCCAGCTGAGGATCACTGCCATAGATCGTTGATTCAGGGAATATCTATTTCATTAGTATTAACTAATAGTGTTAGCTATTTTTAGTACAGGGATAGATTTGTATTGGATGCTTCATTTTTAATTTTTTTTGTGTGTTTTTGTAGATTCCAAGTCTTGAACACCCAAAAACGAGCGCAGCAAAAAAAGCAAATACAGGTAGTGGAAGATCATTCCAAGAGGCCTGGACAGAGTCATTTGGAATGATTGAACACCATGGGAAAGCGTTATGTACTTTGTGTAATGAAAGTGTTGTGTGTCGCACATCAAGTGTCAAACGGCACTTTCTCACCAACCACAAAAATGCTGCCGCACTTGGTGCAACTGAAAGAAAAGAGTTTCTTGAAGGGAAATTGAGGACATATCATTCCCAGTCTCTTAGTTTTTCCAACAATCTTTCTAGAATAAATCATCTGACAGCTGCCAGTTTTCAAATTTCACTGTGCATAGCAAAACATTGTAAGCCCCTCTCTGATGGAGATATTATCAAGACGGCCATGTTGTCTAAGTGTAATTCCCTTTTTCATGATTTCCCAAACAGGGATAAAATTATTAAACGCATCTCTGAGATGCCACTTAGCAGAAATACGGTTAAAGATCGAGTCCAGCGCATGGCAAGTGATGTTAGTCAGCAGCTCACTACTGACTTAAAAAAGGCAGCCTGTTACTCCATGTGCTTGGATGAAAGCACAGATGTAAATAATCATGCCAGGCTAACAATAATTTTGCGTTATGCTGTTGGTGACATCATGAGAGAAGAGCTGGTGAAACTGGTGTCTTTGCCTGAAAGGACACAAGGGATCGATATCTACAATGCTGTGATGGAGGCTTTTTTGTCACAAGACATAAGACCAGAAAAAGTGGTTTCGATTACTAGTGATGGGGCACCTTCTATGGTGGGCGCAACATCTGGTTTCATACAGTTGTTTGTTAAAGAAACAAAGCATAAAGTTATTCAGTTCCATTGTATTATACATCAAGAAGCTCTTTGTGCCAAGGAAAGCAGCAAAAAATTTGACGATGTCCTCAAAGATGTCACAAAAATGGTGAATTACCTCATGGCTTGTGCTCTGAATTTTCAACAGTTTAAAGCACTTTTTGAGGAGCTTCAGACACAATATAATTGTTTATTTATGTACAATAATGTCCGGTGGCTGAGCAGAGGACGAGTCCTGGAGAGATTTGTCGCCTGCTTGGATGAAATTAGGCTGTTTATGAATGAAAAAGGGCAGAAATATCCACAGCTCACTGAAACGGCCTGGCTTACCAACCTCATGTTTTTTACAGATTTTACAGTACACTTCAATGTACTGAACAAACAACTACAAGGTGTAGGGAAAATAGCAGAAAGGACGTTTTGTGATATCAAAACATTTGAGAGAAAACTGCAGGTTTTTGAAAGAGATCTTGAAAGTGGGCAGCTGAAATATTTTCCAAATCTAAAAAAGCATTTAGAAAGTTCTACATCATTTGCAGACAATCCTACAAGCCATCAGGAAATCTACAAGGAATTTTCTAGCATTGTAGCAGCTGCAAAGGTGAATTTTAGTAACACATTTTTACAGTTCCGTAAGATGGAGACAACTCTGTATTTCCTTACTTCTCCAGATAAAGCCAAATTTGAAGAACTTGATCTTTCCTGCTTAAATTGGTTAGATTTAGAAAATCTGGAAATGGAGCTATTGGAATTTCAAGAAAACCGTATATGGAAAAATAAATTCTATGACCTGCGTGAAACACTTGAGAAGATGGAAAGGATGACAATGGACAGCACAGTTAGTTCTGAAAATGAAATCCTTAAAGTGTGGAATTCTCTGCCAAATAAGTTTAAGTCAATGAAAGCACTTGGGATTGCTTTCCTTACTTTGTTTGGATCATCTTATGCTTGTGAGCAGCTGTTTTCAGCCTTGAATTATATCAAACCTGACACCAGGAACAAACTCACAGATGACCTGAGTGCTGCATTTGTTGCTCTCAAACTTACAAAGTATGAGCCAAGGATAGAAAAATTATCAGCGTGCATACAACAGCAAAGATCACATTAAAGCATGCCAAATGCAAACTTTTACCTTTCAATAAAAAGTTGTTTTTATCATTGAAGCCTCTGTTATTGTGTTTTTTTTAAATGTTAATAATTAACAAAATATGTTAATCACGTATGAGTTGTTTTTCTAAACGAAAACCTCAGTATTCAGGTTAAATTGCTGTGTTGGCACTTAGCAATAAATAAGTGGGTTTTGGGTTGCAGTTTGGGCACTCGGACTCTAAAAGGTTCGCCAACACTGCTATAGAGTAACCAACATTTTTAGCTCATACAATCATTATTTCCTTTACTTGCTCTTCTGCCATTCTAATACTCAGTAAATAGTTATAATATTTTAAAATTAATTTCTCTTCGTATCCTGTTAGGATCAGGTCCAATTCTGTTGGTTCTTTATAAACACCATATATTTTAGCATCTTTTTCATATCTTGATTGTATTTGTAACTGTGGCCACCATGCTAAATCTATCCCTTGACTATTCAATTCCTGTTTCTTTTTCAGTTCCCCTTTCTCATTTAAGACATCTTTGTATCTTATAATTTTCCCCATATCAATCAAGTTTGGATGTATCAATGCCTCCATCATGGAGACCCAGGCTGGTGTTTTCAAATAGTGTTTTTCCTTAATTTTTGCCCATACTAAGAACAAAGCATTTCTAACATAATGTCCTTGGAAATATTTGTGTAATTTGCTTTTCCTGTACCATAGAAAAGCATGGCACCAGTTGCAAATCATGTCCCTCCAGAGTTAATAATCATCTGTGCCTCAAAGTTATCCATTCTTTTAGCCACTGAGTCCTTCGGGAGTAGGGCGGTATACAAATCAAATAAATAAACCTAACAATACAAATCAAATAAATAAACCTAACATAAGTGCAGATACTGGTAATATAGCTCCCAGTCTGTCAACACAAAACCTCCGCTATTGTTAAGAGTCTTGTAGTAGTTTCAAACTTATTTTTGCTTTTTTATCTTGCCATATAAATTTTAATACCGTTCTGTTTAATTCCTCAAAGTATTTCTTTTTCAATTTTATTGGAATTGTTTGGAACAAAAATAATAGTCTCGGTAAAATATTCATTTTCATGGTAGCTATTCTTCCTAACAATGATAGTTGCAGGTTTTCCCACTTTTCCAGGTCAAATTGGATTTGCTGTATTAATTTGGAATAATTATCTTCTTTTATAGTTGCACATCTTGCTGATAATTAAATTCCCAAATATTTTACTTTCTTCACTATCTGAATATCTGTCTTTTCCATTAAATCTTTTTTTCTGTTTATCTGTAAGGTTTTTGACTAGAATTTTAGTTTTTATTTATTTTTAAACCTGCAACCTCACCAATTGGCAAACCATACACAGGTGCAGTAAGTTAATGGTGCACTCTGTATGGTGCAGTGGTAGAAGTTCAGCGGTTTTTCATTCATTCAGCTGTTGTTTCCTGAGAGGGTCTAGGACAGGAGTGAGCAACTGTGGCCCTTTTACAACCTGTGGACTTCAACTCCCAGAATTCCTGAGACAGCCAAGCTGTCTCAGGAATTCTGGGAGTTGAAGTTCACAGGTTGTAAAAGGGCCACAGTTGTCCACCCCTGGTCTAGGACGAACTGTCCCATGTGCCCAAACACCCAACACGAACTGTACTTCAACCAATGGGCTGCGGCGAAGGGACTGAGGACCCAGACTGTCAGACAATAGGCAGACTCTGAAAACTGCTTAGAGAGGGCTATAAAGCACCGTGAAGTTATATACAGGTAATCCTCAATTTACAACAGTTCATTTAGTGACCGTTCGACGTTACATTACTGAAAAAAGTGACATGACCATTTTTCCACACTTGCAACATCGCACCATCCCTGTCGTCACATGATCAAAATCTGGAAACTTGGCAACTGATTCATATTTAGGACGGTTGCAGTGTCCTGGGATGATATGATCCCCCCCCCCTTTTTTTAAAATTGATTTATATGCCGCCCTTCTCCGGAGGCTCAGGGCGGCTTACAATGCTCTAAGCAATAGCCTTCATCCTTTTGTATATTTATACAAAGTCAGCTTATTGCCCCCACAAACTGGGTCCTCATTTCACCTACCTTAGAAAGGATGGAAGGCTGAGTCAACCTTGAGCCTGGCGAGATTCGAACCTGCAGTAATTGCAGGCAGCTGGTCTTAATAACCAGCTTAATAACAGGGTGCCTTAGACCACTGTACTACCAAGGCTCCTTTTGCAGCCTTCTGACCAGCAAAGTCAATGGGGATGCCGGATTCACTTAACAACCGGGTTACTAACTTAATAGCTGCAGTGACTCATTTAACAACTGTGGCAAGGTGAAATGGGGCAACATTCATTTAACAGCTCTCTTGCTTAGCAATATAAATTCTGGGCTCAATTGCGGTGGTAAGGAGAGGACTACGCTCACACAGAGTGGGCCTCCTCAGGGTGCCGTCCGCCAGACAATGTCGGCTGGCGACCCCCAGGGGGAGAGCCTTCTCTGTGGCGGCGCCCACCCTCTGGAACAACCTCCCCCCAGAGATACGTACAATAACAGACCTCTGGATTTTTCGTCGGGCCCTGAAAACCCATTTATTTCAGCTAGCTGGGCTGGCTTGAGTTAAATTTTAAACTGATTTTAAATTGGAATTTTTAATTACGGCCAGAATATTTAATTATTTTAAACAGTTTTTAGATTTTGTATGTCTTGTTTTTACTTTGGCTGTTCACCGCCCTGAGTCCTATATTGGAGAAGGGCGGTATAGAAATTTAAACAAACAAACAAATAAATAAATAAATAGTTGTAGAACTTGCTATTGGCCATGTTCAGGAAGCGGCGCCCAGGGGCGCTCGGTTGAAGGGCGTAGAAAAGTGAATCCCCCCCCCCCTTCGCCGAGTCAGGGAAGAGCGCGGGCGTCGAAGCCCCGCCTCTGGGGAGGAAGGTCCTGTAAGGGAGGGAAGGGCTAGCAGTTGCCATCAGGCTGCGGACATCCCATCAAAGGGGTTGGAGGGCGCTACGGTTGGGAGTGGGGGGGGGCTCCGGGCGGACCATATGAGAAGACGCAGGCCGGAGGGGGCGCAAGGGTCGGGATCGGGCAGGCGATGGCGGCGCTGGGCATCTCCCCGGAGCAACTGGCGAGCAGCCTGGCCGAAACGGAGGAGCTGCTGGCGGCGCGCGTCTCCGAGCCGGTCCAGGCCCGCTGGCGCTGGGCGGTGAAGCTGGACGAGCCGCCGGACCTGGATCGCTTCTGCGGGCAGCTGAGCCAAGCCCGTCGCGGCCGGGAGACACTGCTTGCCCGGAACGCGGTGCTATCGGAGGCCGAGCAGGAGCGGCTGCAGGGGCTGCTGAGGCTGGAGATGGCTCTCTTGCGCGGCATCCAAGCGCTGGCCGAGGGCGCGGGGCCGGCCCCGGTTACGACGGGACGGAGGCGCGGGAGGAAGCCGGGCGTGGCGGCGCTGCGGGCGGCTCTGCTGGGATTGACAACGGACCTGGAGGCAGAGGAAGGACCGGGCCTGCCCGGGGACGCCGCGCTCGCTCTGCGGCTCGCCCTGGAGGCGCTGCTGGAAAAGCGGCCGCGGGAGGCTGTCCGAGCGCTGCTGCGGGTGGAAGGGCGCGCCCGGCCGAAGAGTCTGCTGGCTCTGATCCAAGCCCTGCAGGAGGAAGGTTGGGCCGAGCTGCCTCTGCAGGAGCTGCGCCCGCTGCTGGAGAAAGCGCTGCGCCTGGTGCGCAAGGAGCGGAGCTGGCCGGCTGCTGATCTGGAGAGGACTGTGTGGGCAGGCCCGCTGGAGGAGGAGGAGGAGGAGGAGGCTCCCAATGGGACCTTATCAGAAGTCTCCTTGGAGGGGTCAGGACTGGGGCACAGGTCCTCCCAAGAGGTCCCTGTAGAAAGCTCCCCAAAAGACCCCCATCAGGATCATCTTACGCCAGGAAAGATTGTGCCCGCTGATTTGAAGTCTCACCTTCCAAACGAGGCGCCGTGTGGAATTCAGGTGGAGATGGACGCTCCCTCTTTGAAGGATGCTCCGGGGAGGAAAGCGGAAGACCTTCGGATTGTTCTCCGGGAAACGACCAGCAGGAAGACGAGTGCGCTGCCGTCCGGCTTGTGGGACCAGGGCCCCCGGAAGATGTGCAGCCACCTCCACCAGCTTTGCCGACGGTGGCTTCAACCCGAAAAGAACACAAAGGGGCAGATGCTGGACCTGGTGATCCTGGAGCAATTCCTGGCTATCCTGCCTTCAGAGATGGAGAGCTGGGTCCGGGAGTGCGGAGCAGAGACCAGTTCTCAGGCGGTGGCCCTGGCTGAAGCTTTCCTCCTGAGCCAGATGGAGGAAAAGAAGGAGAAGGCAGAAGTTCAGGTGAGAGACCTTCAGCTGGCAAGCTTAAAGCGGGACCTGAAAGAAGAACCATATGTTGAGGTTCTTGCAGTTTTCCTTAATAGTGTTTTGAAAGCACTATGGAAAGATGTTTAAGGCAGATTGTTCCATTGAGCAGACAGTGAGAATCTCCTTCTCCTACTTGCACTTCTTTGCTTTTCCAGGCCCTTCATTTCCAGAGGCCTGACTTGAAGTCCATCTCTGGGAACCCCGAGGAAAGGAGGGATCTTCCACATCCTTCCCAGGGGCTGGTCTTCAGTGGGATCTTCCATGAAGATCGAAGTCAAGACACCTCCTGCGGTAAGAGAACATTCCTTGGGGAGAAAGCTGTTGTATCTTGTTATTTTTGGATCTCCTTTGCATCCCTATGTTAGTAATGATGTTTCTCAAAATTCTGCTTGTGTCACTTTTACTCACAGAGAATGGAAAGTCCTCATTCATAGGTTCCTCTCCTTTTTCTGATGGGGTTGAAAAAACAGTTGAACCTCCAACTCAGGTATATTTATTTTATTTTTATTTACTGGATTTGTGTGCTGCCCATTTCATCTAGAGGTAGGAGGAGAAATGTCAGGGAAGATAGATTACAGGTAGTCCTCAACTTACGACCACAACTGAGCCCAAAATTTATGTTGCTAAATGAAACATTTGTTAACTGAGTTGGCCCCATTTTATGACTTTTTTTGGTCACAGCTGTTGAAACGTTACATTTGCTAAGTTAGTAACATGGTTGTTAAGTGAATCTGCATTCCCCATTGAGTTTGCTTGTCGGAAAATCGCAAAAGCTGATCACATGACCCTGGAACACTGCAATCATCATAAATATGTATCTGTTGCCAAATATCTGAAATTTGATCATGTGACTACGGGGATGCTGCAACAATCATAAGTGTGAAAGATGGTCATAAGTCAGTTTTTTTCAGTGCCGTTGTAACTTTGAACGGTCACTAAATGAACTGTTGTAAGTCAAGGACTATCTGTATATGCGGTCTCTTGTTATGGGCTCAGTATATAATACTGTATATTGTTTGTAGCAATATAAAATGGGGGTTCAGCTTCAGTAATGCTTAGTTCAGCTTTCCTCCTCTCAAAACTATTTTGGATCTGACAAGCCAAAATTGGATTTTTATTTTTTTTTTTTAAATTTGATTTATATGCCGCCCTTCTCCGGAGACTCAGGGCGGCTTACAGTGCGTTAAGCAATAGCCTTCATACTTTTGTATATTTTATACAAAGTCAGCTTATTGCCCCCACAAACTGGGTCCTCATTTAACCTACCTTAGAAAGGATGGAAGGCTGAGTCAACCTTGAGCCTTGGAGAGATTCGAACCAGCAGTAAATTGCAGGCAGCTGTGTTAATAACAGGGTGCTTTAAACCACTGTAGTACCAAGGCTCTTGGTGTCATTGAGTGTCATCCAAATAATGAATCTAATCTTTTATATCAAATCTATCCAAATATCCAACCAACACTTCTGCGAGACCAATAAATGACACTATTTAATTGTAGCTTGCAGCCTTTTGTTACATTGAACCACTTGGGCTGATATAAAAGGAGATAGGTGTTCCCTTAAACAACTGGGACCTTTGTATTTAGTGCTTTATAGATCACAATAACTGTTCAATTTATTACCCCGCTAAGGCCAGATAAAGGGACGGGGTGGCTCAGTGGCTAAGACGCTGAGCTTGTCGATCAAAAGGTTGGCAGTTCAGCGGTTCGAATCCCTAGTGCTGCGTAACGGGGTGAGTTACTTGTCTTAGCTTCTGCCAACCTAGCAGTTCGAAAGCACGTAAAAAATAGGGACCACTGTGGGTGGGAAGGTAACAGTGTTCCATGTGCCTTTGGCGTTTAGTCATGCCGGCCACATGACCACGGAGACGTCTTCGGACAGCGCTGGCTCTTCAGCTTTGAAACGGAGATAAGCACCGCCCCCTAGAGTCAGGAACAACTAGCACATATGTGCGAGAGGAACCTTTACCTTTAAGGCCAGATAAAGCAGTACTGAACCATACCAGGAACCAGTTCTGCATTTTGAACTAGTTAAAACCGGTCAAAATGGTCTTGAAGGGCAGCCCCAAGTGCACAAATGACTGAAGGTCCTCCTGGTCTAGGAAAGGATGCAAATGGCACACGAGTTGAAGTTTTTACAAAGTCCTTTCTGATCATTGAGAAGTCACCTCAGGTTGTGCAGCAACCTTGAAAGGAGATGTGTCACTCTATCCAAGATCAGAGACGAAATATCTCCAGATCTGAGTGGATGCGGATCTAAACAGATCTAGATAATCTGTTTCCTCAGACAATGTGCTTCGTCCACAAATGTTACTACATCGGTCAAATGCTTGCAAACTGGGGGGGTTTTTCATCAGGTTTTTAACCCTGCAGCGCATGTCCCAAAGATGGTTTTTCAAAAGGCGATTGGACTTTTTTTTTCCTTGAAGACATTTCACTTCTCATCCAAGAAGCTTCTTCAGCTCAGTTCTTCACCCAACTTCTTGGATCAGAAAAGTCTTCCAAGGGGGAAAAAAACCCCTCCAGCTGCCTTTTGGGACAACCATGATCTGGATGACTGCGAATATCCATAGACATCCTGCAGAGTATGCCTTTTTAATCCATTGTAAGTCTTTGGGGATTCTAGAAACCAAAAAGGGAGAATTCATGATATTTTGGGGAAACTGTAAGCTAATAACTGCATCTATGAGGACAAATGCCTGGTTTTTTAAGTGAATTGCAATTATCATAAGTGTGAACCCATTGTTGGTTATGGGAGTGGTTTTGTCAAAAACTGAAAAAAGTGCTGGTTTTTGGTAAAACTATCATAAACCATGGTCACATGACTGCTGGATGCTACAAATGGCAGTAAATGCAGCCATGTTGCTGTGGGCTTGAAATATGGTCATGTGACCATGTGATGGGAGGGGCGTATCGGAACTTTAAAAGCGGGTCATAGGTCCCCTTTTTCAGGCAGATTGTAACTTAGGTTGTAAATCAAGGCCTACCTGTAAATATCTCCAGATTTGGATGATTACAAACTGAAGCTTGACTGAAACGGATCCAAAGACTCCTCAGATAATCTACTTCATCCACATCCACAAATCAGAGATATGGAGGATCCCGGATCTGCGCACCTTCCGCCGTGCTTTAAAGACCTTACTATTTCACCAGGCGGGCCTGGCCTAATTTTCTCCCTCTTTTATAAAAGATTTTTAATTTTTAAATATCTTTTAGTATTTTATACATTCAATTTTAAATTGGTTTTAAAAGTTTGGGGTTTTAAATTTGTCGGGGCCAAAATTATTTAATTTGATTTTATTCTACTTTTAAATTTTGTATGTATGTGTTTTATTGTTTGGCTGTGCACCGCCCTGAGTCCTTCGGGAGTAGGGCGGTATAGAAATCAAAATTTTTTAAAAAAATTAAAAAAAAAAATCTTACTTCAGTCAAACGCAGTGAACTCTGACAAGCTTTTTCACATCAGATTTTTACCCCTGCAGAATGTGTCTATTTAACCCACTGCAAATCTTTTTTGCTTTGGGATTCTCGAATCAAATGGAGATAATTTTGCAAATAAAATTTGGTTGTTCATAGGGATATGCCTATTTGCAGGTTCTTGTCTCTTTAGAGGAGGTGGCTGTGTGTTTCTCTGAGGAGGAGTGGTCTCGGCTAGATCCTGTTCAGAAAGATCTGCACAGAGAAGTCATGCTGGAGAACTCCAAAAATGTGGCCTTTTTGGGTAAGGCCCCCTGCCCTGCCCTGCCCCCAGATGCTTAGAAGAAATACTTTATGACTAAATAGAGCCAGTTATTTTTTTTTCTGTTTTAAAAGTTCATAAAATAACCTTACCTGGCTAGGAAAAGGAAGAGAGCTGTCATCTTAACAATTAAAAAAATCATTTAATGACACTAGATGTAACTCTTGTTACTATGTTGACTCCTATGTCTGTATCCCAAATTCCTCCCTCTTTTCACTATATGCTTGTTCTTTTCCCAGTTAATAGCAATTATTTCAAGTTAAGCAAAAAAATTAGATGTAGTTAGCACAACTCCTTGCTCCCATTCTCCCACTTCTCCGGTAAATATTACAAGCTTCTCCTCCCTGATTCCTCACTTTCCTAAACTGAATTCCAGCTTACTCCAGTGAGCAAGTAAAATTAATTTATTGAGTAAAATGTATAACAGTGTAAATGTGGTCCTTTATTTAAATAAGTGGATTTTGTGATGAGTTTAAGAAACTCATAAAATAAGCCTTCAGATTCGGGTTAATGTCCGGGTTCCAAGTAACACCCCCAACAAAAGAAAACTCTGAGGCTTGAGTTTCCTCAAAGTTCCATGTTATTAGAGATGTCATATTGGCACATCGGGGAAAACCCAAATCTGAAAGCTTCCAGGTTTTCCCCACCCAAAGGAAAGTCCACCCACATGTTCATCACATAGTCCAATCAAAGCACTGTCCCAACTGGAGATGCCTCCCAGTTCCAACTGTCCAGGTGCAGGGCAAGATGTCCTTGACTCTGAGAAAAGAATGTTATTATGACTATATATCACCCTTGCGCCATACAATCCCCTCTCCCAGTTTCCCACAGTAGTAAATGTGTCAGGCCTGAAGATTCAATGCAAAAGATGGCTTCCAGGCCTGACAGTAAGAAGTGTTCTATTATTATATTGTGCAATTTTCTTCATATTACTGTTATAACAACCTGTCACTCAAAGTCCAACTTTTGTAAGGCTTTGATCAGAGTATTTAATGTTGGTCAGCAGAACACCTTTCAAAACAGTGGAGAATCCTTGGCAGATTTTCACTAGGAAATTTACACTTACCTCCTATGTGATGAATTCTTAGTTTGCTTCCTCTACCTTGCCTCAATTTTTGTTCATTCTTTTTCTCTTAAGGAAATAATGTTCAGGAGAACAAGGAAGTCTTCCAAATGTTCAGCGATGAAGAGAGAAGAAAGGAGTTTTCATACCCAATGGAAACAACAGAAAACAAAAGAAATCTGTCAAACAATGGAAGTAAGAGGAGCTCAACTTTCCCATCCATTGAAATTCAAGACTTTCTACCCAAAGGAGATCAGAGAGAAAATTTAAAAGTGGAAAATGTGGAAACATTTGAAGAGAGCTTAGATTTATATGAACATTACACAATTCACATTAAAGAAGAGGATCTTGGCCAAGAGGTTGAAAAAAGCTGCAATTGGACCTCTGGCATTTCTTTATGTGGAGAAGCCAAAATGAGAAATAAAGCATATAAAGGTACAGAGAATGGAAAGCATTTAAGTGGTAGCAGTTCTCTTGTTCCCAGTGAAAGGACTGACTTGGAGGAAAAACCGTATAAATGCATGGAATGTGGAAAGAGTTTCAGCCAGCGTGGTAATCTCAATTCCCATAAAAAAATCCACACAGAGGAGAAACCTTATAAATGTGATGAGTGTGGAAAGAGCTTTACTCAGAAGGTCAACCTTAATTCCCATAAAATGATTCACACAGGGGAGAAACCGTATAAGTGTGAAGAGTGTGGAAAGAGTTTTACCCAAAATATTCAATTGACTTCACATCAGAGAATCCATACAGGGGAAAAGCCATATACGTGCATGGAGTGTGGGAAAAGCTTCAGGTGGAGCACTCAGTTTACTTCCCATCAAAGGATCCACACAGGAGAGAGACCATATAAATGCATGGAGTGTGGGAAGACTTTCAGTGAAAGCAGTTCCCTTACTTTCCACAAGAGGATCCACACAGGGGAGAAACCATATAACTGCATGGAATGTGGAAAGAGCTTCAGCATGAGCAGTTCACTTACCTACCATAAAAGGATCCACACAGGGGAAAAGCCATATAAGTGCTTGGAGTGTGGCAAGAGCTTTACACAGAACATTCAACTTACTTCTCATAAAATGATCCATACAGGGGAGAAGCCATACAAATGCACTGAGTGTGGCAAAAGCTTCAATACAACCAGCAACCTTGCTTGTCACAAAAGAATCCACACTGGGGAGAAACCCTACAAATGTATGGAGTGTGGAAAGAGTTTCACTCAAAATATTCAACTCACTTCCCATGTAAGGATTCACACGGGGGAGAAACCATATGAATGTAAAGAATGTGGAAAGAGCTTTACTCAAAAGATTCAACTTACCTCTCATAAGAGGGTCCACACAGGGGAGAAACCATATAAGTGCAGGAAATGTGGAAAGAGCTTCCGTAATAATGGGTCCCTTACTCTTCATGAAAGGATCCACACTGGAGAGAAACCGTATACGTGCATGGAGTGTGGAAAGAGCTTCAGCCGGGGCAGTCATTTTGCTTCCCATAAAACAATCCACACAGGAGAAAAGCCACATAAATGCCTCGAGTGTGGAAAAAGTTTCCGTGAAAACACTTCTCTTACTATTCATAAAAGGATCCACACTGGGGAGAAGCCATATAAATGCTTGGAATGTGGAAAGAGGTTCCGTGAAAATGGGTCATTTACCTCCCATAAAAGAATCCACACAGGGGAGAGGCCATATAAATGCATGGAGTGTGGAAAGAGCTTCACGACAAGCAGTAATCTTACATCCCATATGAGGATCCATTTAGGTATGAATGTATATTTTTAGATAAGAATATTATTTACTTGGCTCCTGTGTATATAATGTATATTCCTGAAAAGGTACTTTTCTCACGATGAAATCCTAATTGAAAACTCTGTGGGCGTCCAAAATATATGGTCAAAAAAGTACAATCAAAACTGCTTGTTTCTTTTGTAAGTCGCACACACAATGCACACAAAAAAAAGGCAGAGCTTGTATCACAGAGTTATGGGTGCACTGTTTTTTAAAGTTTTGTCATTTTACAGTTCCAGCCATGTGGCATATCAATAAGAGAAAATCCTTTTTTCAGAAATTTGGAGTTGAAAATGCTTGGAATGTCCAGCTTTCCTTCAAAAACCAGTAGAACCACCATCTTTGGATAAATTTGAAATTGTGTGCTATTTAAATTCATTGAAACGGTGTGCTCATACAATTTCTCATATATTGTATCTTTGTAGTTTGTGTCTTACATTTCTAATGAGTTTTTTTCTTTTTGTTCCAAGTAAGAGACATGCAGGAGAATGAGAACAAAAAGAAGTCAAGCGTGTTGACATCGTGAATAATGAAACATGAAATGAGAGAAGAGAGATTTGAAAATCATGGGGAATCAAAATAAAGAAAATGGAAATAAGGGATACCTTTCAAATAACATTGGCAGAAGTTCTTCATGTTTGAAGATATGGCCCAGATGTTGCTACTGATCTGATAAGATCATAGAATAACAAGAAGAGAATTGCCTTTTGCAGTTATTTTTGTGCGGAACAAAAATCAAACAGAAATTAGACTCAGTGGAACTGAGGCTAGAGACAACTAGAATGAACAGATAGCAGGGAACAATTTTAGTCAACAATTTCTTTTTTTATTTTTTGTCCTAAGAATCCACCTGGAGAGAAACCAAATAAATGTTGGAGTGTGGAAAATTCTTCTCTTCAGGAAGAATTTATAGAATTCCGATGTCCTATATGCATGTGCAAAAGACCTTTCTTTCGAGCAGTCAGCAGGGCCATTTCTGCCTTTCTGTAGTGTGATGAGAGCCAGAACAAAAACTACATGTTAAAATAACATTAAAATAGTTAAAGACACTTGTTGGGATTAATTTCTGGTCAGGGCTTAATTTTTTCTCATTTTAGTCACATTGGAAAACGAGATGTGACAAATAGTATAAAATAAAATGAATATTTTTTGGAAAACCATTGGAGCCAGCCCTGAAGGTTTCAGAGTAGACATTGGCTTGAATGTGTTTTCTCAAAGAGTGCTCAGCCGCGTTGCTGCTCAAATTGAATAAAAGCCACTAGTTTGTTCAGTATCATCAGCATTTTTATCACACATTTGCAGAAGAGCAGTTTAAAAAGTAATTGCCAAACTCAAAGAACTATTGATAGATGAAAGGAATAGCTTGAAATGAATGGGCTTCCCACAACTGTAACTACTGTACTCTTAATTTTTTATTTTTGGAACTTTACAATGTGCCTTTTTTAAAAAAAAAAAAAAAGTAATGTTTTATTTGGTTGCTGTTTAATGGGCATTTCCTTTTTTTGTTCTTTGCTACAATATCATCTCTGTTTTCTTTTTCTTTCACATCCAAAAATTTCTTCAAAGTTGGTTATTTTTTCCTGCATCTTCTGCTTTCTACTCTGAACAATAATGGTAATTCGTTTTTCTCTGAAGTACTTACACTTCATCATGATCTCAAGATACAGAGAAACTTGATATTCTTAAGGATTCTTTAGACTTCACTTGGAGTATTCATGTTTACAGAGGACTATGAGGATCATTTAATCAAAAGTAAAGCTTTGTCTAGGGACACGGTGGCTCAATGGCTAAGACACTGAGCTTGTCGATCAGGTCGGCAGTTCAGCGGTTTGAATCCCTAGTGCCACGTAACGGAGTGACCTCCTGTTACTTGTCCCAGCTTCTGCCAACCTAGCAGTTCGGAAGCACGTAAAAAATGCAAGTAGAAAAATAGGGACCACCTTGGTGGGAAGGTAACAGTGCTCCGTGCACCTTCGGCATTAAGTCATACTGGCCACATGACCACGGAGATGTCTTCAGACAGCAATGGCTCTTCGGCTTAGAAATGGATATGAGCACCGCCCCTAGAGCCGGAAACGACTAGAACGCATGTGCGGGGGAACCTTTACCTTAAAGCTTTTTCTTACAAAATTATCCAAGCTCCAAAACCTGTTTTGGCTCATTCTTTGGAGTTCTACCTTTTCTCCTATTGCAGGCTTAATTTCCCATCTCACTGCAATTTCCAAGGTTTTTCTTTCCCCCTTCTGAACCTTTATTTCTTTGAACAAGTTTAGAGTTACTAGGCTTTAAATATGTATATTTTTTCTTTCATTTTTCCCCGGATTTTACACCAAATGTCATAGCCATCAGTCTTCCATTATATCACATCATTGCTTACTCTCTAATAAAATGTAAGGTATAAGATGTGTTTTTTACTTCCAAATCCTGATAGTATTTAGCTGTTAGCTGTTGTGTTCTCTTTTTAGTGAAGGTAAAGGTTTCCCCTTTCCAGTTGTGTCAGACTCTAGAGGTTCATTTCCATTTGTTAGCCAAGGAAGCCAGCATTGTCGAAGACATTTCCATGGTCTTGTGGCCAGTGTATGCTATATGCTGAGATGCATGGAATGTTGTTACCTTTCCACCAAAGTGGCACCTACTGTATTTATCAACCTCCATTTCCCTGCTTTCAAACTGCTAGGTGGGCAGGAGCTGGGGCAAGTAACAGGAACTCACCCCATCACTAGCGCTGAGGTCTCAAACTCAAGCTTTTTATTAAATCCTTCTTTAGAGGAGCTACATAGATAGTCCTTGACTTACAACAACTGGGACCAGAATTTCTGTCACAGGTCATTACAGTTGTGAAAATATAGACTCTAAAGCACTTCCCAAGACTGTTGTTAACATTGAACCATCATTAAACAAATTGTCATAGGTCACATCTTTTCCAAAAGAGATTGGGAGTCCATATAGTTTCGTATTTTGTGTACTAGTCAGATCCTCACATTTTTCTTACAAAGGATCAACTGAAACTTCAGGGACATCAGTGCCTCCTGGACAACAGTGCTATTGTTGACCTTTTATAACTACTGCGATGGGCTTTTCATGGGATGGGTTTTGTAAAGTCACCTTTTGTACTCAGACAACACTAGAAAAAATGTGTGCAGCCCAAGGAAAGATTTGCCAATCTTCTTTTCTACAGATTTTTCAAAAAAAAAAAAAAAATGATGTTTGTATGATGTGGCCATTTTATTGGAGTAGAATCCTTGACTATTTCATTGAGCAGTTGAAGTTAGGTGTTGGTGGGTTGCAGTGTTTGATGACAAGCTAAAAGGTGATATATTTTGGAGATGCCATCATAATCATTAGCCACTCCTACAAGAATGGCACAAAAAGAATTGTAAGAGATGGCATTCTCACAGATTATCAGTGAGGGGAGAAGGCCTGGATGCTGGTTTTTCTGCTAGGCATATACATTCTCCATCCCACTGGAGTCTCTAAGGAGCAATGCTCCAATTGCTTTTGAAATTCATTATCTTTGCTGCGTGTGAACCTTTTTTCTAGGAAGTTATTTTGGGCTCTGCTGAGATGCAGGAAAAGAGCAAGAAATGGCAGGAAGCTCTCTAGTTGGGAGCTTTGAACAGCCGCCCCTGAGTATCCCAAGTCTGCATTTTCCCAGGCAATGCTTTCAAAGTATGCAAATCTGAGACTGGGTTCCAGCACCTCCATACATATAAAATAGAAATAATGTCTGGGCCTTCAAGTCACTCTTGACTGCCTAGATAAGCCTCTGCAGTTTTTGCCAGCATTTTCCAGGAATGGTTTGCCATGCCTTGAGAGAGAAGTTGGATAAAAGTCCCCTGATGGGTTCATGCCTAAGGCAGGATTAGACTTTATGGTCCCCTGGTTTCTAGCCTGGTGCCTTTAGTCACTACACTAGTTGCCTCCATAACAAGATGGGTAATTCTACTTTGCCCCTAAAAGGGGGCTTCCCTCCTATTTCCATCATCCATTCCAATTCCTACAAGAAAAGCCTCTCCCCTTTCTTTTGCAGGTCACTTGCATTGCACACAGAGTCCACCAGGGGGCTACCTCTATAAATCTGGAGCCTCTGAATAAAAGCAGTGAAATACGCATGCATCTGAGCATTCACCTCCTGGAAAGCATATGACACTCCCTTGACTTGTCCAGAGGATGCCCAGGAATGTGTGAAGTCACTGAGACTGTGTGCTCACTTGTGGTAACCTTTGTTATGTGAAGGCAGTGTAGTTGCAGGGAAAGTCTTGCAAGGATGGAGGTTTTGATGTGACTGTGTGGTTGCGAGAAGGAAAACGGGGTTTGGAAGAAAAATGGGAATGCAAAAGTTTCCATCAGGTTCTCTGAATTCTGAAAGTGGAAGAACCCAGATCCCTTGTTCCCTGCTGCCCCTTTGCATGCATGGTTCAGGCAAGGGGGAAAGCAGAGCTCCAACCTCCGGCACTGCCTCCAGGAAAAAGTCCGGAATCCCCAGGAAGCAGGATATGGGGGAACCCTTCATTCCCATTATCTGATTCAGCTGCGGTTTTTTTTTTTTTTATTGAAAAGTTTTACAAAAAGTTTACATATCTCCCCCCCTTCCCTACCTCAACCTCCCCCCTCCCCCCCTCCTCTTCCCAGAACAAATTACAGGGTATAAACTTCAACAATCATAATCAATCCTAGTCTAAACAATTATGACATTCCACATCTCTTGTTCCTTCAATTCCCTAATTACCCACCTAGCTTTATTACTTAAAGACACACCAAATATCTATATAATCATTCATAACCTATCTGCAATTTCTTATTCCGGTATTTATTTTGAATATAATCTGTCCATCTTCTCCAGTCTCTTAAATATCTTTCATTTGAATGATCCTTCAAGTATGCCGAGATTTTTGCCATTTCCGCTAGGTTTGTAACTTTCATTGTCCACTCTTGGATTGTAGGTAAATCTTGCTTCTTCCAATATTGTGCCACCAACAATCTTGCTGCAGTTATTAAATTCAAAATCAATTTAGTCTCTATGACTGTACAATCCGTAACTATACCCAGCAGAAACAGCTGTGGTGTAAATTTCAACCTCTTTAAAAATATTTTGTAAAATCCACCAAATTTTTATCCAAAACGCTTTAACCTTTTTACATGTCCACCAAATATGAAAGTAAGTGGCATCCTCACAATCACATCTCCAACATTTTGGTTGTACATTCGGATACATACGAGATAGCTTTTTTGCGTCTAGATGCCATCTATAAAACATTTTATAAAAATTCTCCCTTAAATTTTGCGCTTTGGTAAATTTTACATTTGTCACCCATATTTTCTCCCACGTTTCCATCATTATTGGCTGTTCAAAGTTCTGTGCCCATTTTATCATATAGTCCTTAACTAACTCTGTTTCCGAGTCCATCTCTATCTCTGCGGTTTTGTCGGGTGGGGTTGAAAGGAAAGTCCAATGCTATAAAGAACAATATTGCATAGGAACCTAGAATGTAATCTATGAATCAAGGAAAACGGGATGTGATCAAACATGAGATGGCAAAATTGAACATTGATTATCTTGGGAATCAGTAAACTAAAATGGATGCGAATTAGAAAATTTAATTCAGATGACCATTATATCGATTACTATGTGAAAAAAAAGTACACCTTAAACTTAGTAAGAGGGGACAAGGATAAAACAGTATCAGAATATGTAGGAATGACTCACTGAAGATGGAAAAATGGATGAAGAAATTAACATTCAAAGAAGATCTCATACCAAGCATATTCATGCCCACTTTATGTTACCAGTGCCAAACATGGACACTTGAAATAAAACATCAGTGAAAGTTAGTCACCATGGAAATGAAATGTTTGAGGAAAGCTGCCAGAGTGACCAGAAGGGATAAAATAAAAAATGAGATTATAAGAGAAAGACTTGGAATAGAACCAATCTTAAACTATATATAAAAACAGCAAGTTAAGTGGTTTGCTCACCCGGAGAGAAAGTCTTGGGATTCTATACCATACAAGGCATATACAAAAAGAGAAGGCCAAAGAACACGAGGTGGACGCAGAAGATGGAGAGACAGTATCAAAAACATGCTAAAACAGCATCAGATAACAATGGTTGAGGCCACCAGAAGTGCAAGAAGCAGAACTTTGTATCTCAGTAGATTTGAGGGGAGTTTTTCATTTGCTTAGAAATGTATAAGTAACCAAATGCAGATCTGCAATACCATGTCTAAAACGGAGGAGAGGTATGTTTGCAACATAAAAAACATCGGTGGAGTTTCCGTCACAGGATCATGGTCGTCCTCTTGATTTTGCAGCTGAGTAACACTCCCCCCCCCCACAAATCTTTATATTTTTTCACCTCAGGTCCTTTTATTCCTTTGAGATATTTTTTCATATTTAGGCTGTTTCAAATATTCAGTTCTGGGGTCTCTTGAGCAATGCATATCTCTTGAGGAGCATTTCAGTTCTTTCTTCTTCAAAAAATATGATGAATGCTTCTCCTTGATGTATTAGATTAAAATGTTAGGTTGATGCAAGCTGCCATCTTTCTTCCGATTGTCTCCTTTTCAAATAATTCCTCTTTTACACTCAGTAAACATAGGCCTTTCCAAATTTAATTTGGTGCAATTTGTGAGGTAAAATTTTGAGATGGGCATTTCTTTGTATATACATACACACACACACCCCTTAAGAGTATATACGTATACATTACATACACACACACACACACTCATATAAAGTGCACATATATACCTCACCTGGTCCACCCCAAATGTGGGAGGGGGCATTCTGCTCCCTTTTGCTTTTCAGCTCCAATCCAGGAGCCCTCAAGCAATCGCATTCACAACAAACCATTTTATACCAAATTTATATTTTTCTGATAAATATTTATCAGAAAAATATAAATTATATATATATATATATTCAAATATATACACTCATCTCAAACTTTTACCTCAAAATTGCCTACATACATACATATACATATGCATATGTGTGCGTATATATATATATATATATATATATATATATATATATTTAGATATAGATAGATAGATATATTCTCTTCTTAAGATCTCTTCTTTAAATATTTCTCTTCAGGGTTTTAATCTTCAGAGCTCCATCCCTTGACCCCCACACTCAAAGACCACCATCTCTCCACCCCACAAATCTGTGGTGCTTTTTGAATACAATGGCTTCTTATTCTTCAAAATAACCGCTGAGGGAAATTTTCCAGAAGACTCCGTTCATGAAGAAGCGCTCTTATTTCACAGAAGGAAAAGCCTCTTTTTTTAGGTCGCACTTCTGCCTCACGTTTCTCCGCTTTCTCAAGTCTAGAGAACTTTCCCTCCAATTTAAATGTCCGGCACCCTTCGGGCCCCTTTTAACCGTCGCTTCTTCTAACGGTCTCTTCAAAAGGGGGGCGGGCTTCCCAGCCCCGCCCCTCGGGGAGGAGCGTCCAGCAGGGGCGGGGCCATTAGCTGCTACTAGGCAGTGGGGAGCCCCAATTGGGGAGGCGCTGCTGGGCCGGAACGCGACGCTGTCAGAGGCCGAGCAGGAGCGGCTGCGGGGGTTGCTGAGGCTGGACATGGCTCTCTTGCGCGGCATCCAAGCGCTGGCCGAGGACCCGGGCCCGGCTACGATGGGACTGAGGCGCGGGGGGAAACCCGGCGTGGCAGCGCTGCGGGCGGCGCTGCTGGGATTGACAGCGGAGCTGGAGGCAGAGGAGGGACCGGGCCTGCCCGGGGATGCCGCACTCTCTCTGCGGCTCGCCCTGGAGGCGCTGCTGGAGAAGCGGCCGCGGGAGGCTGTTCGAGCGCTGCTGCGGGTGGAAGGGCGCGCCCAACCGAAGAGACTGCTGGCTCTGATCCAGGCCCTGCAGGAGGAAGGTTGGGCCGAGCGAGGGGACGAGCTGCCTCTGCAGGAGCTGTGCCCACTGCTGAAGAAGGCGCTGCATCTGGTGTTCAAGGAGTGGAGCTGGCTGGCTGCAGATCTGGAGAGGGCTGTGTGGGCAGGGCCTCTGGAGGAGGAGGAGGAGAACACTCCGAATGGGACCTTGCCAAAAGTCTCCTTGGCGGGGTCAGGATTGGGGCACAGGTCCTCCCAAGAGCTCCCCGCACAGAGCTCCCCAAAACACCCCTATCAGAATCATCTTGCGCCAGGAAAGATTGTGCCCACTGACTTGTCTTGTGTCCCAAAGAGGGCGTGTGGGATCCAGTCAGAACTGCATGTCCCCTCTTTGAAAGGGACCCGATGGAGGACGGTGGAGGACCTTCAGGATGCCTTGCAGGAAGCCACCGGGAGAAAGATGGGTGCTCTGTCCTGTTCCTTGTGGGACCAGGGCCCCCGGAAGATGTGTAGCCGTCTCTACCAACTTTGTCACCAGTGGCTTCAGCCAGAAAGGAAGACCAAAGGGCAGATGCTGGACCTCTTGATCCTGGAGGATTTGGTGGCTCTTCTGCCCCCAGAGATGGAGAACTGGGTCCGGGAATGTGGAGCAGAGACCAGCGCCCAGGCAGTGGCCCTGGCTGAAGGTTTTCTCCTAAGCCAGGTAGAGGAGCAGAAGAAGCAGAGGGAGATGCAGGTGAGAAATCTTCACTTGGCAAAAATCAAGATGGAAACTCAAAGAATGACTATATGTTGAGATACTTACATGTTGTGAATCTACAAGTAGATGTATATTTTATTTTATTTTATTTTTTAAGCAAATTTATATGGACCCCCACTCGCTCACAGTGACTGGGCAGCTCACAGAAATAAAACTGCAAATACAAAAACAAGTAAACCCCACATATAGAGCCTTGGTAGCACAGTGGTCTAAAGCACCCTGTTATTAACACAGCTTCCTGCAATTACTGCAGGTTCGAATCTTACCAGGCTCAAGGTTGACTCAGCCTTCCATCCTTTCTAAGGTAGGTTAAATGAGGACCCAGTTTGTGGGGGCAATAAGCTGACTTTGTATGAATATACAAAAGGATGAAGGCTATTGCTTAACGCATTGTAAGCCGCCCTGAGTCTCCGGAGAAGGGCGGCATATAAATCAAATTAAAATATATATATATATATCCCTGGCAACAACAATCATACCAACCTTTCTGTATCACCCTGGAGTCCTTAGGCCCCACTGACCTTAAGAGATGACACCCATAACATAGCCTGTTTTTTGACTCTGGTGGGTTGAATAGATGTAATTAGTAAAAAACCTGGCACCAGCCCATGAAGGGCTTTTACGGTGACAAGCAGTACCTTGAATTGGACCTGGAACCAAATTGGCAACGGATGCAACTCCTTCAAGAGAGATAACATATGCGCAGCTCTAAACTTGCACAAAACCATGGGGGCTGCTGCATTTTGGACCAAATTGAAGCCTCTGGATAGAGTACTTTTCAAGGGCAGCCCATGTAGAATGAATTGCAGTAGTCAAGAGGTTGCTAGAGAATGGGTGATTGTGAGCAGGGCTTGTTGGTCCAGGAAAAGGCATTACTGATAATAACCAACAGTTCACAAAGGCTCTCCAGATCATGACTCATGACTGCTACCTGCTCTTGGAGCAGGAGTTGCAAACTCAGAAGAACCCCCAGATTATGTACTAGATCCATCTGGGGCACTGCAATCCCACCAAGCCAAAGATGGCAATTCTCTATGGACCAAAGAATCCCAAATCCAGAGTCATTCAGGCTTACCAAGGTTCAGTTTTAGCCCATTGCTATCCAGCCCTTAACAGCCGCTTAACAATTTAAAGCCTAAGACAAATTATTCCATTGAGTAGACAGTGAGAATCTGCTTCTTTTTTTGTAAATTCTTCTATTTGCTGTTCCTCCAGGTCCACCAAGTTCAGAGGCCCAACCTGAACTCGGTCTCTGAAAATCCCAAGGAAACTAGGGATCTGCCAGATCCTTTCCAGGAGCTGCTCTTTAGAGGGATCTTCCATGAAGATCAAAGGCAGAACACCTCCGGTAAGAGAAGTTTCCTCAGAATGAAAGCACTTTTTTCTCATTCTTAGGGCCCTCTTTTGCATGATTCTTATTCATATCTTAGTAATTATGTCTCTAAACATTGCATTTCTGTTATTTTTTATCTCACAGGGAAGGAAAAGTTGGCATTCATAAGTGGTTCTTCTTTTTCTGGTGGAGTTGAAAGACCAGCTGAACTTCTGACTCAGGTAGGAGTGAAATGTTTGGAAGAATAGAGAGATGGAGATCTCTTGTTATGGGCTCTACATGTGATGCTGCTGATTCTGAGCAACATGGAATTAGGATTCAGCTTGCTAGTCAGCAATGCTTACTCTCAACACTGTTGTAGGCCTGACAAGAAGCCAAAATTGGTTTGAATGTCATCTGAATGTTGATAGAACCTCACAAATCAAATCCATTTGATGAGCTCTTGCCACACTTTTGTAACATTGTTGGGAGGGAGGCAGGATTGATCCCCAAGGAGACCTTGCAATGTATCAGCTAAAATGTTAAAGAAGATCCCACCAGTACGTCCTCCTGCAGTTGACAGATAGGATGAGAACCAGTGAGAGGCTACCTGTGAATTGATCCAGAAAAATATTTTGTGTGTATTCACAGAAGGGCCCTGGCAGTCCTGCGTACTCAGTACATTTGATACACTAGCCATTTCCAACCAAGTACAATAAAACCAATACAATAAATAAATAAACATAAATAAATAAAATAAATAAAAATAAAGTACAATAAAACCAGGGATGCGGTGGTTCAGTGGCTAAGACACTGAGCTTGTCGATCGAAAGTTTAGTAGTTCAGTGGTTCGAATCCCTAGTACTGCGTAACAGGATGAGCTCCCGTTACTTGTCCCAGCTTCTGCCAACCTAGCAGTTTGAAAGCATGTAAAAAATGCAAGTAGAAAAATAGGGACCACTTTTGGTGGAAAGGTAACAGCGTTCCGTGCGCCTTTGGCGTTGAGTCATGCTGGCTACATGACCACAGAGACGTCTTTGGACAGCACTGGCTCTTCGGCTTTGAAACGGAGATGAGCACTGCCCCCTAGAGTCGGGAACAACTAGCACAGGGGTGGGCAATTGTGGCTCTTTTACAATCTCAGGAATTCTGGGAGTTGAAGTCCATAGGTTGTAAAAGAGCCACAATTGCCCACCCCTGAACTAGCACATATGTGTGAGGGAAACCTTTACCTTTACAATAAAACCAACAGAATTAAAATAGAATACAATACAGAATAACAAGCGAATAGTGTATAATTCTAATCTGATAGGGCCTCCGACTGTCCTAATTCAAGTTTTGGAAAAACAGATTTTCTGGAATGTCAGCAGGGTGGGAGACATTAACCCCAGATAAGGTGCCCCTGTAACCCACTGCAAATCTCTGCTTTGGGGGTTCTTGAAAGAAAACAAAAGAATTTCCAAATAAAAATTCTCTGCTTCTTTTTGTAGGTTCTTGCATTGTTTGAGGAAGTGGCTGTGTATTTTTCCAAGGAGGAATGGTCCCAATTAGATCCTGATCAAAAAGCCCTACACAGAGAAGTGATGCTAGAAAACTCCAGAAATGTGGCCTTTTTAGGTAAGGCTTTGTCATTAGATGCCTAGAAGAAATACTTTATGGTCAGATAGATCCAGTTTTCTTTTTAAAAAATCTCCAAACAACCTCTCCAGGCTAGGGAAAGGAGGGGTTCTATCATCTTATTGATGAGAGATTGAATTAAATGGTGTTACAGGTAGTCCTCAATTTATGACCAGTTGCTTAATGCCTATTTGAAGTAATAACAGTGCCCCCGAAACAGATTTCTGACCGTGCCCTGAAAATATCAGCCCCAGAGACCTTCAAGATTCAGCCACTTTGGAAGCGGTGACTATTTGGGGCCCTCACAAAGTGTCTGGGGTCATGTGATTGCCCTTTGGTACCCCAGAAGCCACCCGTCCTTAGGATTTTCTATTTTGAGGCTCAGTTCAGTGGTGGGTTTCTCCCAGTTCAGACCAGTTCTATAGAACCGGTAGTAAAACCGGGGGGGGGGGGCTCCACCCGCTGACCCAGACGTCATCAAAAGCGATTTGCGTATGCGCAGAAGAACGCATGTGGGTGTGAGCAGACCACACACACGCGCACGATGCGAACCGATAGTAAAGGTAAGTAGAACCCACCCCTGGCCCAGCTGATTGCACAACAGCCAGGGACTGCTCAGCATGTCTATGGTTTTTTTCTCCCCATTGATGTGAATACGTGATATCCAGGGACTTTGCAGTCGCCATGTCTTTTCTTGCCAAGGTCACATGAGGGATCGACATCCAAGAGCGGTGCACCTTCCCCCCCCCCCCCATTGTTGTTGTGTGCAGAAGCAGCGGAGCAAAGTGTTACAAGAAAGGTAAGTACTTTTTCCATATTGATGTATGCTTGGCTTTAACTTTCCCCCCAGTTTTTGTACAGATTTCTACGGCAGCATGCATGTCGCATCTTCTTCCTGTCTAATTTTCAATTATATTTAATAACACTATGCTGGTTTACCGTTTTAAATTTTTTTTCACATTCCAATATTTTCTTTCCTTTAGAAGCAGAGAGCAGCCGGGTTAACTACGTACTTCTGTATTAGTTATTGTTAAAGCTGGCACCCGCCAGGGCATAGAAAAACTCTTACTGGTGGAAGATAGGAAGATGGGGAGAGACCTGGCCCACAAAATCTCCAAGAGCCAGACACGATTGAACAGTCTATATCATCATCATCACCGTATTATTGATGTATGGTAAGCATTTTGTCTACTATGGTGTGTTAATCTTTGTTGTTTCTTGTTGATCTAGGACAGAGTTCCCTAACCTTTCTGGGTTGCAGCCGGGGGGTTTTTGTGGGAGGGGCAAGTGCATGTGCACGCGTGCTCGCAACATTCGTGGCAACACTCGTGCGAGGGGGGCTGCAAGCACCCACGATGACTCTAACGTGAGTGGGGCTGCGAGCGTCTGCGACATGAGCATGAGTGCTTTGTAGGCTGGGTGCGCCTACAGAGGTGCACACACTGGCCCATGTGGCCCAGTGGCAATTAGCCCATGGCCCGGTAGTGGCCCATGGCCCACAGGTTGGGGATCCTTGATCTAGGATGTTTCTTTTATTTATTTATTTTTACTGTACTGCATTTGTTCTAAAGTGTTTTTAAAATTTCTTTTACAATAGTTTGGAAATGATGTAGTAAATGAAAAATAATGTTTGGAGTTGTCAACACTTCCCATCTGCTTTCTCAGGGTTTTCCAACAGCAACAGAGAACCAAATACTGTCTCTCCTCCCTGCCCCCCAAAATACAGTAGCCCTACATTAGATCTGCTGTTGTTGGAAAACACAGAGAAAACAGGTGAGAATGTATTGAAAACTCTCACCACTTTTCCTCTTTTACAGTATTTTTATTTTCTTTATATTTTAAAGAGAGGTCAAAATATTGTGGAATAAAAGAAATTATGTTTATTTAATGCACAATGTGTCTTACTGTACACACATTGCAAATGTGGCAATGTCGGTAGAGATTCTCAGTCATCCAGGTCATGGTTTATTTATTTCTTTATTTCTTTATTAAATTTATATCCCGCTCTTCTCCCCAAAGGGACTCAGGGTGGTGAACAGCCGAGAATTAAAATAACATACAATATAAAAGATAATTAAAAATAAATTAAATTAAACGGCCTCCCAATTTAAAACCCCTAGCTATACAATTAAAAAACTAACCCATAAAACCTATTCAGGCCAGGCCGGCTTGCTGAAATAAAAACGTCTTCAGGGCCTTACGGAAAGTGCGTAAGGATGGTTGTCCCAAAGGTGATTTTTCAGGAGGCAACTGGACTTTCTTGTTTTTTCTTTGAAGACATTTCGCTTCTCATTCAAGAAGCTTCTTCACCTCTGACAGGATAGTGGGGGATGGAAGGATTTATATTCCTTGCAGACAGCTGGTCATTTGCATCCTTTTAGAAGGTCCTTGAAACATGTGGAGGTTTATCTGTGTCCTCAGGGTCACCTGAGTAGTGCTCCTGGGTCCTGTAGTCTGCAATTTTTCCTCTGGAAATCCATTCTTACTCCCGCACCATTCAAAGGGTGTTCATCCCAAATGGTATAGCTAAAAGTCTGTAGAGATTCTCAACTCATCCAGATCAATTTCCAGAGGAAAAATTGATAAACAGATAAACCTCCAAGTGCTTCAGTGACCCTCTAAAAGAAAGCAGATGACCAGCTCTGTGCAAGGAATATGAATCCTTCCATTCCCCACTATCCTGTCAGAGCAGAAGAAGCTTCTTGGGAAAAAAAAAGAAAGTCCAGTTGCCTCCTGAAAAAGCACCTTTGGAACAAATGTGGCAATGATTTCTCTGTGAGAGAGTCATGCAGATGGCAGGGACCCAACCATAGAATAAAATGCTAGTGAAACAATACCATATGTATTGTCTACCTTGTTTCTAAACTCCTGATTTTTAACTTCGCAAATTATTTTTATGAGGTTCTTATCCCTTTCTACGAACCCTGGCTTTTCCTCACAAATGCATTGTATGTAGAGCAGGAGTCCGCAACCCCTGATCTGTGAACCGGTCCCAGTCCACGGCGTGCCAAAAACTGGGCTATGCGAATGAGCGAAGCCCCATACACAGGATACAGGCAGCACACAAAACCACACCCTCTCTGGTCTGTGGAAAAACCTCTCTCCACAGAACCAGTCCCTGGTGCCCCAAAGGTTGGGGGCCACTCCCTTCAATTGTCAAAAATCAGATTCAGTCTTGCACATGCTGTACACCAGGGGTGAAATGCTACCGGTTCACACCGGTTCAGGCAAACCAGTAGTGATTAAAGCTACCGGTTCGGATGAACCGGTATTTCCGACGATCAACTGTGCCGCGCGATTTATATTCGCTAGAAAGCAGGAAATCCTGCTTTCTAGCGAATATAAATCGCGCGGCACAGCTGTCCCGCCCCCTCTTTTGCATGCTTTTGGCATGCACTGTGCATGCGTACACATGCAGCATGCTTTTAGCATGCATAGCACGTGTTTGGCACGCATTGCACATGTGCAGGCAGTGAACCGGTGGCAATCTGCGGAGGATTTCACCACTGCTGTACATTATAAGGAAAAAAAAAAGATCAAGAGCAGGATGGGGAACCAGTTAAGAAAAAGGATGGTGTGTGTAAACAAATATTTAGTGCAATGAAAAAATGAATTTAAAATATGTTGATGGAAGCAGTAATCATTCATGTCCTGTTGTACAGAGAAATTTTTTTTTGCCAGATAAGAAAAACACATTCTTGTACTACAATACTGCCTTCCCCCACCCTAACACTGAAGATAAATTATTCTGAACCAATCTCTCTTTCTCTTTCTTTCTCTTCATAGGTCAATACTTTGCAATTATCTCTTGGTTTGGTTGGTAGTGTCTTCAAATCAAAAGAAACTGAGTTCCTCTTCAGTGAAGCAGGGAGGCGAGAAGCAAAGGAAAAGCATCAATCTGGATTTGAAGAGGAAGATCATCAAAGCACATGATGAAGGAAAGGAAGTGAACATTATAGCGCAAGAAGAAGGGCTGGCCCATTCCATTGTCTTTGCTACCATCTTCCCCTATCCTGAAGGCTAAAGAAAAGATCAGAGAGGTGATTAAAGGAGCACCGGAATGGATGCCATTATCGCAAAAAACCAAACAGTGGCTCATTCGCGAAATAGAAAACTGTTTTTGTTGTGGATTGAGGATCAAATCTAAAAGAGGATTCTGATTGGTCTTCTTCTCATTCAGGCTAAGGCGCACAGCAGTTTCACAGCGCTGAAGGAAAGACTGGAAAGGAGTACACCACGATATTCACTGCCAGCCGTAGATGATTTACGTGGTTTCAGTGAAGATTCAATTACCACAATATACACTCAGCAAGCGAAGTCACAAGCACCAACGAAGAACGCTTTCCAACGCTTTCCAGATGAACTTGATGACATCATAGCAAAAGGCAACTCTTTTGCCTGAACAGAAATTCAACATGGATGAAACTGAGGTGTTTCGGAAGAAAATGCCGGAGTGGATCTGTATACACAAAGGAGGGAGGCCAAAGAGACACCTGGATATAAAATGTTCTGCGACAGAATAGCACTTCGCATTAGCACTTAGACTTATATAGCACTATAACAATAGCACTTAGACTTACGCTGAATTTATATTTAACCAACAAAGAAATAAATGTAGACTAGTATAGATCTATTTCAAGCTATTTAGCTCTCATCAGCTAGCCATAAATAGCTTGAAATAGATCTATACTAGTCTCTCTATATTTCTTTTTTGGTAAAATATAAATTCAACCCAAAAATAGTTTTGTCGCAAAAGCGACTGCCTGTGAAGGCTCCTGGATCGGGGGTTGAAAGGCAAAAGCGAAAGCAGTATGCATCCGTCCCATATTTGGGTAGACCAGGTTGCCCTGATAGACCGATCTCACTGGAAAAACACTTTTTCACTTAGATTTATATACCGCTTCACAGTGCTTTACAGCGCTCTCTGAGCGGTTTACAGAGTCAGCCTATTGCTCCCCAACAATTTGGGTCCTCATTTTACCAACCTTGAAAGGATGGAAAGTTGAGTCAACCTTGAGCCGGTGAGAATCGAATTGCTGGTGGTCGGCAGAATTAGCCTGCAGTACTGCATTCTAACCATTACGCCACCACATCTCTTAATAACCTCATTGTTGGGCAGAAATGTCTGAATTTAAGCGAAGCCATTTCTGATCCATAAAACAGTATGTTTAAAAATCAGCAAGCACACATTCCCATTTATTACAGAGCCAGTTAAAAAGTTTGGCTGACTCCAGTCCTCTTTGAGGATTGATTTATGAGCTGTTTTGTACTTCTAAGTAAAGACATACTGCTTGGAAAAACTGAATTCGTTTCAAAACTTTCCTGCTTCTGGACAACATCCCTGGACATCCCCTGTCTCTTGGCAATCTCCACCCAGATATATAGGTAGTTTATTTCTCCCCCCAAAACTCCACATGTCTCCTTCAGCCTACAGACCACTGCAACATTCAAGATTTATTATTTGAGTGCAAGTGGAAAATGAAGGCGTAGCATTATGTGACTTTTGGGAAGCCTACAATCACTTCCATTGCATTATAAATGTTGTAGCAGCTTGGCAGGATATCATTGCAAAATGTACACAAGGCATTTGGAAAACCCGTATAAAAAGTTTTGCTTGCACTTACAATTGGGAAAATTTTGATGAAAATTTGCAAGACGTCCATCAGGTATTTTGTCGCTCACAAAATCCCACGATTTAGAGCCTTATGCTGAAACATTTGATAGCCCAGACAGAGAGAGCTTTCAAATGAAGATTCAATAGAACTGCAAGACGAATAGGAAGGATGACAGACCGAGAGGGTGGGGGGGTGGGAGAGGAAGAAGATTTTGAAGGGGAAGGAGAAAATGTAGCAATTCAGCCCAAAAACTTACCTCTGAAAGCATTGACTGGTTTTTTTTTTCTCTCTCGCATGAACCAAGCTTTATAATTTTGGGAAAGCAGAGATCCAAATTTACAATGGGTTGAAAAGATGCCTAGGGGAATTGACGAGATCATGTGCTGTAGGGTTAAAAGCAGAAAAATTTATAAATCACGCTTGCTGGATTCTTTAGGAAAGTTATTCCTTTTTCAAATGTACCACCTTCCCCATGTACAGGAACAGAAGACTATCAGCCGTCAATCAGCTATGCCAACCTATCTATCGTCACCGGCACTCAAGACACAGGAAAAGATTACTGTATGTTTATACAGAAGGCAGTCGTAAAATCTGATTTTGCCCTTTATTTTTGCCCAGTAATGCAATATTATGTCTATAATAATACTTGTATTTTCTTTTGTTACATACAAGTTGTTATTAAAATGTTTTTACTGTAAAGTTTTAAATGTTTTGCTTAGCACATTGTAAGCCGCCCTGAGTCTCCGGAGAAGGGCGGCATATAAATCAAAATTAAAAAAAAAATGTTCAGTTCTTTGAAGGATAACAGAAATAGATTACTGAATTAAAGATGGTTGAAGGGGGAAAGGTTTTCTGAATTGCTCTGTTCTGTTCTGAAGCTTGTATTGTTAGGGCCAATTCTTGGGTTTGGGAGAATTAAATACTGTAATAGCCCACTTAAGATAGCCCGATAGTAGCAATTCTGATCTAAAGGTGGCTTACAGCCTCTGTTTTAAACTCTCACCTTACATACAGTTCAGTAGTATTGTATTTATTCTTAGATCCTGTAAAGTTTTTAAGACAGTCTTTTGCTGATGAAATATACTTTCCTTGATCCCATTGTGAAGAAGAATGGCACCTCTATGCCACCAAGAGAAAAGAAAATTCTGCTAACTTGTATATAGTACAGTGCAGGGGTGGGCTGCTGGGGGTTTGGGAGAACCTTTAGCTAATTTTCTGGGCAGTTCAGAGAACCCTCAAATCCCACTCCTGGCTGGCCCCACCCACCTAGCCCCGCCCCTCCTAGGAGTCCCCACGCGGCCCATTTTGGATGCAGATAAGTGCAGGGTGAGCGCAGAGGCTCAAGGAGGGCGAAAAATGGGCCTGCTGGACGGGAAGTTCCAGAGGGCTTCCAGAGTCTGGGGAGGCTGTTTTCACCTTCCCGGATGCTCGAGGAAAGCCTCCGGAGCCTGGGGAGGGCAAAAATGCCCCTCCCGCCATGGTGCAGAAGGCTGACTAGGCCACGCCTGCCATGCTGAGGTGGCACAGTGGTTAGAGTGCAGTACTGCAGCTACTTCAGCTGACTGCTAGTTCAGCAGATCAGCGGATCAAATCTCACCGGCTCAAAGTTGACTCAGCCTTCCATCCTTCCGAGGTGGGTAAAATGAGGACCCAGATTGTTGGGGGCAATATGCTATTTAGTATACTGTCTTTGGTGTAAGCCGCCAAAGTGAAATAATTTATAGGACAGTAACGAAACACTTGTCTTTTTACAAAACACATTTTTGTTTTTATTTTAAGATCATTTGTCTCCTGTCTTACTTTTTCAGTCATATATAGTACAATAGAATATATTGTACTATATATAGTACAATAGAATATATTGTACTATATTGTACTCCCCTGTGGGGAGGCAGAGCATCCGATGCTTTTTCGCTAAACACTTCCTTGAGGTCCCAATATTCCTTTGGAATTTTCTCTTCTCCCTCAATATAGTTAATGGCTACTGCCGCCCTTTCTGGTCTTATGTCGTCCCTCAGGAGGGGGCCTTCCTTTCCCAGAGTTGGTTCTGCCGTGCGGATGCGTAGGACCCCCGTTTTCCAATTTACTCATGGGTTCCATTTGCGAAGCCAGGGCAGTCCTAGAATGAGGGGTCTTTCCAACCATTCTGCAGTTTCTCTTTCCGACTGGAGGGCGGTTGAACTCGCTGCCCCCATCTTCTCTTCTTCATCACTCCCTCGATCTGACATACTTTGGATTTTCAGTCCCCTCGGTTTTTGTCCGGGATGACTAGTTGTGACTTCCAGCTTAATGTCAGGTATGCTTCCTTCAGTATCCAGGAAAGAAAAACCCAAACTCAAGCATTTTGAAGAATTTAGTACTTTTACTGAATATGAAATGAATAGCAGCCCAGGTAAAGCTGGAAGTGAGCAAAACGCGTGAAATGCATCTACTAAGCTTCTCCCCCCCCTCGTGTTCATAAATCATCAGCCAATCCAAAGGTCTTCCAAAGGTCAGGTGGCAACACGTCTGGCAGCGTCATTCATCAGGAATGTAGGGCAGTTGGTCAGCTGTCCCCTTTTGAAGATTCACTTTCGTTTCTCACGAAGTCCCATCCTACAAAGAAAAAAACACCTCCTGCTCCCTTCCCCCCCCCCCTTTGCTCCATAACTAATCCCTCCCCGTTTTTTATGGCAGCTGAAGCAGGCAAGCTGAGGCTGACACTGTTCTTGTATAGTTTCTGGAGGCTCCAGAAGACACACAAGAGCATGTCCTATCGCCCACCTCTGAAGGCTCTGGAGTTTGCGTGAAAGCACGCCCTGTTCTCTTGTAGTTTCTGGAAGGTCCATAGGTCGTACAACAGCACACTTTGTTCTCACATGACTTCCAGAGGTTATGTGAGAACATGCTCCACAGCTGTTTTTAGGAAAGAAGGCCTTGTGCAACCTGGAGTTGCCTCAGATACACTGTGGAGGCCTCTCAATAGAAGGAGGAAGTCAGCTGAAGGTAAGTGGCATGCTCATGTGCCTTGGAGATTGGCACGAGGCAGCATTTCTGCGCGGCAATGGTGATGCTAGGGCTGAAGAGGCCGGGATGGTAGCAGATAACTGAGACTGCTGCAGGTCCCTGGCCTCTAGTTCAAGTCCAAGCTTAGTGCAGCTTGGTGCCAAGTGCTACTAGTGAGGGTAGCCTAGACGGAGATAGTCAGGTGGCTGGGTGCGAGTTGCAGCACCCCTATGGTAATAGGAGTAGGTATGCTGCAAAGCATCCACATTTTGATTATGTGACCATGTGGGCACAGCAATAGTTATAACTTTGAGCAGTGGTTGTAATTCTGTTCAGCACCATCGTAATTTCAAATGGTTGCTGAACAGATGGTCGTAAGTTGAGGAATACTTGTACCATAGTAACTTTAAAGGTGTACAACTATTAAGGTTTTCCCCCCCGATATAGAAAACTGCAGCTTTTGTTACTGTTTATAAATCTGGTTTTTATTAAGATACAGAATTAATTTAAACTGTTGGGGGGGGCATTATCACATTATCACCTTCCGCAGCAGTACTGCACACTATGTGTGGTTTCATTTAACAACCTTAAATGACTGAAGGAAAACTGCAAGCGCCAATTGTGATTCATTTAATGGCTACTGTAAAAATGGTTGTAAAAACAGATCTGGTCAATGTTGAATTCATCCTGGCGGGCTTCTCATGGGGGTTCCAGTTTAGGAAAACACAGGACAAGCATTTTCTCGGGATGAGAGAGCAGCAAACAAAAGGCTACAATCTCTTTTATTAGTTACCCTAATACAGCGTCATCAGAAGGCGTTATTATGGCCACACATCTCATATTACACACAAGAGATAGGGAAACAATGGTAAAGATACAAAGCAAAACCTAACTCTGGCTGCTTGGTATCAGATACTACCAGGCGAGAGGCCCATCTCTGTTATCTGATTCTCAGGAATGTGTTTACAAAGAGATAAGAGATATTTTTACTTTGTATCCCAGGATGTTTATACAAGGAGATATCTTTACTTTTGCAGGCACGTCCTATGTTAAAAACAATGAGAGAATGAATAGGGCCCTTCAGAGAGTATCCATATGAACCCGCTTTTCTTAGTCAGATTATTTCGATGCTAAGCTCCATACAAGTGTCCAACCAGTTAAACTGGTCTATACATGTACTATGGCCACTGCATTCCCACATTTCCTCTGTTTTTGTTTTTTGCAACTAGGTTCAGCTGTGTTGTTATTATGATGTTCTCTTTATGCCTGGGAAACATGCCTATCATCATAGCAAACAAAGCAGGAATATATTGAATACTACAACATACAGAAATAAGCAAAGCAATGATCATGAGTACAGTAGACAATATGTTCTTCAGCCATCTGGTTTCTGCAAATGTTTTTAGCTCACCCATCCTTTTATTACGGTGAACAAAGTTAGTGGAAAAGTGGCCAGGAGATGTCAAGCGAGGTAGGCCATCAAGTTTCTGAGTTGTACATTTCCACAAATCACTCACACAAATTGTAAATCCATCCGAATCCAGACACCCAAGAAAACCACATGTCAGGAGTTTGTAACCTCTGAGTTATCTTGGAAGCCCTATCTTGCAAGTCCCGAGCACCTCCTCTGACCACACCTGATTTGTTCCTCCAGTTCCAGAAGGGCTTTGGTTTCACTTATCAGGACGTCCTTCCTATTGGAGGGAATAAAACCTTTGCACATTTGCAGAAGGGAGGGGAGACATTGGATACAGCAACAAAGCAAAACAAGCAGTACAATTATAGATACAATAGTTGGCATAATTGATTTCAACCAAGAACCATCCAGGAGCCATGACCAAAGAGCAGTCCAGGTGTCAATGGCGCCAGATCCATTGGATGATAAGGGATTGTTTTTTGATCAAGTTTTCCATATGTTCTATGGTGTGAGTGATGTTATACTGATAATCAGATACATAGGTACAACAACATGAATGTATAAGGGCACAATTGCCTCCTTTAGCTAAGGCATATCGGTTTTGTAAGACTACCTCTCTGATTTCAGCCAGTTCTTTATTCATCAGCTTCAGCACCTTGATAGTCTCATTGAACATATATACTGTCCAGTTATTTAATAAATGAAGATCCCAATAGTTCATTGCCACCCAAGATTGGGCAAGATGCCTCTGGATATTTGAGTTTTTAATGAGCCACCCAGTGTCAGTGATGGGTGTGGTTTAGGAAATAGGAGTAGTGGAGTTTGTCCGATTAGCAGCTATTTGAATGTCTTTTACTGTCCCATCATGATTGAATGTAGAGGCTGCTGACATGAAGGATCATGAGATGTAGGGGCAATAGATGCAAGATCGTGACTTAATTCCAGAATCCATGATATATAGTCTCTTTTATGTAATTGTTACAGAGGCCCATTGTTCTTATTCACTCCCCCCTCAGCTGGAAATGTCAATATGGGAACCTTAGGTGTTGGAGTAGACTTAGGTAGAAAGTAAGGACCTTGTGCATAGACAATGCGTTTGTGGCAGGAGCGTTACTACATGGTCACTTGAGAGTCCCAAAGCTAACAATGTAGTCACTTATGCGTGTGAAACAAAATTACTAGCAAAATCAGAAAAACAATTCTGCTAACATTAGTATGTGTAAGAAAGTGGTAAAATGTATATGTACAATATGAAGGTAGTTTTTTCTCCTGATGAAATCTTCCGCTGTGCGCAGGGGACCAACTTCCGGTGTAGTTCTGCAAAGCTGATGGTCACCACCTTGCGTTAAGAGTCTGTTGCCGGGAGGACTCAGCAAGATGTTTTTTCTCTTAAATCTCAGCACCAGGGGTTTCTCCTTCTTTTTGTTGTAAATGAAATGGTCTTACGTGTCTTTTGGGGATCCAAATGATGCGATCATAGTCCTGGACAGCAGCATATCCATGGCCCCAGGTAATAAGGTCAGCAGGTCCTCTCCATGCAGGATCAGGTAGTTGGTGGAAATAGACCTTCGGTTTTAGGGCAGCTGATGGATAAGCAGAAAAATGACGGGTCGCAGCCGATGTGGGAGGCTGTCCAGTCAGGTTAAGGAAGTTCAAAGTATATAAACAAAGATTGAGTTTGTTTTGCATGGCTGGGAGGCCGAGGCATTTTTCCTCTTTCAATTTTATAAGCCAAATTTGTGTGTGATGGACCACTTGTTACAAAAGTCTGCAAAGGCAGTACTGGTGTAGTAGATCCATTGTCAGTTTTAATTTCAATTGGGCGTCCCATCGATGCAGAAATCCGAATACAATGATTTATTACATGTTTGGTTGCTTCCCCCCTTTTTGGGAATGCCAATAATAAATCCTGAATAAGTATCCAAGGAAACATGCAAATATTTCCATGGGGCAAAGGATGAATACTGAGTTACATCCATTTGCCAAATTTCACAAGCTTTTAGTCCTCTAGGGTTACACCCATAGGGATAGAATGAGCTTGTTGACTACAGGTAGGACATTGTTGTATGATGGCAGTCACTTCAGCTGCCATGAGACCAAATTGTTTCGCTAAAGCTTTTTATTTTGATGAAAATAGGCATGACTGTCCCATGGTGTGATGGAAGATATAACCATGAGCGCAGTTGCAGCTTTGTCATTTCCCTCTTCCAATCTCTGTCTCCGCTATCCACAATATCTATAACCTTCCAATAAACAAATCTCCTTATAACACTAAACATTCAAGTCCTTCTCCCACTGCCATTCTGACTTCCAAGCCAGCCTGTCTGTGCAAACCAACTTTCTCTTAAACAATTCAATTCCTTCTTAACACCAATATCTGATCGTCCTTCTAAATCTCCTTGTAGACGAGCATACTTCCAAAAGTCAACTTTCTGCTTTCCTTCACTAACTCTCTCTTACATTCCCTGTAACACTGGGTTCTTTGCATACCAGTCTTTATTCAAAATAGCACAATTATCTATTCACAGCCTACAATATCCAGTCAATCCTAAAAATTTCCTCAACTCTTCAGGTGTTACTTCTTTCATTAATTAAATGTCCTAAGTATTTTATCTCTCTGTCTACATATTGTAATTTCTAACTCATCTCTGTGATAATTCCTAAAATTGGCAGCAGTTTTTGCTGCTGACAAACAAAAAAAAAACAAATAAACAAACAACAGACAAACAAAGAACAAACATGCCATTTGTTAAGTATGCAAAATGCACGTAGACATAAAAACATTAAGGAGTATTTTGAGTCAATACTCTGAAATAGAATTGGGTATGAAAGTATTTAAAATGTCAAAAATGTTCAGAAGGAAAAAAATCAAAATTGCATTCTGAGCCGTTCAGTGCTCTGCAAAGGCAGGTATCAGATATCACCCTTTCACTCCCGCCTTTCTCTGGCTGGTTCTCTGAGAGAAAAAAAAATGGTTAAAAGTACAAAGAAACCGTAGCCCCCCTCTTTCGTGCCTCTCATCTCCCAGGAAAAAAAAGGAGGGGGTGAGGGAAAGGAAAAAAATTTTTAAAACAGACCAAGCCTCCCTTCTCCTCGGAGGGCAGGGAGAGAAAAGAAAAAAAGTGCTTATACACAAAATTACATTTCATGCAATCCAATACACAACCATTCACATCTGTACTGCAATCAGACCTTTTGTATAATACATCCTTCATGCGAATCAGTCATTCAAATTATTTCAATGAACTAGTTTATTCCCAAAACAGTGAAAAAATTCAGGCAACAGTCATAATCACAAAAGGTGATATGGGCCCATAACCATTGCCCGGTTTTCCACAGTTTCAAGTTCAAACCCAGTCAATTTTTGCTGGCCAGCCAAGCATATCAATTCCACACACTATCATTATAGATGTACATCAACAAAATATTTTTAACAGAAATCACTTCAAGTTGATTAGTTCAAATTATCTGAGTCTTCCCATTTAGACAGGCTCTAATTTTATTTCCTGCTAAACCCCGGGTGGGAAGAACAATAAACAATTTATTTATTTATTTTTTCAGCCTGAGAAACATACTGAGAGTCAGAGATCAAATTAAAAGCTTGTTGAGAAAAAGTGTGAAAGCTAAGATAGTCGCAGACAATTAGTGTAAGATTCTTTCCAGATGTCGTTGTAAGCAGTGGCTCCTCTGGAGAAAATCATTAAGCAAGTAAACCTAGGATCTTTAGGCAAATGATATGAAATACAGTTTACATAGTCAGTTAGAGCACACTGAAGAGATGAATCATTCCGAAGACAAAAGTAAAAGTCAGATTTTGTGATAGAAAGAATAATATTTATTAGATCAGTTCCATTTCTTCGACAGTCTGGATTACGTTCCAAGGTTATAATTTCAGCAATAGCTTAAATAAAGGGTAAAACATTTTTAGATGGTAATAAGACAAATAAAGCAATGTACCTTTTGCTGTTCTAAAACAGAATTAAATCTCCTGGCTTTTTCTTTTAGTCAATAACTCAAATAATGGACTAAGTAAATGCATAGGTAAAGAAAAATATGAGCAGTCCCAATTAATAGTACCCAGTAATTGTTGCAAATTTAACTTTGGGTAACTTTAAAAGCCGGAGCAGAAAGAGATTGCACATAGTTTATGCCCTATACAGATAAGAAGCGTACAGCTGTATTTTTTCTGGGGCAATGTGCAATTCATTTACACATAAATCATTTTGTATTTTCAAAAAGCCAATTAGGTTGTATTTTTTGTGCTCCAATTAAAATGTCATCTATATGATGATCCTGACACACTTTAATCATATCTGCCAAATTAAGATTTTTTTCCAGCCCAACAATAGCTTTTAAGTGGTGTTGTTTTTTAGCTTTCTTTATGTTAGAGAAGGCTTGTTGACGCTTGCCAGAAACAAGCATTTTTCTGAAGGCTTGTTAAGCACATTCAGAAGAAGCTTGCAAAATTGCAGCCGGCAGACACACTGAAAGCATTTCAGCAATTTATTCTATCCATCCCCCTTTTTTTGTCTAACTGTTTCTTTAAATTCTGCTTAGTGGGGGTGTAACTGACTCCTTCAGAATGAGCTGATGTTTAATTTCATGCCGTGCGTCTGCGTGGGTGATTTAAGGTGAGAGCAATCTCTCAACAAAGTCTGAAAAGGAACTATTAACAGTGTCCTGAAGGCTTTTATTTATTTATTTTTTAATGTATCATAAAACACTCTATAACTAATCTCCAGAGTGCAAAAAATTTTCCAGGGCTGGGGAGGTTTGTGGAGGCATGTTCCCATCTGCTTCCACAGATTCACTTTTAAAGAGCCCTTTTATTGCCAAAAGTTTTTTAGAAGGTAAATCAAATTCTTTTCATGGGCAGGACTTTCCCGTTATCTTTTTTTAAAAACAATAATTGAGGACTTGGCCAATTCTCTAAGTTTGTGGAGGTACGTAACCTGGGAGAACTAGAGAATTCTGCCCCCATACTCACGATTTATGGGAGGGTGCTTCGTTCGCAGACGACCGGCCCTGGTTTGCAGAGGCTCTTCCAGCCGAATGAGTATGAGGGTGCCAAGAGACGTGCTCGATCCATGAATCACGTCGGGGACACCAGATGTTGAATTCATCCTGGCGGGCTTCTCATGGGGGTTCCAGTTTAGGAAAACACAGGACAAGCATTTTCTCGGGATGAGAGAGCAGCAAACAAAAGGCTACAATCTCTTTTATTAGTTACCCTAATACAGCGTCATCAGAAGGCGTTATTATGGCCACACATCTCATATTACACACAAGAGATAGGGAAACAATGGTAAAGATACAAAGCAAAACCTAACTCTGGCTGCTTGGTATCAGATACTACCAGGCGAGAGGCCCATCTCTGTTATCTGATTCTCAGGAATGTGTTTACAAAGAGATAAGAGATATTTTTACTTTGTATCCCAGGATGTTTATACAAGGAGATATCTTTACTTTTGCAGGCACGTCCTATGTTAAAAACAATGAGAGAATGAATAGGGCCCTTCAGAGAGTATCCATATGAACCCGCTTTTCTTAGTCAGATTATTTCGATGCTAAGCTCCATACAAGTGTCCAACCAGTTAAACTGGTCTATACATGTACTATGGCCACTGCATTCCCACAGGTCAAATGATTGGATTTATGACCCTAATTTAATGGGGAAATTCTGGACAATTCTGTTGAAGGTTACCAGTAAATGTAAATGAAATTAACTTTATAGACTGCTGCTGTGCTCCCTGAATCCCTTCCTGTTTCTCTATAAGCTATTGTTTTACCACAGTTAATAGCAGGTATTTCAAGACAGACAAGAAATTAGATCTAGTAATTATAAATCCTTGCTCCCATGGTTCCATTTGTTCACCTCTGGAATATATATTACCAGCATTTCCCCCCTGATTTCTCACTTCCTTAGCTGAACTCGGAGATTTGATAGCAACCCATAAGCAGAATTAATTCATTCAACGAGATGGTGTAACAGTGCAAATGTCTCTTTTATGTAAGCAAATGGATTTTTTGATGGTTTAAGAAGCTCATAAAATAGAAGTGATCCGCTTCTACACTGTGTAGTGTTATACATATGGACATTATAATAACTTGTCACTCAAACGCCAAATTTGTAAGGCTTAGATCAGAGTATTTACCGTAATGTTGGTCAGCAGAACAAACTCCTTTCAAAATACTTTTTATTTATTTATTTGTCAAGCGTGTATAAGATGACAGATATAGGTATAAACATGATTATGAATACCTGAAATGGATACGAATAAATGGGGACATTAGAACAGGAACGGTAGGCACGTTGGTGCGCTTATGCACGCCCCTTAAAGACCTCTTAGGAATGGGGGTGAGGTCAACAGTAGACAGTCTAAGGTTAAAGTTGTGGAAGTTCGGGGAAGAAATATGGCAGAATTTCACTAAGAAATTTATACTCACTTTCTGTGCTTGAATTCTTAGTTTGCTTCCTCTACCTTGCCTCAATTTTTCATTCATTCTTTTTCTCTTAAGGAAATTGTATTCAAGAGAACAAGGAAGCCTTCCAAATGATCAGGCACGAAGAGAGAAGAGAAGGGCTTGCAAATTCAATGGAACCCAAAGAACATGAAAGAAATCTGTCAAAAAATGAGAGTAAAAGTAGATCAACTTCCCCATCCACTGAAATCCAGGACTTTCTTCCCAGAAAAGATCACAACGAAAAAATAAATGTGGAAAGCGTGGAAACATTTGAAGAGGGCTCAGATTTACACGAACATCACACAATTAGCACTAAAAAAGAGGATGTATACCAAAAGATTGAAAACGGCTACAATTGGACTTCTAACCTTTCTTTATGTGGTGAAACGAAGATGGGAAATGAACCATATCAATGTGCAGAGAATGGAAAGCATTTAAGTGAGAGCAATTCCTTTGCTTCCAGTGAAAGAATCCATTCAGGAGGGAAACAGTATAAATGCATGGAATGTGGAAAGAGTTTTAGCAAGCAGAGATATCTTACTTCCCATAAAAAAATTCACACAGGAGAGAAACCATATAAGTGCATGGAATGTGGAAAGAGCTTTACTCAAAAGGTTACTCTTAATTCCCATCAGATGATCCACACGGGAGAGAAACCATATAAATGTATGGAATGTGGTAAGAGCTTCAGGAAGGCCACCCAGCTTACTTCCCATCAAAAGATCCACAGAGGCGAAAAACCATATAAGTGCACGGAGTGTGGAAAGAGCTTTACCCAAAAGGTTACTCTTAATTTCCATAAAATGATTCATACTGGAGAGAAACCATATACGTGTATGGAGTGTGGAAAGAGCTTCCGGAAGAGCGCTCGGCTTACTTCCCATCAAAGGATCCACACAGGAGAAAAACCATATAAGTGCACGGACTGTGGAAAGGGCTTCAGCTTGAGCAGTTCCTGTACATATCATAAAAGGATCCATACAGTCGACGGAACGTATGAATGCATGGAATGCGGAAAGACTTTCAGCCAGTGCAGCTATCTTAATTCTCATAAAAAAATTCACACAGGGGAGAAACCATATAAGTGCACAGATTGTGGAAAGAGCTTTAATCAGAAGTGTAACCTTAATTACCATAGAATGATTCATACGGGGGAAAAACCATATAAATGTGAAGAGTGTGGAAAAGGCTTTATCCAGAACTTTCAACTTACCTATCATAAACGGATCCACACAGGGGAGAAGCCATATTCGTGTTTGGAGTGTGGAAAGAACTTCAGGTGGAGCATTCAACTGACTTCCCATCAAAGGACCCACACAAAGGAGAGACCATATAAATGCACGGAATGTGGAAAGTGTTTCAGCCAGTGCGGTAATCTCAATTCCCATAAAAAAATCCATACACAGGAAAAACCATATAAATGCATGGAATGTGGAAAGAGCTTTACTCAGAAGGTGACTCTTAATTCCCACAAAATGATACACACAGGAGAGAGGCCATATACGTGTACAGAGTGTGGAAAGAGCTTCTGGAAAAGCAGTCAGCTTATATCCCATCAAAGGATCCACACAGGGGAAAAACCATATAAGTGCACGGAGTGTGGAAAGAGCTTCAGCATGAGCGGTTCCTTTGCATACCATAAAAGGATCCATGCAGGAGAAGGACCATATCAATGCATGGAATGCGGAGAGTTTTACCCAGTGCAGCTATCTTAATTCCCATAAAAAAATCCACACGGGGGAGAAACCATATAAGTGCATGGATTGTGGAAAGAGCTTTAGTCAGAAGTGTAATCTTAATTCCCATAGAATGATTCACACAGGGGAGAAACCGTACAAATGTGAAGAGTGTGGAAAGAGCTTTATCCAAAACTTTCAACTTACCTACCACAAAAGGATCCACACGGGGGAGAAACCGTTTAAATGCATAGAATGTGGAAAGAGTTTCAGGGGGAGCACTCAGTTGACTTCCCATCAAAGGACGCACACAAAGGAGAGACCGCATAAATGCATGGAATGTGGGAAGACTTTCAGCCAGCGCAGTAATCTCAATTCCCATAAAAAAATTCATAATGAGGAGAAACCTTATAAATGCACGGAGTATGGAAAGAGCTTCACTCTTAAGGTTACTCTTAATAACCACAAGGTGATTCACACAGGGGAGAAGCCGTATAGATGCACAGAATGTGGAAAGAGCTTCAGGAGAAGTACCGAACTTATTTCCCATCAAAGAATCCACACGGGGGGAAAACTATATAAGTGCACAGAGTGTGGGAAGTGCTTTAGCATGCATAGTTCCTTTACATACCATAAAAGGATTCACAAGGGGGGCAAGCCATATAAATGTATGGAATGTGGAAAGAGCTTCACCAATAGCCGTTCCCTTACATATCATAAAACGATTCACATAAGGGAAAAACCATATAAATGCGAAGAGTGTAGGAAGAGCTTTGCCCAAAAGATTCAGCTGATTTCCCATCAGATGGTCCACACAAGGGAGAAGCTGTATTCAAAAGCTTGGGAGGTGGACTAGACGACCTCCAAGGTTCCTTTCAGGTCTGTTAGTCTGTTATTCTGCTTTAACAGAAAAGAATCCACATGAAGAAGAAACAGTAAAAATGCTTGGAATGTGGAAAGAGGTTCTGTGAAAATCCATGAAACCATCTTTCCAGAGGTCTGGTAGTGACCGATCATCAGGAATGTCCACTTCCAATATAATTGGCCCCAAGAAATTTCTAGCTATAAAGTTAAAGGTAAAGGTTCCACTTAGACATATGCGCTAGTTGTTCCCGACTCTAGGGGGTGGTGCTCATCTCCATTTCAAAGCCGAAGAGCCAGCACTGTCTGAAGACGTCTCCGTGGTCATGTGGCCGGATGACTAAATGCCAAAGGTGCACAGAATGCTGTTACCTTCCCACCAAAGTGGTCCCTATTTTTCTACTTGCATTTTTTACATGCTTTCGAACAGCTAGGTTGGCAGAAGCTGGGACAAGTAATGGGAGCTCACCCCATTATGCAGCACTAGGGATTCGAACCACTGAACTGCCGACTTTTTGATCCACAAGATCAGTGTCTTTAGCCACTGAGTCACACAGAGTCTCAGATGATAAACTCCTGGAGCAGTTTCTGAGCAGTGATTCTTGTCAATTCCATCTCAGCCAGCTGGAGCAACAGAAGGAACAGGAAGAACTACAGAGGAGAGGCCTCATCTGGCAAACTCAAAATGGGATCTAAAATAATAAAGTACAGCTGTTTTGAATTCTTAAATGACTTCATGTTTGAGTTTTGCTGGGGTTAACAATATTAGATGTTTTAGGGTAAATTATTCCAATGCAATTCCAGTGAAAATATTTTATTTATTTATCTATTTATTTATTATTGAATTTCTATACCGCCCTACTCCCGAAGGACTCAGGGCGGTGCACAGCCATGAAATAAAACACATAGATATACAAAATTTAAAATCAAATAAAATGAATTAAATAAATTTGGCTGAATTAATACCCATAATTTAAAATACCCATATTTTAAAATCCATTAAAATTTAGAATTTACACTTAAAAGGGAGAAGATTTAGGCGAGGCCAGCTTGATGAAATAAAAGCGTCTTCAACTCGCGGCGGAAGGTGCGCAGATCCGGAATCCTCCGTATCTCTCGGGGGAGCTCATTCCAGATCGTCGGTGCCCCCACAGAGAAGGCTCTCCCCCTAGGGGCCGACAGCCGACATTGTTTGGCCGACGGCACCTGGAGGAGCCCCTCTCTGTGGGAGTGTACTGGTCGGTGGGAGGCTGATGATGGTAGTAGGCGGTCCCGTAAGTAACTAGGTCCCAAGCCATGGAGCGCTTTAAAGGTGGTAACCAGAACCTTGAAGCGCACCCGGAAGACCACCGGGAGCCAGTGCAGCTCGCGCAGGAGAGGTGTTACATGGGAGCTCCATGTTGCTCCCATAACCACCCGTGCGGCCGCACTCTGCGCCAGTTGGAGCCTCCGGGTGCACCTCAAGGGGAGCCCCATGTAGAGAGCATTACAATAGTCCAGACGAGAGGTGACGAGGGCATGAGTGACTGTGCGTAACGAGTCCCGATCTAGAAAGGGACGCAACTGGCGAATCAGGCGAACCTGATGAAAAATCCTCCTGGTCACGGCCGTCAAGTGCTCTTCTAAAGACAGCCGCGAGTCCAGGAGGACGCCCAAGTTACGAGCCCTTTCCGTGGGGGCCAATGATTCGCCCCCAATAGCCAGCGATGGCGCCAGCTGACTATATCGGGACGTCGGAAACCACAGCCACTCGGTCTTGGATGGGTTGAGCCTGAGCCCGTTTCTCCCCATCCAGATCCGTACGGCCTCCAGGCACTGGGACATCACTTCAAGGGCATCGTTGGGGTGGTCCGGGGTAGAGATGTACAGCTGGGTGTCATCAGCGTACAGATGGTACTTCACCCCGAAACCACGGATGATCTCGCCCAGCGGCTTTACATAAATGTTGAACAGAAGGGGCGAGAGAACCGATCCCTGCGGCACCCCACATATAAGGGGCCTCGGGGTCGATCTCTGCCCCCCTGTCAACACAGACTGCGACCGGTCAGAGAGAAAGGAGGAGAACCACCGTAAAACGGTGCCTCCCACCCCCAACCCTTCCAGCCGGTGCAGCATGATACCATGGTCGATGGTATCAAAAGCCGCTGAGAGGTCTAACAGGACCAGGACAGAGGAACAACCCCTGTCCCGAGCCCTCCAGAGATCATCAACCAACGCGACCAATGCCATTTCCGTGCTGTACCCAGGCCTGAAGCCCGACTGGAACGGATCTAGATACGACGCTTCATCCAGGAGAAATTTGGAGAAATTCTTGCACTGTTGCCCTCCATTCTTATCTTTGGTGTAGAGGTAATCCTCAACGTACGACTATAATTGAGCCCAAAATTTCTGTTGTTGAGACATTTGGGAGTTTTGCCCTATTTTATAACTTTTCTCACGTTAGTTGTTAAGTGAATCCCTGTGATTGATTAGTAACCCAGTTGTTAAGTGAATTTGGCTTCCCCATTGACTTTGCTTGTCAGACAATCACAAAAGGTGATCACAAAACCGCGGGACACAGCAATGGTCATAAATATGAAGCAGTTGCCAAGCATCTGAATTTTGATCACACGATCCTAAAAAATGGTCATGAATCACTTTTTTTCAGTGCCACTGCAACTTTGAATGGTCACAAAATGAACTGTTGTAAGTCGAGGACTATCTGTAGTTAATGGTCAGGCAAATCCCCACCCTACATGCTCTCATCATCTGCTCGCCCCACATGCCACATCCCAAACTACCAGTTCAGACATACCAAACATACTTCTCAATTGAGCCACTCCTAGAAATGTGCTTCCAGGATGATAACATGAAATTCTCCTTATGTTCTGCCCCAGCTACGGACCCCAAAGAACGCAGCACACACAAAGTCCGTTCAAACCTTAAGTTTACTAAATAAACCAGTCTTTTACAACAACGGCTGTTAATTAACTGCATTAACAGCCGCCAAGAATTCAAAGAATAATAACTACTGTGGTTGGCAGAATGCCCAGAAGCAATTTGCAGGAAGCTGATAAGATCAGCAAGACAAGACACGAAGGTATGTGAATGAAGTTGTTCCCTGCAAATTGCTTCAGTTGGCGTTCCTCCTTAAATAGGCTAAGGGAGTGGCCAATTAGCCCCAAGTTTTACTCTCGAGGAGACCTCCTCCTGAGGAGCCACTCCTGCCTTTTGGCAGCTTTGCACACCCATGCATCGAGAGGAGGCTCCTCCTCTTCGTCCTCTTCACTTAAGGGAGCTTCTGGAGGCCCTGGCTGAATCCCCGCTTCTGGCACCACATCTTCTCCAGCCTACTCATTGTCTGACTCGAGTGCCAGCTGCACAGGCTACTGGCGCAGCACCACACCAGCCTCCTTGCTGTCTGAATCAGCTACTAGCTGCACAGGCCACGTACGGGCCACAATACCTTAGAAGGAATGACCTCTTATTTTTTTTCTAAGTTCATCCTTCTCCAACCCCATAGGTATTTCTCCAGTTTCTCCCTCTTCCCAGCCAGTTGCTTAGTAAAGCAAAGGGTGAATATGAACGGAATCATAAACATGACTTAATTTGGGGGACACAAGAAAATGGAAATCTTACAAAGACTGAAAATATAAAGGCATCTGAAATACCAATCTTATAAGTCCCAAATCATGCCTCTCCATCTCTAAACATCTTAACAGTGGAAGAATTATTTGGAATTTTATTACCAGAGGAAACACCCTAGCTCCCATGTCCAATCCAGAGAAGACAAGACAAAATGGATACCTCATGCAGAGAACACAATTTGCTTTTACCTCAGAATTAAGTTAGAGAAGATGGTCATGAAAATGCCATTATGGTAATACACAAGTAAACCTGAAAGTTTTCCACTTGGTGAGAAACATAAGGGCCAAATGCAGATCAGCCAATGAGTCGCACCATTTGCAAAGTATTGACGAAGCTGACTACATAAACTTCTCACATAAAAAGCAGGTGGAGCTTCCATAGCATCCTCAGGGCTGCCATTTACCACATCTTTTAACTATTATGTGTAGTTCCCCACACATTGTCTTTTTGGTTGTCAATTCCCTTATCACCATCCCTTTTCCTCTCCAAATACAGGCAAATCTCTCCACAATGGTGCAAGAACCTTTCCTGTTCTATTATTCTTCATAGAACAGATTTTATACTTTATCTTTTTTTTCCTTAGGACCTTTTGTTCCTCAGATTTTTCAATATATAGGCTTCCTCAGAGTCTCTGTTTTGAGGTCTCTTGAGCACTTCATCTCTGCTAACACGTATTTCATTTTTTTTCTTTACGTATAATGTCATGGATGTGTCTTGAAGATTTGTTAGATTAAAATATTAGGTTTATGCAAGCTGCCAGTTCTCCTGATTTTTCTCCTTTTCAAAAAATTCTTTTATATCCACTGAGTTTATCCCTTTCCAGGTTTAATTCCCCACCTGGTGCAACTTCTGAGGTAAAATTTTGAGAAGGGTGTCCCGTGATCAAGCACCCACAACTTCTGGAGGCAAGTATTGTGCAATCAAATTTTATGAATAGCAGTTGTGGCTTGGAGACTGCCAGTTGTGTGCCACATGTGATCTTTCCTGGATTGTGAGGCCGAGTGCAGTCACTCATGTCCTGGTCATCTGGTTGGATGACTGCACTGCGCTCTACATGGGGCTAACCTTGAAGAGTTATTTGGAAGCTACAACCGATAGAGAGGACAGCAGCGTGGACAGTTCTGGAGGCCGCTTGGGTGGCACATGTCACACCGCTGCCAGTTTTCATCTGGGTCCAATTGAAGATGTTATCATTACTTTTAAAGCCCTTTATGGCAGGGGTCTCCAACTCCCGGTCTGTGGACTGACACCTGTCTGAGGCACGCCAGCAACTGGACCGCACAAAGAAGTGAAGTCCCATCCGTGGAATGCAGGCAGCATCCAAAACCACACCCCCTTGGGTCTGCGGAAAAAACTTTCTTCACGGAACTGGTGCCTGGTGCCCCAAAGGTTGGGGAACGCTGCTTTATGGCATGGGTCTAGGGAATCTGAGGAACTGTGTCACCCAGATGGGAACATTTGTTCTAGTGGAAATGACCTACTTCAGATCCCACTGGCCAAAGAATTTCAGCTGGTGGTATCCAAGAGAAGAGCCTTTTCTGCTGTGCCACCACCCCTGGAATATTCTCCAGTCAGAGGTGAGGTCTGCTTCACACTACTGTCCTTCTGGAAAAATCTAGAAACATGGCTCTTCTGCTTGACCTGGGCCCCTGACAAGCCCCTGCTACATTGGGATGGCTGACCAGATAGAGAAAATTCTTATCCATCATCTTGGCTTCTAATTTTTAACATTTCTATTCAATTTTTCTAATTTTAATTGGGTTTTTAGCATTTTAAAAACTGTATTATATTGTAAGCTGCCCATAGTCACTGTATCAGAGATGGGCAAAATAGAAATTACATACATACATACATACATACGTACATACATACGTACGTACGTACAAAAATGCAGAGCAGTAAACCAATCAGAGGCATAATTATGGCGATGCAGGATCGTAAGAAAAGCATTGATGACCAAAACAGTAAATTTCCAGTTGATCAAATGCAAAACTTTCAATAAAACACCATTCAAGGACAGCATCAAAAGAAGCTACGTCTTTGTGAGGAAATATAACATATCAAATATCGAGAATATAAAAGCGAGACTTTTATCAACATTTAAAAATTTTTTAATATGGTAAATAATGAACATGGAAAATATACCGATAATCAGCATTCTTTACTGATTCTCCTTTGTCCAAGGGCAATTCCTGTCAGTGGTGGAAAGAGAGGAGAAATCTAGCTCTGGGCCTCTGCTGAATCAAGTGTCACAGTTCTTGATTTGTTCCCCAAATCTACATGAAACCGCTGTGACACAGTCCATTGGGTTAGGTACTATCGATACAGTGATGATTCTTAGCCATATACCTCTGCCCCAGGGTACCCAAGTAATGCTGTCAAGGGGCTTTCCTAATACCTGGAGGCTCTACAGACCTGGATGGAGGGTGGTCCAGCTTTGGTTCAACTCTGACAAGACCAAGTACTTGTGGGCTTTATAGTTCCCCCTATCAAGGGTGAAATCCAGCAGGTTCTGACAGGTTCTGGAGAACTGGTAGCGGAAATTTTGAGTAGTTCGGAGAACCGGTAGAGGAAATTTTGAGTAGTTTGGAGAACCGGCAAATACCACCTCTGGCTGGCCGCAGAGTAGGGTGGGAATGGAGATTTTGCAGTATCCTTCCCCCTGCCACGCCCACCAAACCACGCCCACCAAGCCACACTATGCCCACCAAGCCACGCCCACAGAACCAGTAGTAAAAAAAATTGGATTTCACCACTGCCCCATATCTAGTGATTAGCTCAACTCTGGCTGGGATGATACTCCCTGTCAGAGCTGCGCCACAATCAGGGGGTCTCCTGGCGTCACAGCTCTTAGAGAGGGGGTAACCAATGCACTCTCCATGCGGCTGCCTTTGAACATTCAGAAGCTGTAGCTAGTCCAGAATGCAGAAGCATGGACAATATTATGAGTTCTGTGGTATGTCAATGTAACACCACTGCTGTGCGAACTGCGCTGGCTCCCAGTAGGCTATCAAGTGCAATTTAAGGTAGAGTTTGTCACCTTTATAGGTTATATCATCTACATAGATAACATGGGGCAGGACTGCCTACTATATTCCTGATGTTTTCTTCCTATCCTAGGCCATCTGGCAGGATGGGCATGCTTCGGGTCCCCCAGGTAAAACAATGTTCCCGATGGAGGCCTTAAAAGCCTTCATTTATTTATAAAATTTATTAGCCATCCATCTTACCATAAGTGTTGTGGCCCCGCCCTCCGAGCCTATCTCAACGGAGGAAGAAGGCTCCAAACATGAAGAAGAGGAGTCGGCCAGGCCTCCCTCTCCAGGCCCTTCCCCTCTGGCACTGCCTCAAGTGCCGGCCGAGGAAGAGGAGATTAGCCAGGAGCCAAGTGTCTCCGATGAGAGCGAGGGAGGTGATCTGTCGTTCCTGGATCCACGCCAACGAAGGTGTGATAAACGGTTGCAGCAGTTAAGGAGGCGTGCCAGGGATTATAACTGAGTCACTGGACCACACCCCTGAGACTATATAAGAGAGTGTGGTGGCTGTTTAAGACTCTGTGACGAACAAAAACTAACTCTGGCTAGTCACTTGAACAACGCCTAAATCTGCCGAAGGTTCCTTGTTTTGAACTGGACTATTTGCAATTTGTATGTATTTTCTGTTTATCTGATGAAGTAAAGTCCTTGGCAGTCGATGCTCGTATAGCTGCCAAGTTTTAGATAACAACCTGTGAGCGTGCCAAGTGCTTTCTTAACTCTCGGCTGGCTGTGTTTGTGTGTGTGTGGAGACGGGGACAGAACAATAAGATAACTCTAGGAGGCTTACAGTCATTAAAATATGTCTATACGTATACAATGAAAAACATAATTACATAATTACAATCAAACATTAAAACCTAAGGATACATAGGGAGCGTGGGGGCAGATTTGGAGGAGGTGGGATCTGATGTTACTCGATCAACTACCTCCCTTGTGCTATTCCTCCACAGGGGCTCCAAGCCAACTAGCAGAGTCACATCTTTAGGCCCTTATGAAAGGATAGGAGGGTTGAGGCCAACCTCACACGCTGGCACAGGTGGGACAGGCCAATTCCAGTGGGATGAGATGGCTCCCTCAAGTAACCTGGATCCATGCCATGAAGGGATTTAAAGGTGATCACCAAGAGATGTTCATTCAGGATAATGGATTTGCACTTACAACCATGTGGTTTGCTTAATGATTGTGATGGCTCGCTTTAGACCATCATAAAAAGTCTCATAAAATGCCTTGATTTATGACAGCAATGACTTATAACTGAAATTACAAGTGCCATTGTGGTTGTAAGTTGAGGTCTTTCTGTAGTGGTTAAAAACCCAGGCTAGAAACTAGAACCGACTGTCAGTTATAGTTCCCTGTAAGTCAGTCACTCTTTCAGCCTACAACGTCAGGTTGGTCAATTTCCTGTCACAACCAATGGATCAACAGTTGGTTGATCCAAAACAAAGCAGACACTATATTTGACTTACAGGAAAAAGGCTAAGGAGAAGAATAAAAGTAAAATTCTCCTGAAGTGCAAGTGCATTAGGTGACATGAGAGGACCTTCCTACACTGAGCACGAAGGCCCGGATAGCAACTAACTCCTGACTTCTTAAAACTCGGTCTACAATTTTGGCACCTTGCCACTACTGGAAAATTACAATTTGATTTTGGTTTTCTGCCCATTGTCAGCTTTTAAATAGGAACATTTATTAAGAAGCGGGATGGCGCAGTGGTTAGAATGCAGAATTGCAGGCTAATTCAGCTCACGGACAGGAGTTTGATCCCCACTGGCTCAAGGTTGATTCAGTCTCATCTTTCCGAGGTTGGTAAAATGAGGACCCAGATTGTAAAGGGCAATATGTTGATATTATAAACCACTTAGAAGGGGCTGTAAAGCACTAGGAAACGGTATATCAGTCTCAGTGACGGCGAACCGAGTGCCCAAACCGGAACGTGCGAACTGGCCACCTGGTTTTCTGGTTTCCGGCGCATGTATGCTGGTCTTCATGTGCACCAGAGCCAGCTGGCTGACACGCATGCGCATGCTGGAAACCAGAAGAGCAGCTGGCGATGGCGCACTTGCCCACGGAGAGTGCTCTGCGTGCCACCTATGGCATGTGTGCCATAGATTCACCATCACAGATCCAAATGCTATTATCATTGCTATTCTTTCACTTAAACTATTGCTAAGCCAGGACTGCAATCAACTCGTTACATTTTCATAGAGGAAAATTAAAAAAGCTTTCCTTCAATTAAAGCTTAAATCCAGGTGGCTTCCTAGATGTGGTTTTGCACTCAAAGTTCTAAAGGCCATTTCCAACACTGATTCTGAATGTATCTGAGTCAGGGGTGAAATGCTCCCAGTTCGGACCGGATCACCCAATCCGGTAGCAATGGCAGCGGGTGGTTCGGAGAACCGGTAGCAAAAATCCCTGCCCCCCCGCCCAGCTGAGCCGCGCAATCATCAGAGGCTTTTTTAAAAAAAAATTAAAAGCATTTTTTCTACAACATCTTCAGCGGAAAAAATGCTTTCAAAAGTAAAAAAAAAAAGCCTCTGATGATCGCATGCTCAGCTGGGATCGTCAGAGGCTTTTAAAAGCATTTAAAAATGTTTTTAAAAGAAAAAAAGCCTCTGCCGATCAGGCAACTCAGCTGGGATCGGCAAAGGCTTTTAAAAGCATTTTTTAACAACCTCTTGGGCTGAAGAGGTTGTAGAAAAAATGGTTTTAAAAGTTAAAAAAAAAGGCCACGCCCACCCAGTCACATTACCCTACCAAGTCACGCCCACAGAACCGGTAGTAACAAATTTTACATTTCACCACTGATCTGAGTGTAAGCCTCAGTCAAACTTTAAGCAGGCAAAAGTTATTTACATTTATGGCCTTCAGGTTCAGTGCAGGATGTTAGCCTAACATTACCTTTGCTATTTGGCAAAAGGGCTACTCAAGAGAGTTTTGGAGCAGAGTGTGACTGAAAGTTTGTTTTTCTAAGTCTTTGTATCTGGGGACACCTCTTACTAATTTAGTTTGTTATTGGCTTCAAAAGATGATCATCTCTCCAGAGAGAAAGCAGCGAGAAAAGAAATCCCTACAGTTTTCATAATTATAGGAGAGAAAAGTGAAGCCTGTCACAACTCCTCTGCAGAGGCAGAGCTGAAGCTGAGCCCATAAACAAAACTTGGTTACATGATTTGAAAGTCCTCTGAAATTTCTCAGCGAGGGGCAAATGTAAGTGACTTTCCAAGATGTGATGATGAAAGAGCCTGCAACAGTGGCTAATTAATGCCTAGGTACTTGACAAACCTAAAATAGCTCCCTTATGAGTTACAGCCATTTAATGCCTCCATTAAGTCTTATGATTAAAGTAATTTGAAACATCAAAATCAAAACAAGGTTAACTTCACACACAAACTCTGAAGGCCCTAATGTAAATATTTCCCAGTTTATGGGGGGAAATTAGTGTCACTAGATAATTTCAGACTCTGAACTTCTGGTTCCTATGCCTCTCCCCATATATAGCAAAACAAGTCATATTTCTTCACTTCAAAATGTGCTACGCCAGGGAGAATAAAGGGTTGAATACAAAGGTATTTCAGGGTCGCCCCCAAAAGAGCCCTCTTTCCACTCACTTTCCCCAATATGAGCTTTGTTGTTTGGGTACTGCTTTGTGTGCTACAAGCCTCTTTTGATTCCCTTGTCCCCTCCTGCCAAGCTCCCCTTTATTTATTCCTTTACAGATAGTCCTCCACTTACAACAGTTCATTTAGTGACTGTTCAAAGTTACAACAGCATTGAAAAAAATGATTTATGACCGTTTTTCACACTTACAGCATCCCCATGGTCACAGGATCAAAATTCAGATGCTTGCAAGGGACTCATATTTATGACCGTTTCATTGTCCCCAGACCATGTGATCACCTTTTGCGACCTTTGGACACGTAAAGTCAATGGGGAAGCCAGATTCACTTAACAACCATGTTATTAACTTAAGAACTGCAGTGATTCACTTAACAACTGTGGCAAGAAAAGTCATAAAAATGGGGCAACACTCACTTAACAAATGTCTCGCTTAGCCACAAAAAATTGGGGCTCAATTGTTGTCGCAAGTTGAGGGCTACCTGTATTTATTTATTCCCCCGTTACAAAATGGTTGGGGATCCCCGAGCTTTCCAGGTGTGGTTGGGTAACAACTTTCACCCTCTTACCATTTAGGGCAGGGGTCTGCAACCTTAAATACTCAAAGAGTCATTTGGACCCCTTTCCCACAGAAAACACCAGGAGCCACAAAACCTGGGTGGGTGTGGCCAACTCGATGTCACTCACTTCTACTAGTCACATGACCCCCCCCGTAGCCATGCCTACCCAGCCTGTCATTATTTATTTATTTATTTATTTATTTATTTATTTATTTATTTATTTATTAAATTTATATACCGCCCTATTCCTAAGGGACTCAGGGCGGTGAACAGCGAACGATAAAAATACATGTAATACAAACGTTAATAATAAAAAAAAACCAATTAAAATATACTAAACACTCTGGTCCTAGATAGTTCAAGACATCCCAGTTTAAAATAAAATCAAAAAGCAATATAAAGGGAAAGTTAGGCCAGGCCAGCCTGCTGAAACAGGAATGTTTTGAGGGCACGGCGGAAAGTGCGCAGATCCGGAATCTTCTGTATCTCTGGGGGGAGCTCGTTCCAGATGGTGGGTGCCCTCACAGAAAAGGCTCTCCCCCTGGGGGCCGCCAGTCGACATTGTTTGGCTGACGGCACCCTGAGAAGCCCCTCTCTATGGGAGCGTACTGGGCAGTGAGAGGCTATTGGTGACAGAAGGCGGTCTCGTAAGTACCCCGGTCCTAAGCCATGGAGCGCTCTAAAGGTGGTAACTAAGACCTTGAAGCGTACCCGGAAGACCACAGGGAGCCAGTGCAGCTTGCGCAGGAGGGGAGCCACATGGGAGCGCCATGCTGCTCCCATAACTACCCGCGCGGCCGCATTCTGGACCAGCTGGAGCCTCCGGGTGCTCCTCAAGGGGAGCCCCATGTAGAGAGCATTACAGTAGTCCATTAGGGCAGAGAACCAGTTGTTAAAAAACACCTGGAACCACAAAATCCTTTTGACATACCTCTCTCTCCCCTCCCTCCCTCTTTCTCTATATCTCTCTCTGTATCTCTCTGTCTCTGCCCTGGCCGCTTCTCCCATCCCCCGTGGTGACCCTTACCTTCTCAAGCCAGGCAAAGAGTGACCGGGAGGGGAGGGCGAGGGGTCAGCCAGTGGTGAGATCATCTGACAGGGAGCCACAGCAGAGGGCCCAAAGAGCCGCATGTGGCTCCGGAGCCGCAGATTGCTGACCCCTGATTTAGGGGCGCTGGCTGGGAATAGAACCACTGAAGCTCCTGTAGATGTGAAAGAGGGCCACTATTAGATACCTCAGCTAGAGCAGTTACTAATTATAATTCTACTGTATAATTTCGTGGTAGCCAGGTGTGCGCCTGCTAAGCGTGGGAAAATCCGCCGCTCCTTTCCCACGGGGAGGGGCACCTTTTGCCCTTTTCACGACCTCTTCGGGATTTGCTCGCCAAAGAAGACTCTCTGCCCCACCCCCACTCTGTCAAGACGGGAGAACAAGAAAAGGCCGTTATCCCTCCCCCTCCCCCAATTCCCGCAGCTTCTAGGATCGGCTGAAATCCATCGGGTCTGCTTAGTCTGAAAGTCCTGGCTGCGCTCAACGGCTCTTTGCCGGGTGGAAAGGGGCGGGGCCGCCGAGTCCTTCTGGCGCTGCCTCCCAGCACGTTCTACGTCGCGCGTAAACAGCCCCCTCCACCGCCTCCGAGCAATCGTGCGCAGAATCTCCGGAGTGAAGCACAACGGCGGCGGCAGCAGCAGCAGTAGTGAACAAACGGAGCATGCGCGAGAACGTTGCCGCCGGGAGCTCTCAGGCGGTTGCGTTTTTTTTTTTTTTAAATTTAAAAAGAACGCCAGGGACGCGCGCGGGCAACCGTTGCTTGTGACGTCATCCGGCGGAACGGCGCCTGCGCGCAGTAACGGCGCCAAAGGCTGCCTCTGAGCTGAGAGAAAGCTGGACCTTCTTACCTCAAGCCCGTCCGGAGTGTCTTCCTAGAGCTGTTGAGGCGGCAGAGCTGCGGAGTAGCTGTCCCTTTTTAAACCTGACAAATAGCAATAGCGCTTAGCTTTGTATACCGCGTCACAGCGCTTTACAGCCCTCTCCCAAGAGGTTTACAAAGTCTGCATATTGCCCTCAACAATCTGGGCCCCCCTCAAGATGTCCCTCAGATGAGTCCCGTAATGGCGCCTCAGCCGCGAAGACGTTGGAGATGTTGCAAGTTGCTGTTGAGATAGCTCCAGTTTAAGATGGTGATGACTAGATCCCACCTTCTTTAGGTTTAATTAGAAGTTAAAAGATTGACGTGCCGGCAAGCCTCAGAATAAGCGTACCAAGAAAACCTTGATTTGCATTTGATGCTTGGCCTAAAATTAAGAATACCTCACTTGCTCCATTAAAGAAATCTCTTCAAGGAAAAATTGGGAGGAGTCGTCCAGTCTTTCTCTCTCATGGGTATATAGTGGTCTACTAAGTCTAGTTCTTAAGATATAAAATGTTTTCTTCCTTTGGTGAATTTATTTATTAAATATAACCTGACTCTTTTTCAGGTTTATTTTTTAGCCAAATGGTTCTTAATAATTTAATTTTTAAAAAAAACCTTCAAAGGGCAGACTCGATGGACCACTAGGTCTTTCCGCCATCAGTTTTCTATGTCTCTATGCTTATGGTTGCTAAGTGCCTGAACTGCGTTCACATGACCATGATCAGAACTTCTGAAGACCAGCCATAAGATTCCTTATTGAGCATCGTTGTGGGAACTGTCAGTGAATGGACGGTTGGTAAGTGAGGACTAAGTTAACTGAGTGAGTTAGTACTGAGTAAGTGAGGCTGAATGGTTTCATCTCAAACCACCCCACAGGTTTGTGGTTGTGGGGAAAATGGGAATATGTTGGATATGTTTGGCGTCTTGGGTTATTTGTAAAAATAATAAAGGTGGGATATTTAAGTAAATAGAAATAAAGGGGGGATATTTAAATTAAATTAATGTCAATTTGATCTTGTAATAAATCCACAATTAGGAAGGAATCTGCATATCTGAGGGCGATCTTCCAGGATTTAAACATCCTCAGGACAACATTTAAATTTACATATCCAACATGTACCTAATAATCAAAGCCCAGGGCAGAAGCACCTCAGTCTGCACATCTAAAGGTCAAAAACTGCTTGACATTATATAAACATCTACTGGCGGACCCACTAATAATGTAGGCTACCTTTAACCATTGTATGTGGTTGAAACTACTCTACTTCCAGCAGCTGCCATTTGTGTTTATTTGTGACACAGCTCAGGAAATCGGACCACAAAATTCTAACAATATTTAACTCAAGGCTGTGAACACACACAAAAATCCCTCCTATTTTGCCCACAACAAGTTTGTGAGGTGGTTTGAGATGAGAGTCATTCAGCCTCACTCAAGGGTGTTTTTTTTTTGTTTTCTTTTTAATTAATGACTTATTAATAACTATTTGGCTTAAAAATAAACCTGAAAAAGAGCCATGTTATGTTTAATAAATTCACCAAAGAATTTTAAAAAAATATATCTGGAGAAGAACTAGACATAGTAGACCACTACATATACCTTGGCCAATGGATCTCAATGGAAGAGGAGAGAAAGGAGATTGAACGGTGGGTTAAATGTATTTGGCAGGGATTTGGCAAGTTAAGCATAATTTTCCAGAACAACCTCCCCCTATGCCTGAAGAGAAAAATTTTAAATCAGTGTGTGCTACCTGCTCTAACGTATGCCAGTGAAACGGACACTAGCCTCACAATCAATACAAAAAATGAGTGGTGCAGAGAGCCATAGAAAGATACACGCTTGGCATTACAAGACAGGATAGAAAGACCTGCATATGAATTATTAAACAAATGAAAGTATATAATATCAAGAGAGGAAAAGAATTGAAATGGAAATGGGCTGGTAGCAAGAAGAACTGATGATAGGTGGACCAAGGCAGTCATAGAATGGATCCCACTTGATAAAAAGTGTCCAGTGAAAGAGACCTAAAACAAGATGGATTGATGACATCGGCAAGTATGGCAGGCCCAATTGGCAAAAGAAAGCTCAGGACCATATTGGTTGGAAACATGAGGAAGAGGCCTTCATCCTGCACTGGATGGACAACAACTAAAATGATGATGATTTAATTATCATTTTTAATTATTTTTTAATTTTATGGATGCATGGTGGATATGCATTTATCCCAAGCATGTTTAAACTCAGTTACTGATGTTTGTCGCTACCTCCACTGGAAGTTGGTTCCATACTTCCACCACACTGTGAAATAATACTTTCTAATATTACTTTTGAACTCCCCCACTATCATTTTGAGAATACCCACCCTGTTCTTGATTTTTGCCAAACATTCAAAGTATTGCCTTCTAGTACTTCCTTATTCACAACCTTAATATATTTAGAGGTTTCAATCATGTCCCCACTTTCCCTTTTGTCCTCCAGGGTACACATTCATTTTTCTAATCTCTCCTGATATGATTTGGCCCTCAGACCTTGCATCATTTTTGTTGTCCATCTCTGGACCAGCTCAATCTTAATATCTTTCTTTTTAAAAAGGTCTCCAGAACTGGACACAGTTCAGTGTGATCTGACTAACACCCTATATAGCGGGATCTTTTGAATTGATTTATGTTCTTCAATGTTTTTAACAGTTGTAAGTTAACCAGAGATGCTGGGACTCAAGCTAGCATACAAATTGAATGAATTATGGTTGGTCACACCATCAGTGAGATTTATATATTATGACCTTGTATATTATTTGGCTTCTTTCTTTCCCTCATCAATCACCAGATTGAACAGCCCAGATTTATATTATTTTTGATCTACCCCCTTCAAATTCATGATCCCTGGAATCTATAGATCGCATGACTTGTCCTATATTTAAACAGTGCCCTTCTTTTTAATTGTCCATGTCCTCTTTTCCCTGTTCAGAAATCAGGTAGCTCTAGCCACAAGTCAAAGAGAAGAAGCACAATGCTACCCTCTAGTGGTCTGCATTTTCGAATATGCGTGAACTGGTGCTTGCCAGCAACACTCCAGTCCCTCCTCAGATCAGCTGGGAAGAAATTGGAGAAAGGCTTTCTCCCAGCCCAGAAGGAGAATTTGCCAATCCCCAAATGCCTAGGTGTCATTTTGCCCCCCAACACCAATGCAGGTTGCACAGGCATTGCTTGCAAAATCGTATAAAACATGCTTCCGTCTTTCTGGCTGCATCGGGCTTCCATATTTGAAAGTGGAAAATGTCTTTGGCAGTTGAACGAGGAAAAGAACCCATCCTGAAGATTGCCTCATGGAAGCAATTTGCTTTCAAAACTAGGAGATACTTTGGAGCTGTCCCTTAGAACCCGAAGGAGAGATGGTTTCACAAGACCTGGCAGGGGAAGGAGAAGGTCCCTGTGTCATCCTGGCCGGTGTATAGAGATCACATCTCGGGCAATGTCCCTGGCAGGTTTCCTCTTGAGCCAGACAGAGGAGAGGAAGGAAACAGAGCTGCAGTTGAGAGGATTTCCCATAGACGATAGTAAGATGATGGGTATTTTTGGAATCTTAAATCACACACATACAACACACATACACATCTTTCCATGGGGATAAAGATATAAAAAGGATTTGTCACCCCTTCTGGAAGTCGTTTCATGGCTTTGTCCACATAATTGACTAGGAGTCTGAGAAGCACCAATCCCAATCAGAATACAACTGGAAGGGACTTTGGAAGTCTTCTAGTCCATCACCCTGCTCAAGCAGGAGACCCTATACCCGTGATGGCGAACCTATGGCATGGGTGCCACAGGTGGCACGTGGAGTCATATCTGGGCACGCAAGTGTTGCCCTAGCTCAGCTCCAGCACGCATGCGCGCGCCGACCACCTGATTTTCAGCTCTCTGGGCCCACCAGAAATCAGGAAACAGGCTGTTTCCAGCCTCCAGAGGGCCTTCGGGGGGATGGGGAAGGCAGTTTTCACCCTCCCCAGGCTCCTTGAAAGCCTCTGGAGCCTGGGGAGGCCGAAAAAACAGGCCTACCGGCCCACCGTGCCAAAAGAGGGGGGAGCGCAGGGGGGGTCACACATGTGCGGGGGGACAGCACATTGAATTATGGGTGTGGTCACACATGCGCACAACCCCCCCGCGCTCCCCCCACTTTTGGCATGCGACGGCAAAAAGGTTAGCCATCACTGCGCTACACGATTTCAGACAAATTGTTGTCCAGTCTCTTCTTAAAAACCTCCAGTTTTTAGAAGCACCCACAGCTTCTGAAGGCAAGTTGTTCCACTGGTTAATTGTTCTGAGGAAATTTCTCCTTAGTTCTAGGTTGCTTCTCTCCTTGCTGAGTTTCCATCCATTGCTTCTTGTCTTAGCTTCTGGTGCTTTGGAAAATAGGTTGACCCCCTCTTCCTGGTGGCAGGTGTCACAATTGGAGTAGATAGTGATAATTCAGTCCTTATTGCATGTTGTCCTTTCATTCATCCATAGCTGAAACATTTTGGTATGTTTTCAAGCTTCCAAAAGCACACATAATCACATTTCCTCAGCCATTAAGTTACTGAAGACCCTCAATTTCCTTCCACAGAATACTAGCATGGATTCATCATCCGTATTAGGGATATGAAGTGGGACTTGTATGCCATAGATTTGATTTGATTTGATTTGATTATTTTATTTTTATTATTTTATTTTAATTTAATTTATTTTTTTATTTTTATTTTATAACATTTATATAGCCATTTACTCTCTCGCAAGGACTCTAGGAGGCTTACAGACAGTAAAACACAAAATATATTTAAAAAAATGATAAAAAACAATAACCACCCTATTCTCCCCCCGCCCGACACAACAGTACATGATTATTCTTTTAAATTCTTTTAAATTAATTAATTAATTCTTTTAAAAAATTTAAATTTTGTATTGGTATGTGTTTTAGTTCTGGCTGTGCACCGCCCTGAGTCCACTAGGAGAAGGGCGGGATACAAATTGAATAAAATAAATAAATAAATTAATTAAATAAGCCATTTGATGGGCTCCATTGCACTCTGGGTTACCAGGCCTGCTGGCAGAAACACATCTTCAGGGCCTTCTGAAAGAATTTCAGAGTGAGGGCCAGTCTAATTTCTGCAGGGGTGATGTTCCAAAGGGAGGGAGCCACCATGGAGAAGGCCCTTCTGGGTCACTCCAGATGTACTGCCTGGTGAATTCGGGTGATCTGACACAGACTCGCGAATGAAAGCAAATACACATATACCAGGATAATATTGCAGAATCCAATCTGGGTTGGTCACGAGGACCAGAGGTGTAGTCTTCTGAAGTTTCGGACTTGTGCTGGAGCCCATCTTCAGGGAACTTCTCTGGTGAGAGAGATGTTCTCTGAGGATGGGTTCCAGGACAAGTCTGAAAGCTCAGAAGACTATACTTCTGGTCCCGGTGACCGACCCAAATGGGATCTTGACAAAAGTCACTCGTATCCATGGTCTGGCATAGGGTAAACAATCAGAAAATGAATATATCTGCCAATATTTCAAAATGTGTTTGAAAACCTGTACTCCTTGAAGTAAAATTGGAAAAAGATAAAAAACAAAAGAGGGTACCCTTGGGCCTTCCTCAACATTCTAAACTTAATGACACATAACGATTGTAATATTTAAGCATTATTATATAGGTCTTATATAATATATAAGATCTTATATAGGTGATATAATATATAATTATATATATCCCTAGTGCCGCATAACGGGGTGACTTCCTGTTACTTGTCCCAGCTTCTGCCAACCTAGCCGTTCAAAAGCACGTAAAAAAATGCAAGTAGAAAAATAGGGACCACCTTTGGTGGGAAGGTAACAGAGTTCCGTGCACCTTTGGTGTTTAGTCATGCCGGTCACATGACCATGGAAACTTCTTCGGACAGGGCTGGCTCTTCGGCTTTGAAACGAAGATGAGCACCGCCTCCTAGAGTTGGGAACGACTAGCACATATGTGCTAGGGGGAACCTTTACCTTTATATAGGTAGTCCTCGACTTAAGACCACAATTGAGCCCAGAATTTGTTGCTAAGTGAGACAATTATTAAGTAAACCATACCCCATTTTGCAATCTTTCTTGCTACAGTTGTTAAGTGAATGTTGCAGTTCTTAAATGAGTAAAATGGTTGTTAAGTGAATCTGGCTTCCCCCATAGACTTTACTTGTCAGAAAGTCGCAAAAGGTGATCAGAGGACCCTGGGACACCTACAACTCCTACAAGCCATCTTGCCCAAGCAGAAAAACAGATGAATAAATAAAATGTGAGCAAGAAAAGGGTTCAGAGTTCAGAGAAATAGTCTGGACTGCCCTTTGTGTTAAGAAAGCCAGGCTCTGTTATCTCCATCCTTCACCTTAGCTTCCACAGGACTCAGATCTTTTTCATCTTACCTGTTTTTTTTCAACCCAAAACTAGAGAAAAACAAGATCTCCCTCTGAACCATGGGCAACCAAATTGTGCCAGGGTTGACCTACAGAACCAATAAGGTTACTAAATGCCCTATTATCTCAAATGTTCCTTTTGGTTGTCCATTTAGCAACCATTGTTTTAAAATTAAACATTTTTTTGGCTTTTTTAATCTTTTTTTTAAAAAAAAATTGGATGGTTTTCACAATGCTAGTCATTCAAATTATTGTGTAGGATCTCCTGCTTGAGAAGGGGGTTGGACTAGAAGACCTCTGAGGTCCCTTCCAATTCTGTTATTCTGTTTTGTGGCCTTGTATACTGCTGGAGGATCGTTGTCCATGGGGTTGCAATGGGTTGGACACAACTTCGCAACTAACAACAACATACTGTTGGCTTCTTTCCCTTCTTTGTTGGTCAATTGATTGTACAGCCTAGATTTATGTTATTTAGTTTATTTCCTGATTGTTGCAGTGAGCTTCATCCAGTCCCTTCAGATCACTTCAGATCATTAGAATCTGTACAACTTGCCATGTATTTCTGTTGTGAATTTTTCAAAGTGTATCATTGTTGATGCTATATTATTAATATAATGGTTAGTATATACCAGTGATGGCTAACCTTTTTGCCATTGCGTGCCAGGAAGGGGGGGTGGGGGAGGTTCACGCACGCACGTGCCCACACCCATAATTCTATGCGCCCCGCCCTGTGCATGCGCGCCCAACCCCCCATCCCCCCTTGTTCCTGGCATGTTTTTCTTTGTCACCCGGCTCCAGATCCTCTCTATGCATCTGGGGAGGGCGAAAACAGCCTTCCCCACCTACCCCCAGGCCCTCTGGAGGCAGAAAACAGCCTGTTTCCCTACTTCTGGTGGGCCCAAAAGGCCTGAAAATCAGGTGGCCGGCACGCACATGCGCGCCAGAGCTGAGCTGGCGTGCCCACTGATATGGCTACGCGTGCCACAGGTTCGCCATCATGGGTATATACTGTTTTTAATAACTTTATTAATTTTCAAAACCCCAAAACTAAAAACGTAAGAGTAAACTATATAAGGAAGAAAAAAAATTAAGAAAGATAGAAGATAAAAAGATAAAAATGCAAAAAAAAAAAAAAGAATAGCAGAAAAAGAATGATTTCTGACTTTCTTTGATACGAATCTGAATAACCTAGCATATGTTCTGGAACATAAAAGATTTGTGGGAAAAAATATCCCAGTTGAAAAAGCAGCCTTTTGATGTTGGAAAAATTATTTAGAATCAGAATAGAGCTGGAAGGGACCTTGGAGGTCTTCTAATCCAGCCCCCTGCTCAAACAGGAGATCCTATACCACTTCAGACAAGTGACTGTCCTGTCTCTTCTTAAAATCCTCCAGTGATGAAGCACCCACAACTTCTGAAGGCAAGCTATTCCACTAGTTAATTGTTCTCACTGTTAGGAAATTTCTCCTTAGTTCCCAGTTGCTTCTCTCCTAGATTAGTTTCCATCCATTGTTTCTTGTCCTGCCCTCTGGTGCTTTGAGAAGAGAAACAATGAGTGGAAACTAATCAAGTTATTTCATATACGTGTGTGCTTAAGTACACTTTTTTTTTTTTTTGCAATTTTTCACTGTAACTTTTGTTGCTGATCTTGACATCTGCTAAAGTTAAACAGTGTACCCTTCTTTTCTCTCCATTTCCCCTTCTTTCCAATTGTCCATGTCCTCCTTTCCCTGTTCAGAGATTTGGTAGTTCTAGTAGTACTCAAAAAGAAGCGCAATGCTGCCCTCTTGTGCTCAATGTATTTTTGAATATATATGATCTGGATTACACCAGTAGCTCTCGACTCACTCCAGTGTCTCCCCAAATCAGCTGGAAAGGAGCTCCAGAAAGACTTTCTCCTACCCCACAAGGAAAATTTGCTAATTTCCAAATGCCTGGCTGTTATTTTGCCCACCCCCAATCCAAATGTGGGTTGTACAGGCATTGCATGCAGTTTGGTATCTTCTGCAAATTTGATGATATCCCCATATCTAACTCATTTATGAAGATGTTGAAGACTACTGTTTCCTGACTTCTGGTGGGCCCAGAAGGCCCGAAAAATAGCTGGCCGGCACGTTCATGCGCGCCGGAACTGAGCTCACGTGCCCACTGATATGGCTCCACGTGCCATCTGTGGCACACGTGCCATAGGTTCGCCATCATGGATATATTTTATTTATTTATTTACAAATATTTATATGCCGCCCTTCTCCCGAAGGACTCAGGGCGGCGAACACAGTTAAAAAGATACAATGATAAAAGAAAATCCTAATTAAAACCAATTAAAACAGGGACAAATAAATAATAAAGCCCAAGAATCAGAACACATATAGAAGGTGTTTTCATCATCCTGGCCTCATCTACCTTTAAAGTGGAAGTGGGCATGGGTGAAACCCTTTGCCAGGAGTCCTTTCAGAGATAAAGAGGGAAATCTAGGTTGTTTAGTGGACCAGTGAGATGCTGTGGACATTGTATACTTGGAGGCCTCAGTAAGGCTTTTGACAAAGTAGACCAGAGTCTACTTCTTGAAAAGATAGAAAAATGTGGGATAGACAGCATCACCACTGCCAGATGGATTTGTAACTGGCTGACCAATTGTGTAGTCTTCAATGGAATTACATCTACACGGAGGGAAGCATGCAGTGGGGCACGCTAAGGTTCAGTCTTAGGCCCAGTACTCTTCAACATCTTCATAAATGAGTTAAGGTAAAGGTAAAGGTTCCCCTCGCACATATGTGCTAGTCATTCCCGACCCTAGGGGGCAGTGTTCATCTCTGTTTCAAAGCCGAAGTGCCAGCGCTGTCTGAAGACATCTCCATGGTCATGTGGCCGGCATGACTAAACGCCAAAGGCGCACGGAGTGCTGTTAAGTTAGATGTGGGGATATCATCAAATTTGCAGAAGATACCAAACTGGGGTGGGAGGAGAAATAGCCAATGATCCAGAAGATAGTTATAGTGATCATAGGTCCTGAAGTGGTGTAGGGTTTCCTGCCTAAGCAGGAGGCTGGACTAGAAGACCTCCAAGGTCCCTTCCAACTCTGTTATTCTATGTATTGTAAATTACAGCCCTTTATTTCAGAAAGCTGTCCTTTAGATTTAATTAATTATCTTGCTTTTGCTCTTGAATTCACTTTTACAAAGCAAAGTTATAAACATTTTTTTGTATCCTAATGAACATTTTCAAGTATGTCCAAGAAAATACCTTATGCAGAAGAGGAGTACTGAATTATTTGGAAAGAATGGATAACTTTATTATTATTTATTATTAGGGTTTTTTTATTCTGCATTTTTAAATAAATACATATAGTCCTCGACTTACGACCACAATTGACTCCCAAATTTCTGTTACTAAGTGAGACAGTTGTTAAGTGAATTTTGCCCCATTTTACGACCTTTTGTGCCACAGTTACTAAGTTGCTGTAGTTTGAGTTAGTAGCAGAGTTGTTAACTGTAGTTGTTAAGTCAGCAACCCAGTTGTTAAGTAAATCTGGCTTTCCCATTGAATTTCCTTGTCAGAAGGTCTCAAAATGTCACATGATCTCTGGACACCGCAACCGTCATAAAAATAAGTCAGTTGCCAAGCATCTGAATTTTTGATCACGTGACCTGGGGATGCTGCAGTGGCCGTAAGTGTGAAAAATGGTAATAAGTCACTTTTTCAGTGCATTATTATTATTATTATTATTATTATTATTATTATTATTATTATTATTATTATTATTATTATTTCTATGCCACCCACTCTCTGAGGACTCTGGGCGGCTTACACCAAAGACAGTATACTAAATAGCATTGCCCTCAACAATCTGGGTCCTCATTTTACCATTTTATCTTTGAATGGTCACTAAACAAACTGTTGTAAATCAAGGATTACCTGTAAGACAAAGAATATACCTAATTCAGGTAGTCCTTGACTTAACAACAGTTCCTTTAGTAGTTCGTTTAGTGATTGTTCAAAATTACAACGGCACTGAAAAAAGTGACTTAGGGCCATTTTTCACAATTATGACCTTTGGTCACGTGATCAAAATTCAAATGCTTGCCAGCTGGTTCATACTTATGACTGTTGCTGTGTCCCAAGGTCATCTGATCACGTTTTGCGACCTTCTGGCAAGCAAAGTCAATGGGAAAGCCAGGTTCACTCATTGGGTAAATTGGGTTCCTAACTTTCCAATTGCAGTGATTCACTTAAGAACTGTGGCAAGAAAGGTCATAAAATGGCGCAAAACTCACTGAACAAATGTCTCACATAACAACAAAAATGTTGGGCTTCAATTGTGGTCATAAGTCAAGGACTACCTGTACTGCTGGCTCTTTATTTCCCTCCCCCACCCAGCAGCAATCCTGCGAGGTGGGTTGAGCTGAGAGAAAAGTGAGGGTGGTAGTAGGAATTTTATTTCATTCCATTTTATCTCCATAATACAGGTAGCGGTCAAGTTACGACCGCAATGGAGCCCAAAATTTATGTCGCCAAGTGAAAAATTTGTGACGCGAGTTCATCCTAGGTTACGACTTTTCTTGCCACAGTTCTTAAAATGAGTCATTGCATTTATTCAATGGGTAACCTGGTTGCTAAATGGGCCTTGGTAGTACAGGGGTTTAAGGCACCCTGTTATTAAGCTGGTTATTAACACAGCTGCCTGCAATTACTGCAGGGTTCGAATCTCGCCAAGGCTCAAGGTTGACTCAGCCTTCCATCCTTTCTAAGGTAGGTAAAATGAGGACCCAGTTTGTGGGGGCAATAAGCTGACTTTGTATAAATATACAAAAGGATGAAGGCTATTGCTGAGCACATTGTAAGCCGCCCTGAGTCTTCGGAGAAGGGCGGCATATAAATCAAATTAAAAAAAAAAAATATGAATCTGGCTCCCCATCGACGTTGCTGGTCAGAAGGTCGCAAAAGGGGATCCCATGACCTTAGGACACAGCATCCGTCATAATTATGAAGCAATTCATAATTTGCTCTGGGCACAATGAGAATATATCTGCTGAAGAATAGAATGGAATGGAATGGAATGGAATGGAATGGAATGGAATAGAATAGAATAGAATAGAATAGAATAGAATAGAATAGAATAGAATAGAATAGAATAGAATAGAATAGAATAGAATAGAATAGAATAAGAATTCAATTCTTTATTGGCCAAGTGTGATTGGACACACAAATCTCCGCATTGGCGTCAGGAAGGGCATCCGGCCAGTAAACACTCTGCTAGCTCCATTCAGTTGCCCAGACTCCACCCCGCAAGGGATTATGGGTCTATTAAAGGATGATGATCAGTGGTGGGTTCCTCCCTGTTCAGCCGAGCTGGTAGCGGTGACGTCATGATGTCACCGAACCGGTTCTTTCCCCCCCCCCCCCCGTTATTCTTACCTTTTATTTGGTCCCACCCCCAATCTATTGCTGCCTCCTGAGTCCCAGCTGATGACTAGAGGGAAAAAACCTGTTTAAACTCTTGGGGGGAGGGGGGACTTCAAAGAGCCATCCTACAGCTGATCAGTGTTAAAAGCAAACAAAATGAGTCCGGTCGTCAGTGCGAGGACCTTCCAGAAATGACACTGACCAGCTAGCCATGCCCACCTAGTTACATGACCTCCAAGCCACACCCACAAAATAAGCCACACCCACAGAACCGGTAGTAAAAATATTTAGAACCCACCCCTGATGATGATGATGATGATCCTGGCGATGCTGTAAGGGCCCAGGTCACTTTTCTCAGTGCCGTAACTTTTGAACGGTCACTAAACAAAGTGCTGTAAATCGAGGGCTACCTGTGTTCAAATTTCTTTTTTTCCCTCTGCCAGGTTCACATATCCTCTGCATTGCACTGGCAAATCTTTATGGGGGGGATGTGCTATGGGGATGCTTAAATGCTCCTGCAGCGTTTTTAGGGAAGAAGCTGCTTCTCTTTCCCTGCCAGCACTTCTTGGAGTGTCTTGGCCCTTGGGGGGGGTGTGTGGGTGGGGGGGGGGGTCCACGGTGCAAAGGGCGGGGGAGGGGAGGGAAGCCTTTGCTGGATGCACAACTTCCCCCGACGGCTTTTCATCAGGCTCAGGGAAAGATAAGCAGAAAGGAGCAAGAGCCCGCAGCGCATGCTCAGTACCCTTCTGAAGCTCTGGGGCTGCCAGGACTCCGCTGCCTGCAGAGGGCGCACCCCCTGGTGGTGGCTGCCTGCCATGACAGCCTCACCTTGCAAGCCAGCGCATAAAGGACTGCCCCCTCCCCTCCACATTTCAACCCTGACCTCCAAATATTTGCCTCCTTTACATAACAATCTAAGGGGAATAAAATCTGAAGGGCGGGGGGGGGAGTGGGTGATGGGACACAAAGGGAGCGTCTCAGCTGGGCGCAGGGGCCGCAGGGCTTCCTTGCTCGCTTTCCACGCAATCCTGCTTTTTGCTCGTGGGAAAGAGAAAAGCCAATCAACTACTTTGTGCAGTTCACGCGGCTGTACGGTTCACGGCATTTATGCCTGCAAGAGCAAGGCGCAGTGGAACGGTTAAAGACATAGAGGTGTTAACTCCTAGAGCGAGACCCGTAAAGACAGAGAAGTGTTAACTCCTAGAACGGAAAGGAAAGAACCGGCTTCCTTGGGAAACATCTGTTCACGCCTCCTTCCCCCCCCCCCGACGGGAGCTACTGCGGGCAACGTTTCTCGCGCATGCTCCGTTTGATCTCTGAAGCTGCCAAGATGGTCGGCTTCTCCCGGAGAAATTCTGCGGCCGAAACTTAAGAGGCCGTGCAATGCAAAGCGGGCTGGCAATTCACCTCTGCAGGGAGGCGGGGCTGACAGAATTCAGCCCCTCCTCTTTCCCCCGCACCGAACTCATCGGCCGGGAACCCATGGAGCACCGCCAGTGGCTTTCTAGAGGCTTTATGCCGAGGGCGGGGGAGAATCCTAGAGGTTGCATGGGGGGGTGGGGGGGGGTAGATTGGAAGGGGATGTAAAGGCCCTTCCTGGTTTCTCCCTTTGGCAGGGCGGGCGGGGGAAAAAAAAAAAAAAACTTCGGAAGTTGGTGGTGTAAAGGCGCTGGGTGCCCCTCCCCGTGGGAAAAGAGCAGTGGATTTTCCCACGCCTGGCGCAGCCCGCTAAACCAGGTGGGAGAGGCGAGGACCCTGGCCGTTAACAGGGAATTCTGGGTGCTGTAATCCAGCATATTTGTTGGCCTTCTGGGTTTACTCCACAATGTTACAACTGTATAGTTGCTGGGCGCCAACAACCAGATCCACACGTGAAGAGTTCAATTAGTAGTTTTATTGCTCCTGCCTTTTACCCAGACATCTTCCCAGATTGGTGGTTTGCACCTGGAGCAGACTAGATAAAGTTCAACAGCATTCGAGAGGGGTCAGACTTTGCCATCTTGTACCCATTTGTAAGGACTAATCCAGATTAATTGACTCCTCCCCCTGGCTCTGCCAGTCTCTCTCTTCTTTGACAGTAGTAGAATTATAATTACCCCCCCCCCCACCCAATTGACATGCCTAGTGGTCTCTTTCACATCTGTAAGGGGCCTCAATATTCTACTTGCAGCCAGTGCCCCTAGTGGCAAGGGAGTAAAAGTTGTTACCCAACCCTTCTGTTCAACAAAGGGGGGGCGGAAGTGTGGATGGGAGGGACAAGGGAATCAAGTGAGCCTTGCACCAGCTGAAACACTAGCCTAGAAAGCTGAGTTTACATTTGGGGAAAAGAGATGGAAAAGGGAGCTCTTTGTGGGAAATGACTCTGGCAGGCAGAAACACGTGCCCCTTTGCACTCAACTCTTTATTTTTCCCAGGGTAGCACATTTTGATGTGAAGGAATCCAGGCAGCTCTGATCTTTCAGTCCAAAGACTGAAATTATCCAGTGACATCTTTTGCCTAAAGCAAAGTTCTCAGCCAGGAAATAATTACATTTCAAGCCTCCAGGGTCAGTGTGGGAAGCGAACTGCACCTGACTCCCTCTGTCTGTCAAAAGTCTCCCCTGGAGGATTCTGCCAAAGAGCAGAACTGAAACTTTTATGATAATTTGCCCTGTCAGGGGACATCCCTGAGTAATTCAATTAGTTATTGGACTCAAAGATTGTTGGGCGTTTCTCTAGAGAGAAATCAAAGGGTAATGAATCCCCGTATGGTTAGGGTAGAGAGCTAGAATTAAATCAGCCATCAAGAATTCAGAGGTATGGTAACTCAGTGCTTGAAATTGGCCGAGGAGGGAATACACCACACCTGTGGTTGAGGAAAAAAACAAATCTGACATTTGTTGGCATGGTAGTTAAAGAGAACACTCCAGGGGTTTTGTTACTGCCCGAGCATGTCACAAAACTGAAGTAGTTTCCTGCTAAGTTAGAGTCAACATTTATTTTGAAAGTTAATGCTCAAGGGCATCACCACAAAATAGCTGCTGCAATAGTGTGTCAGTCCTGAAGAACAAAGCCAACTTTTGTAAAAAAACTCGTCATCAGTACTGTGTGCAGTTAAAAAATATATTTCACACACACACAAACATATAAGAAAAACTTAAAAACAAGTGAAAACACTGAAAGTTTTTTCCCGAACGCCATCACTCTGCTAAACAAATAATTCTCAACACTGTCAAGCTATTTACTAAGTCTGCACTACTATAAATCTTCTCATTGTTCCCACCACCCATCTCCTTCCACTTATCACTGTATGACTGAAATTTTGTTGCTTGTATCCTTATGATTTATATTGATATTGTTTCCTGATTGCTTATTTGTACCCTATGACTATCACTAAGTGTGGTACCTTATGATTCTTGACGAATGTATCTTTTCTTTTATGTATAGAGAGCGTATGCACCAAGACAAATTCCTTATGTGTCCAATCACACTTGGCCAATAAAAAATTCTATTCTATTCTATTCTATTCTATTATTCTATTCTATTCTATTCTATTCTATTCTATTCTATTCTATTCTATTCTATTCTATTCTATTCTATTCTATTCTATTCTATTCATTTCATTTCATTTCATTTCATTTCATTTCATTTCATTTCATTTCATTTCATTTCATTTCATTTCACCCCATGGAAGGAAGAAAGGATATAGTTTTATAGGAGGCCAGAAGCAGAATGCAGACTCTGAAGAAAATCTTGATTTAAGGCCTTTGGACAAACCTTTCTATGAATAATTTTACGCATTAAGGAAACCTGAAGATCTTTATGGTGGAGTTGCAATACTTATTTTGCTATAACAAAACAGAGTAACAGAATAACAGAGTCTAGTCCAGGGGTGGGCAAATGTGGCTCTTTTACAACCTGTGGACTTCAACTCCCAGAATTCCTGAGACAGCCAAGCTTACTTACTATATTAAGAGAGACTTTAGAAAGGCTTTTAGTTGTTCCTTTTCAAAACACGTCTTATCTGTCAAAGACCGGAGAAGATGCATTGAGAAAGAGCAACTGGAGACCTTAGAAAAAAGTGGGAGGACTCGGTTTTTCATTGATCACCACGTTTCCAGTGTCATTAAGACTCTGACCATTGCTGCCTATTCCTCCAGAACCAGGAAAAGGAAGGAGGGCAAAGAGAAATTGAGATTTCCAAAGCTGCAGCCATGGCAGGTATGAGATCCTGACTAGGATCTATCAAACATAGATCCATCTGAGCAGGAATCCAAAGGCAAAGAGAGAGAAACCTTATCAACCTCATTATGGTTTTCCACTGCTTTCTCCACCTTCTTTTGTCCCACTGCTCCTTGCCCAAATCTTTCTGCACAAAGATTGTCTTCTGAGACTGGGGAGTTCTAGGAGTGGGAGGATTTTCAGAGTACCGAAAATCCTTTTATTGTTGGGCCACTGTTTTCAGAAACTGCAGGTAGCTTTGCTTGGTTGTGTCTGGTGTATTTCATGATCCTGAATGCTGTGAATTTTAAAAAAGATACCGTATATTCATTAAAGAAAAACCCTATTCTGTATGGATATATATGATTGGTATGCTAACGTTTTAAAACCATTTTGCATTCACAAAATTGAAAAAGCTCGAGAGGCCATCTAGCCCAACAGTGCAGGAAATCCAGTTAAAACTTTTCTGGCTGATGACTACCATCTCTTTGCATTAAGACCAGAGGTGTTACGTTGCCGGTTTGGCTCAGTTCACCCGAACCAGTAGTAGAAATCGCAGGTGGCCCTGCCCCCCGACTCTATGCTGTCCTATCTATGCCTCACGCGCAAAGTGCATGGGTGGAATGCTGTGCACATGGACGGCGGTGGCGCTGGCGAGCAAAGCAATCGCACACATGCTCACATTTGTGAACCGGTAGGGAAGGTAAGTGAATCCCACCTCTGATTAAGACCCATAGTAAAGGGGAGCCTGAAGTTCTCTGGTTCGATTGCTTGTCTCTCAAACTGCTCTTCCATTTATTTTCCACATTTTGGAACTGCCCATCTTCCTCAGAGAGGGACTCTCTTTAGGATGATTGTCTTGTTATTCAGTCAGAATCGGCAACCCAAAATCTGGAATAAGAGGGAATAGGTTTTCAGCTTTCAGGCATTGAACACAGCCATGTCCTCTCTTCTCCAGCAAACAGATTTTGTGAATAAAATGTCTTAGTTGGTAAAGATACGATTAGAGATCTAATTCGTGGCTACGTAAACCAACATGATTTTTCTTCATTGTTGCTTCTCAAGGCTAAGAACAGCTCCTTTGATCTCTTCAATAGCTTCACAGCCATTCTCTGAACCTGTTCCAATTTTTCTGCATGGTTTTCTTCAAGTGGATCCAGTACCTGAGCTGAGATCTCCCTAAATCAGAATAAAGTAGAATGTACATTTCCTGAGATTCCTATCTGACGTATCTGTCTTTTGCCCATTCACATTACACTCCTGCTTTGCAACAACTACTATTTTGAGATCATTGTCAAAAATATTCTTATTAAGTGAGGGATCTGTAATCCTCTACACATGCAACTCATTTTTGTTCTTCTGAGTAAAGATGTTTGTACTCCTTTCTGTCTTAAATTTCATTGTTATTTAAGCCATTTTAATAAATTAAGGGGTATTTTTTTTAGCTTTAGATTTGCTTTTAGGTAATAGATTATGCCACATAATTTGATATTAGCTGCCAATTTGAGAGCCATTCCCACCACGTTTCATCAAAATCATTAAAGGCTTAATAATAAAATCTTATTGCTATCACTGATCAGAACTGATATATAATAATAATACAAGTAGTGATACAAATCAACATTTAGCGAAATATCTACATTATAGCCTCCATCTGTCTATTCTCTTAGACAAGACCAGTTTTTCAGGTCCTAATTGGTATAAATCAGGTTGGTTTCTTCTGAATATCATCTTTGTATTTCTATCTATCAGGAAATACCATTTTTTTCAAAAACTGAAAAGTTGGCTTTTTAAAAAAAGATATCAAATTCGTTTTTTCCCCTAAGATTTTGCATAAAACTTGCATTACAGAATGATGCTTGATTCTTCTATCTCCCTGCATCAATGAAAATACTGGAATAATTTCACAGCTGATCTTGATGCTCTCTAAGCTTGGTTGTCTACATGGACATGGTTTTTTATTTGTCTTAGGTAACATCTTCAGCATAGGTAACTTCTTCAGTCAGATAACAAACATCTGCAAGAAAACTTCCAAACTCTGAGATTACCAAGAAGTCCATATTTGTTATTCACAACTCCCCATTTTCAAGGAATTTATGAATCATCTCTTTGTGATCTGCCCATGGATTTTCCCAGAATCTTCAGGACCAAATCTCCTTTTTTAAAATTTTTAGTTGTAATATTTGTTCTCCCATTTAAGGATTTTTGCAAATTTGACAGTGGTAGATGATTCAAATGGGAAAATATCAAGTTTCCTTGTTTTGAATTACTGGATGTTTCTGCTCTAGCTTCACCCCTTTCTAGCAAAGAATGAGTTTTGTAATCTTTCCATGGAGAAACTATACTTGAATGAAAAGGGAAATGTAGCAGCAGTTCTGAACGTCACAAGCTGGGTGGTTCTCCCCAAGGAGAAACTCATCAGAAAGGAACTGGGGACTACTGAAAGAGACAGACTTACTATCAGTCAAGATGCTCTGTCACAGTTGAAGTTACTCAATAAGGTGGGTGAAATAGTGGCTTGTTATTTGTGCTTTGCAAAGTCTTAAAACAGGACCCATTTCGATGGGAGTGGGTTTATCGGTTCCAAGTAACACCTCCAACGGAATCAAAACTCCAAGGCAGGCATTTTCCTCAAAGCTTGAATTTATTAGAAATGTCATATTGGCACATCTGGGAAAACCCGCATCTGAAAGCCCCTGGGTTTCCCCCACCCAAAGTAAAGTCAAAGTTCCTTCCCTGCATCCACATGGGCATCACATGGTCCAATCAGGTCACTGTCCCCAACTATAGTTGACTCCCAGTCACGCCTCCCCAGGTGCAGGTTGAACGTCCTTGACTCCCAAGGGAAAAAGGTTGTTATGGCAATACAACCCACACTGTCTCCATCCACCCCCCTCCAATTCCCACAGCTTGCCCATCCACCGCTGTGGCAGCCCTGAAGATCCAAATTTAAGGATGGCCTCCAGGGCTGACAGGCCTCTTCATACTGGTAGATGACCTATACTGTGAACTGAATATAGGAAGTAGAGCCCTTTTAGTTTTCATAGACATCCTGGGAACTTTCTGTACTATCAACCAAGCTGTTTTTCTGAATTAACTGGCAGGTGCCAGTTAATTGGAGCATTGCTTTACACTAATTTTATCCATATACAATATCCAGTGCTGGTTAATTACTCTTTAGCACTTAGATCAGAGGCCCCCAACCTTTTGGGTACCAGGGACCAGTTTCATGGAGAATGGTTTTTCCGTGGACTGGAGGGATCATGGTTTCATGTGCTGCCTGTATCCCATGGATGGGGCTTCACTTGTTTGCACAGCCCAGTTTCTGGCATGTTGTAGCCCGGTGCTGGTTTATGGACCAGGGGTTGAGGATCCCTGCCTTAGAAAATAACCTTGTTGTGTCTACTATTCAGGGTCATCAGAAATTGGGGATTATAACAGAATGAAAGAATTGGAAGGGACCTTTGAGATCTTCTAGTCCAACCTCTCTGCTCAAGCAGGAAACTCTATAACATTACAGACAAATGGATGTCCAATCTCTTCTTAAAAACCTTCAGCAATGGAGCACCCACAACTTCTGGTGGCAAGCCATTCCACTAATTGATTGTTCTAACTGTAAGGAAATTTCTGCTTAGTTTGGGTTGGTTCTCTCTTTGATTAATTTTTATCCATTGCTTCTTGTTCTGCCTTCAGGTGCTTTGGAGAATAGGTTGACCCCTTCTTTTTTTGTGGCAGCCCCTTAGATATTGGAACACTGGCTATTATGTCACCCCTAGTCCTTCTTTTCACATCCAATTCCTGCAACCATTCTTCATATGTTTTACTGTAATCATTTTTGTTGCTCTTCTGTGCACTCTTTCTAGAGTCTCAACATCTTTTATATATCGTGGCAACCAAAACTGGATGTAATATTTGAAGCGTCATCTCACCAGGGCATTATAAATGGCGCATTCCCCGACCTGGCCAAGGCGAATGGCGAGTGGGCGGAGGCTCCAGGGCCTCGGGGAATGGTGCATCCCTGGCCCTGAGATGAAGGGCGAGTAGGCGGCATGCTTACCTTTGGTGAGCAGAGCGGTGAGGCATGTAGATGAGGCGATTAGCTGGGCTGCGTGGTGAAGGCAACGTATATACGGTGGGGGTGGGCGGGGCGACCGGGCGACCAGGATGAGCAGTGAGTGGGTGGGCAGGGGCAAGCGGCGACTGGGCAACCGGGAGCAGGGCTTGCCAGAGGTGGTATTTGCCGCTTCGGCGAACCAGTCCAAATGGTTCACCCGAACCGGTTCGAACCGGCTGAATATCACCTCTGGGTTGACCCCTTCTTCTTTGTGGCAGCCTCTTAGATATTGGAACTCTGCTGTCATGTCAGCCCTCACATCCAATTTCTGCAATCACCCTTCATATGTTTTACCTAATCATTTTTGTTGCTCTTCTCTGCACTCTTTTCTAGAGTCTCAACATTTTTTTTATATTATGGCAACCAAAACTGGATGCAATATTGAAGTGTGGTTTTACCAGGGCATTATAAAGTCTTACTAACCTCATGGGAACATCTCATGGGATCTTGATACTGTCCCTCTTTTTAATGTAGCCTACATTAAAAGGCTGTAATTGTTGGCTTTTTTAGTAGCTGCAGCATACTGCTGGCTCATATTCAAGTGATTGTCCACTAGGACTCCAAGGTCCCACTTGCAGTTAAAATTATTGAGCCAGGTACCATCTATTCTATATCTGTGCATTTGATTTTTCTTCCCTAAATTTAAAACCTTACTTTTCTCACCGTTGAATTTTATTTTGTTAGATAGGGCCCAGTGTTCAAGTCTGTCAAGATCCTTCTGTATCTTGAGCCTATCTTCTGGAGAGTTGGCTGTTCCTGCCAGTTTGGTGTCATATGCAAATTTGATGTGTTCTCTTTGTATCCTCTTATCTAAATCATTGATGAAGATATTGAAGAGTATTGGGCCTAAGACAGAGCCCTGAGGTTCCCCACTGCATACTTCCCTCCATGTAGATGCAGTTTCATTAGGAAGTACATGTTGAGTGCAGTTGGTCAGCCAGATATGAAGCCATCTGGTGGTGATGGTGTCTAACCCACATTTTTCTATCTTATCAAGTAGTAGGCTGTGGTCAACTTTATCAAATGCCTTACTGAAGTCCAAGTAAATTATATCGACAGCACTTCTCTGGTCCACTAATTTTGTCACATTGTCAAAGAATGCAATAAAATTTATCTGGCATGATTTGTTTTTGACAAACCCATGTTGGCTTCTGGTTGTGGATTTGTTTGCCTCTAGGTATCTGCAGATTTGTTGCTTGATTATCTTTTCCAGAATTTTCCCAGATATTGATGTTAGGTTGATAGGTTTGTAGTTTCCTGGATCCACCCCCCCCTTTTTTTTTTGAAGATAGGACTACATTAGCCCTTTCCCAGTCATCAGATAACTTTCTGGTGCTCCACAATGTTTAAAAAATATAGTTCAGTGTTTCTGAGATCACGTCTATCAATTCCTTCAGAATCCTGGGGTATAAACCATCTGGCCATGATGAGTTGAACTCTACTGTGGATAGTTGTTCTCTTATCATTTTCTTGCTTATTTTGATTTTCTAATCTGCATTTTATAGTATTTTTTGATAGCTTAGACTGTTTTTTCTTTTTTCCTTTTGTGTAAAGACAGATGCAAAAAATGAGTTAAGCAATTCTGCTTTCTCCCTGTGCTCATCATCTTCTTGCCATTTTCTCCCATTGATGGACCAATTGTTTTCTTTTTTCTTCTTTTTTACATGTTGAAATAAGTTTTTTGTGTGTGTGTTCGTTTTGACTTTTGTCTCAAGCCTTAGTTCATTTTGAGCCTTAGCTTTCCTGACTTCATCTTTGCAGAGTCAGGATATTTGCTGATATTCTGCCTTCTTTATGCGCCCTTTTTTCAACTTTTTATACTTATTCCATTTGTCTTTCAGTTTATCAGAGTTCTTTATGAGCCATGCTGGTTTCTTTTGAGATCGCTTATTTTTCCTCTACATTGGAACTGTGCTAGACTGGGCTTTTATAATCTCACTTTTCAAAGTTTCCCAAGCATCTCAAGTTGCTTTCCCCATGAGGATTCTTATCCATAGAATCCATCCCAAGCTCTAAATTTATTGAAATCAGCTCTCTTAAATTCTAAGACTCTAGTTTGACTTTGTTCTATTGCTTGTGCTTGCATAATGTTTTTTGCATGGTCAGTCCCCACTGCCCAAGGTTCCTGTACATTCAACGTCTTCTGTACATTCAACGTCTTCTATCATTTCATCTCAAATAGTGAGAATTAAGTCCAGTATGGCTAACCATCTAGTTCTCTTCTCTACTTTGGGGAAGAAAAAATTGTTTGCTAGATTGTCTGCTAGACACAAGGTGCAGAGTTTGTCCCCCAGTTAATGTTGGGGCAATTAAAGTGTCTCATTAATAATGTGGTATGCCTCCTACATAACCTAGTTATCTGACTAGGAAAAAGTTCATCTATTTCCTCTGTTTGGTTGGGTGGCCTCTATTGCAATGCCATTCTTTTTCCCTTTTCTATTGACCCCAATGCATTCAAGATGGTTTTCATTATATCCTTGCCTTCAAATAAGTATATAACATAAATAACTATGTTATCTAATTCTGGGTTTTATTTAATTGACCAAACTAAGTAATAATTTTAATTAGCAATTTTATGATGTTTGTGTATCTATATTTTTCTTGACTGTACACCGCCTTGAGTCCTACGGGAGAAAGGCGGTATAGAAATATAATAAATAAATAAATAAATAAAATAGGTGATAATTCGATTGACCAGTGCCCAAGTTCACTGTTGGCTGAATCAAATGAAATTGAATCTAGCCTGGATGGAGGTGTTATTGGTCATATTGGGAAATCAAGCTTTGGAATTAGGATTTGGCTTGATCTGTGATGTTTCTAAGCAGTCCAGAGCTGACCAGAATTATCCATGCCTCTGTTTCACCCCACCTTAAAAAGTGCAATAGGCCTTTCGTCAAAACACAGCTACGAAGAGAAATCCAAAGGTTGTCATAGTACTTAAATCTTGTCTCCATTTTATACCTGGTTGTATCAGTTACAAACATTTGGAATTGGTTAGAAATTTCATATTGCTCTTGGCTAACTCATCTCTATGTCCATTGTTCATAGATAGATAGTTCTAACACATTTTCTTTGACATTCCTTGTTTTTCTGCTTAGTCTCTGCCTCAGTCTAGATGTGTGGAAAAATGTCATCCTGGATTTGTCAAGCGGGCTCGGGAAGAAGAACCAGTTTGCTGCTATGACTGTTTTCCTTGTCCAGAGGGGACCATCTCCACTCAGGAAGGTGAGTGACACAAAATAAAGGGCGAGCCTTGTGGAAATGGATTTATCCAGAGCAAAGTGCAGTTAAAAGACAAATCTAAGCTTGACTTTTTTCTTGTATCTTTTCAACATGCTCAACGTGCTCTTCTTCTCAAAGAAGAGAATAACAAAGAGATCTTGAAGAATGGGCTCAGAAGCAATAGAAGGGCACAGTAGATTAGGCAAGGTTTATTATGAGCCATGGTGGCGCAGTGGTTAGAGTGCAGTACTGCAGGCTACTTCTGCTGACTGCAGGTTGCCTGCAATTTGTCAATTTGAATCTCACCAAGCTCAAGGTTGACTCAGCCTTCCATCCTTCCATAGTGGGTAAAATGAGGTCCCAAAATTATTGTAGGCAATATGCTGACTCTGTAAACCACTTAGAGAGGGCTGTAAAGCGGTATATAAGTCTAAATGCTATTGCTATTATTGCCAGAGAAAATACATCTTCTTTTCAGTTTGGAAGAACATCTGAGTTCTTTGAAATTTGAGGAGTGGCCTTAAGTCAATAGCTGTTTCTCTCCCAAATCAATCTTATATTGTGCTGTGCCCAAAAAGCACACCCAGAAAGATATCAGTCAGTCAGACAGTCAGCTAGCCAGCGAATCTTTATTAAAATTATAGACCACTATATGTGGAAAGATTTAATTGGTAGGACCTTGGAGAAAGAATTGGTGGATTCAGAGAAAGAAGACCAAACAAAACAGAGGACTCACCATTTGAAGGGTCAAATGGTGAAGACTCACCATTTTATCCCAAAGTGCATAGCTAAATGTCTATGGAGATTCTGTCATTCAGATTCTGTTCATCCCAGTCAGAACTGAAAAAGCTTCTTGGATGAGAAGCAGGGGTGAAATGCTCCCGGTTTGGACCGGATTGCCCGATCTGGTAGCAATGGCAGCTGGTGGTTCGGAGAACCAGTAGCAAAAATCCCTGTCCCCTCCCACCATGCCCAGCTGAGCCGCACGATCATCAGAAACTTTGGATCATCAGAACAGTGGAAGTTTTAAAGAAGAGATTGGATAATCATTTGTCTGAAATATTATAGGGTTTCCTGCCTTAGCAGAGGATTGGACTAGAAGACCTCCAATGTCCCTTCCAACTCTGTTATTCTACTCTATCTTTGGGACAACCATGACCTGGATGACTGGATTTCTGCACTGCAATCTATGTTACTGCCTCCCCCTTCCTTGAAATCTTTTGGAAACTGCAGCTACTCCAGAATGTAGCACAGGGAGTTTTGGTGCTTCTAAATATGGAATTCAGGTTGTTGGGTACCAGCTACAAAATCTTTCATGACTTACTGCAATTAACTCTACATATTGCCAATATTTGCTAGTCTTTGATCCTTGATGGTGTTTCATAAGTCTTTGAAGATTGAATGTTCCCTTGAGGTGGGATGTCTTTGATGGAAACATTCAAACTGATTTTTCTTAATATGACTGTGTTGTATGGATTGGGTTACATTATCCTAAGATGTCATTATGGTACTTTCTAAATGTCTAAAGTATCACCAAACAAATACTGTATTATCCAAAGCTTGCTTATTTTTTAAAAAGTAAATGCAGATTGGGATAGGTGAACAATAAATGGTATAAAATGTTGGAGGCAATATAGAAAGATTGACCTCCAATAATATAGACGTAGTAGTATCCAAATATTCATAAATATTCTATATCATCTTACTGGAAATCCTGAAAGTCCAAACAGAAACAAGATTAAGGAAAGGAACCAGGGTCGTCAGTAGAAGGTAAAATGGAAGAAGAAATTAAATTAATTTCGATTAACATAAACCGTTTAAACTCTCCATCCAAAAAGAGACAGATTCTATCTAAGTTCTACCAACTTTTATAACCTTCTTGAGAAATCAATATTTCCCCCATCTTAAAAATTTGCTACTCAATTACAAATATTTCCAATTTCCACACACTCACACACACAAAAACTGGCAATTATAACTGATCAGAATTAACCTGAAATCAAATTATAAAATATAATTGTTTTTGTTATTTAAACTGGGGAGCCAATAACTTTCTAATTCTCTCTTCTGGTACTCTTCTTACTTCTTTTTGTGGAGATACTAAATAGTTCAACTCAGATATTCTGAAATAAAATCTTGTACATATTTAAAGAATATTTCCATTTCCCATTTATTCTGTACATTCCACCCTCTATAACAAATCATCTAGACCTTATTATGGGTTTCATGTCTTTTGGTGTCAGCTGTCATCCAAAGAAGGTCTTTCTTGAAATATAAAAAGAATTCTTTTAAAAAAATTGCTCTCTTGCTTCTCTTAGATGCTGAAAAATGTACCAAGTGTCCGGATGATCAATATCCAAATAAGGACCGAATCCAATGCATTCCCAAAATCATAACCTTCCTGTCCTATGAGGAACATCTGGGCATCATCCTGGTCTCCGTTGGATTACTTTTGTCTTTAATCACAAGCTTCATTTTAATCATATTCATTAAATACCTAGAAACCCCCATCATCAAAGCCCACAATCGGGACCTCTCCTACATCCTTCTCGTCTCCCTCCTGCTTTGCTTCTTGTCCTCCTTCTTGTTCATTGGCCAACCAACAAAAACCACATGTCTTCTTCGACAAACGGTGTTCAGCATAATCTTCTCACTTGCCATATCTTCTGTTTTGGCTAAAACAATTATGGTGGTGCTGGCCTTCCTGGCCACGAAACCAGGAAACAGAGTAAGGAGTTGGTTGGGGAAGAGTTTGACCAACTCCATTATTCTTATTTGTTGTTTTGTCCAAATTGTTATTTGTGCCACGTGGCTGGCAGTTTCTCCCCCGTTCCCTGATTCTGACCCATATTCTCAATCTGGACAGATCGTCTTGCAATGCAACCAAGGATCCGTCCCCATGTTTTACTCTGCCCTTGGCTACCTGGGCTTCTTGGCCGCTATCTGCTTCATGGTGGCTTTCTTTGCCAGGAATCTACCTGGGGCCTTCAATGAAGCTAAGCTGATTACCTTCAGCATGCTAGTCTTCTGCAGTGTTTGGGTGTCTTTTGTCCCCACGTACTTGAGCACCAAGGGGAAATACATGGTGGCTGTGCAAATTTTGGCCTCAAGTGCTGGTTTGCTGGGCTGCATCTTCCTCCCCAAGTGCTACATTATTATTCTGAGGCCAAATCTAAATACAAAGGAACATCTAACCGTAAAAGTAAAATAGAAAAGTGATGAAAATTTTGTTTTCTCACAGGCATAATATTTATGTATTGCATTTTGTTGGATTTGTATGCTGCCCTTATATCTATTTGACTACCAAGGTGACTTACAGACATAGGAAATAAAAATATAATTTAAATATATTTCAAGAAATAATCAAAGGTTAAAATAAACCAATTAACAAGGAATAATTGTGATGTAACCATATAACAGCAGAATTGCAATGATGTAATTATATAAATGTAGGACAGAGGCGACAAGATTCTTGTAATCTGTTGGCTAGGATGACATGGATATGGAAATCTAAATCAGTTTGAACCTCTATAGCTTATTCTCAAATGTAGGTAAAGGCAATAGAGCTGGCTACAGGTAGTCCTCAACCTATAACTACAGTTGAGCCCAAAATTTATGTTGCTAAGTGTGACATTAGTTAAGTGAGTTTTGCCTCATTTTACCACCTTTCGTGCCACATTTGTTAAGTAAATCACTGCAATTGTTAAATTAGTAATACATTTGTTAAGTGAATGTGGCTTCCTCATTGACTTTGCTTCTCAGAAGGTCATAAAAGGCGAACACTTGACCCTGGAACATGGCAACCATCATCAATATGAACCGGTTGCCAAGCATCCAAATGTAAATCATGATCATAGGGATGCTACAATGGTTGCAAGTATGAAAAATAGTCATAGATAACTTTTTTAAGTGCCATTGGTAACTTTGAATAAACTGTTGTAAATTGAAGACTACCTGTATTAGCCATAGAACAATGAAAGCCAGTAATTATATGAATGTAGGACAGATTGTACTAGACTCTGAGGAGAGAAACTAAGTGTCAGCTTTGGAAGCCATATTAGGCCGAAAGCTTCCATGCTGCCACTTTCTCCTGTGTGGGAAAGTAGGAGGGGGGATTTAGTAGAGGGGTTGTCTGTAGACATAATAGCATTCTTCCTGTCGGTCAAGGTCAGGGCAATCCTGCATCTGGAGAAGGAGTGGTTGGAATGATGTCTCAAGATGGGACAGCGGTTGATTGGAGCATGTGATTGACTGAGGAGTGAGGGGATGGTTTGGGGGATTTTGATTTACTGAAGGAAAATTTGGACCTCTCAGATTCGGGTTTTCCCAGATGTGTCAGTTTACCTATTCTAATAAATAGAACTTTGAAAAATGCTTGCTTCAGAGTCTTTACTTGGAATGAGGGGTTTTCTGGAATGCTGATCAAAGGTCTGGCGACAAAAATATATGAAGAATGGCTGCAGGATTTGGGTCTGGCTAGTCTAAAGAAAAGAAGAATTAGTATTAGTATTAGTATTTATTAAATTTTTATACCGCCCCCTCTCCCGAAGGACTCGGGGCGGTGAACAGCCAGAATTAAAAACACACAATACAAATATTAAAATACATTAAAACAAAATTAAACTATCTTTGGCTTCTCCAATTTAAAACCCCTTACCCATAAAATTTACCCAATTAAAAATTTAACCCAGCCCGGCTTGCTGAAATAAAAAAGTCTTCAGGGCCCGGCGGAAGGTCCGGAGGTCCAGGATTAGTCGTATCCCTGGGGGTAGCTCATTCCAGAGGGCGGGTGCCCCCACAGAGAAGGCTCTTCCCCGGGGGGTCGCCAGCCGACATTGCCTGACAGACGGCACCCTGAGGAGGCCCTCTCTGTGGGAGCGTGTTGGCCGGTGGGAGGTTATCGGAGGCAGAAGGTGGTCTCGTAAGTAACCGGGTCCTAAGCCATGGAGCGCTTTAAAGATGAGAACCAACACCTTGAAGCGCACTCAAGGGGTGACATGATAGCAGTATTCCAGTATTTGAGGGGCTGCCACAAAGAAGAGGGGGTCAACTTATTCTCCAAAGGACCAGAGGGCAGGAGAAGAAACAACAGTTGGAAACTAATCAAAGAGAGAAGCAACCTGGAATTAAGGAGAAACTTCTTGACAATTAGGACAAGTAATAAGTAGAACAGGTTGCCTTCAGAAATCATAGGTGTTCCATCACTGGAATTTTTAAGAAGAAACTAGACAGTCACTTATCAGAAATAGTATAGGTTCTCCTGCCTGAGGAGGGGTTGGACTAGAAGACCTACAAGGTCCCTTCCAGCTCTATTCTATTCTAAAAGAGGAGGCCCTTTAATCTGTTGCCTAAAATGGCATAGATATGGAAATCTAAGTCAGTTTGAACCTCATCATTTTCTCTCTATGGTTTATTCTCAAATGTAGCTAAGGGCAATAGAGCTGAGTATTAGCCATATGCCAATGAAATCCAGCTCCAAGGCTCTGAATGACCTCCCCCAGTAATTTCTTCAGATGTTAGGAAACATCAGGGATCAGCATTCCTCCCAAGAAAAGAGTTCAATGTGGCCTAAAATTACAATCTTTCTATCCTTTGAGGAAGAGTTGGACATCATCCTGGCTTCCTTGATCCTCTTCATTATCTTTACATGAAGTAAGACTTAGTCTTTTGAATTTTCATTAAACACCGAGAAACTCCCATAGTGAAGGCCAATAACAGGGATTTCTCCTAAATCCTCCTCATCTCCCTCCTGCTTTCCTTCTTCCTTCTTCTTTTCATTGGGCAGCCAAGAAAAGCCACCTGCCTCTTCAGTCAAACAGCCTGTAGTGTTATCTTCTCAGTTGATGTTTTCTCTGGCTCAGCCAAGACAATCATGGTGGTGCTGGCCTTCTGGGCTGCAAAGCAGTGGTGAAATTCAATTTTTTTTACTACCAGTTCTGTGGGTGTGGCTTGGTGGGCATGGCAGGGGAAGGATACTGCAAAATCTCCATTCCCACCCCACTCTGGGGCCAGCCAGAGGTGGTACTTGCCGGTTCTCTGAACTGCTCAAAATTTCCACTACCAGTTCTCCAGAACCTATCAGAACCTGCTGGATTTCACCCCTGCTGCAAAGTCAGGAACACCACTGAACAAATGGCTGGGAAAAAGTCTGTCCAACTCCGTTATCCTTTCTTGCTCTGAAAATCAAGTTCTGTGCTACTTTTTCATCAGGTTCGCCTGATCCACCAGTTGCGTCCCTTTCTAGATCGGGACTCTTTACGCACGGTCACTCATGCCCTTGTCACCTCCCGTATGGACTATTGTAACGCTCTCTACATGGGGCTCCCCTTGAGGAGCACTCGGAGGCTCCAACTGGCGCAGAGTGTGGCCGCGCGGGTGGTGACGGGAGCGACGTGGCGCTCCCATGTAACATCTCTCCTGTGCGAGCTGCACTGGCTCCCGGTGGTCTTCTGAGTGTGCTTCAAGGTTTTGGTTATCACCTTTAGAGCGCTCCATGGCTTAGGACCTGGTTATTTACAGGACCGCCTGCTACCATCAATAGCCTCCCACCGACCAGTACGCTCCCATAGAGAGGGGCTCCTCTGGGTGCCGTCGGCCAAACAATGTTGACTGGCAGCCCCCAGGGGGAGAGCCTTCTCTGTGGGGGCACCTACTATCTGGAACGAGCTCCCCCCGGAGATACGGAGGATCCCAGATCTGCATACCTTCCGTCGCGTGCTCAAGACTTTCTTATTTCATCAAGCTGGCCTGACCTAAGTCTTTCCCCTTTTTAAATGGAAATTTTAAATTTGGTTTTAAATTATTGGGGTTTTAAATTTGTTCAGCCAAATTATTTAATTCGTTTTAGTTTATTTTAAATTTTGTATCTATATGTTTTATTCTATGGCTGTTCACCGCCCTGAGTCCTTCGGGAGTAGGGCGGTATACAAATTCAATAAAATAAATAAATAAATAAATACTGGGATGGGAATTTTTTTTTCCATTCCCTGAATCTGACATGAACTCCCAACCTGCTTAAAGCAGAATAAATGTAAAAATGCAACACCACTATGATATTGGAAGAATTGTAAAAATTCTTTTTTTTAAAAAAAAGATATTCATTATATTCACATGAATTGTATGCAAGAATAAATTAAAAAATCAGGTGTACGTATTTCTAAGTGGGAAATAGTTGAATTCTTGTAATTACTTTCCCTTTCATATCAATAAAACTTGCTAAACTCCATGAAAATAATTCAATGAAGTAGTAGGCAGTGTCTCCCGGCTTGGAAATTGTTAGTTTTTTGCAAAAAAAATAAAAAAAAATAAAAAAAAATCCAGAAGCACACACAGATAACTGATTCAGCTGGATTCATTAACTTCTTTTTATATACATAATAACAGATGAAGTAAATTTTACAATACCAATAGCAGAGTTCTTTCAATGTGATAACAAGTAGAGAGATCAGTTTCCAGTTTTAGTTCAGTAGACAGACAAGCCCAGGCCTTTTCATTTCAGAGCTGATCACAGAGCTTTTTTTTTTTTTTTTAATTTGATTTATATGCCACCCTTCTCCGAAGACTCAGGGCGGCTTACAATGTGCTCAGCAATAGCCTTCATCCTTTTGTATATTTATACAAAGTCAGCTTATTGCCCCCACAACTGGGTCCTCATTTCACCTACCTTAGAAAGGATGGAAGGCTGAGTCAACCTTGAGCCTTGGCGAGATTCGAACCCTGCAGTAATTGCAGGCAGCTGGTCTTAATAAGCTTAATAACAGGGTGCTTTAAACCCCTGTACCACCAAGGCTCTTAATACAAAGGGAGCCCCCTCTATACAGGGAAGTTAAGCTTCTGCACAGACTCAGTTGCCTAAGCCACGCCCAGACTTCAGACTTAAGTTTCTGTTTCCAAATAAGCCCTTTTGGCTGAACCTGTTACCATGCCTATTCATTGGCTGACCTTGTTACCATGTCTCCATTCACTCCCCTTTGGCTGATCTATTCCAGTCTTTTCTTTTGAATTGGTCTTGGTGGTGTTTTTTTTCAAACTTCCTTTCTCAATGGAGCATTTTGGAAAGTACATTCTTGAGGAAGTTACAACAGTGATGTTCCTTCTCCTCATAATTTTCAAAATCACCGCTATCCCTTGTTTCAGGTTGATGCCACATCCCTTGGGATTTTCCTTCCCAACAGCTGAAGAGCAAGATGAGGTAATCCAACTTCCAGGCTGCATAAACACACCTTGGGTGAAGTTTTGGGGAGGGCAGATGCTGAGCAGATGAACATTGTCTTATCCTATCAGATGTTAGCCTTTGATTGAGCTCCGTCTACACTACAGAAGCTACTGCAGGTTTGAGCTTGAAAGGTGTTCTGCTAACAGTGTAAGGAATGCAGTTCCATGGCAGGAAACAGTGCAGGCGTAGAAAGAATGATCCTCTTATTTCTGCTGGTCCTGTTCGTGCCTTGCACAGCCTCCAAGATGTGGAAGACCTCCTGCTCTTTGACTCTGGGGCGGGATGGAGAACAGCCATCAATTTACGGCAAGCCAGGAGACCTTTTCATTAGTGGCATGATCTGTGGAATAAAGACTCTTTTTCAACAAAATAATTTCCACAGGACTCCCTCTGCTATAGTTTCTGAGTAAGACTACAGGGGTGTTCCAACTTATTTTTCTTCCTTCCCCTCTTTCCTTCCTTGCTCTCTTCCCATCTTTTTTTTTTTATTTGATTTATATGCCGCCCTTCTCCGGAGACTCAGGGTGGCTTACAATGTGTTAAGCAATAGCCTTCATACTTTTATATATTTATACAAAGTCAGCTTATTGCCCCCACAAACTGGGTTCTCAATTTACCTACCTTAGAAAGGATGGAAGGCTGAGTCAACCTTGAGCCTGGCAAGATTCGAACTTACTAATTGCAGACAGCTGGAGTTAAATTACAATGCATTAGTCTGCTGAGCTATCCAGGCTCCTCCAGGCTCTTTGTCTTTCCTCTTCCCCTTTCTCCTTTCCTGTCCCTTTTTGGATGCTCAAATGCAAAAGGGGAAACATTTCTCCTTTTGTTTTGTTATTATTTTTCTTTTGCTAGCCCTCTGTCACAGTGGTGGGTTTCAACCGCATTATGCATGCGCTTCGCAAGCGCAGTGTATTATGGAACAGCTGAGATGCGGCAATCCGCTCTGCTGCGCCTTTCAGCTGGGCTAAAAACGACCAAATAAAAGGTACCTATAATGCAGGGGCGAGCGGGAGGGCCAACCTAACCATCAGAGAGAACCAGTTCGCTCTCAGCTCACCATCATCACTACTGGCTCGCCCGAACTGGGTCAAACTGGTAGAAACTCACCACTGCTCTGCCAGTGAAAATGGACCCCTCCCGAGCTCTGTTTTTGCTGGCAGAGGCACCAAGGGCCGGTCCTTCGTTGTTTCCAGGGCGGCTCCGCGGGCCAGATCTAAGCACTCCGTGGGCCTTGAGTTTGACATTCCTGAGCTAGAGGAATGGGAAGTCTTTCTGCCACCAGTTTAATGTGCAGAGCAAAGAGCTATTCTGCTTTTCTTCTGCATATTTTCACCAAACATGATCAGAACTGTTGAATGAGAAAATTTGTGGATACATCAATGCCAAGTCACCAGCCCAGAGCACAAACTGGTTGGAGAAGAGAAGGGGATGGGTAAAGAGAAGGAGGAGGAGAAAGATCAGTAGGAAGAGGAAACCGCTCCAAATAGCTGACAGGAAACTTAATGATTTTTTCACATTGTGCAAATGGGAAAAAAGTGCTTAAAAAGGAACGAGCAATTTGAGTTCTTTTTTTAAAAAAAATTCTATTTAAAAAATATAAGGGTATGAATTGAATGGTTTGTGAAGTAACCAACAAAATGTAAGTATCAGCAATATTGGTTAGGAAGTGAATCTCGGTCACCTCTCATCCCTAGTTCATACGTTCACTAGGTCTTGCATCTTTGCAAATTTTGAAAAAAACTATCTTAATCACTTTTCCTTAATTGCTTGATATAATGAGTTATATCCACTTTTTTCCATGAGTGTTCTGTTTTAAAGTTTTCAGTAGCTTTGTAGACTTCACACAGCATTCAGAAATTGGCAGATCAGAAATAAGAATCTACTTCAAAATATGTCAAAATATGTCTTGACCCAAAAATAACATCAAATTCCTACCTCCCAATGACAGGAGATAGAAAACAGCTTAGATAGAATTGCAGATATAGTCTACATCAACTATGGATGTAGTCAATAGTTATTGATACATTGCAAATATTTACAAGGTTAAAAAAAAGCAATGAAATAGACTGGTATCTTGCTGTGGTTGATGTTTGTGGAATGTAATCATATTTGCAGGAAAATAAATCCATTTTATTGGAAAATCCTGTCCTTCCTCTTTGCTGTCCAAGAGATCAACCAGGATCCAAAATTCTTACCCAACATCACATTGGGCTACACAATCCAGGACAGCTATTTTGATGTGAAAATGACTTCCGACGCTCTGATGGACCTGCTTTCAACTGGAGAGGCCAACGTGCCCAACTACAGCTGTGGAAGGCAGAAAAACATCCTGGCACTTCTTGAAGGGGCTGCCACGGACATCTCCATCCAAATTTCAGCCATGCTGGGCACCTACAAAATCCCACAGGTGTTTGTATGCATGGAACTGTACCTAGATTTGTAATAGGAGTGAAAAGTCAGCATCCTGATATCCCAATGCTGATTGGCGACTCATGAAATCTAATTGTGATAATTTCCCCTTAATAATAGCATCTTCAAGGCATGGCCCAGCTGTTCTTGATAGATAGATAGATAGATAGATAGATAGATAGATAGATAGATAGATAGATAGATAGATAGATACCTGTTTGTGGTAGAAAGCCTGATCCCTTAATGGTTATTTGAATTCAGTGTTGGTTGGATGAATAGACTGTTGTCCCCAATTTGGGTCTGAGCCTGGTGCCGAGGTCAATGATGGACACCAGACATGAGGTGATTTGTGTTTTTGATTGCTTTTTATTGGAGTACTCCAATGAAACCGGCTCCTGGCCTAAATGCCAAGAACCAAGAACAAAGGATTAAGAAAGTTTTATATATTTTCACTAAAGGAGAAGGGGGGACAAAGCAGGATAGTAAGTAATAACCATCTAATAAACATTTTAGTAATGATCTAGCTATTTGTTCTTTTGGTCTCTCTCTTTTTTTTTTATTTACACTTTATTGGTTTTTTTTTACACAAGTAAAATATAATAACAATTCTGTTTGACATCGGATTCGCCGTGTTTATACATATATACATGAAAATATATACGTTCTTTTGGTCTCTATCTATCCCTCTTCTAAGCCTTGCCTAATGAATGCTCCAGGAGTTATCTAATAAACATTTTATTTCCTGCAGGCCATCTCTATTCCTAATTTTTAGCTGAGGTCTGCAATTTGCCTAACTCTGTTTTACTTTTATCAGCTTTCTAACTACCCAGAATTGTTACAAGCTTTACATCTGCATATTCCCTGTGAATAAGCAGTCTTTGTTCTTATCAGATAGACTCCACAATTACAGACTTCCTGATTTACTTTCAAGTCTGTGTCATGACCTTGCTTTATTTTAATAGACAGCCCATCAAGACGTCTTAGTCATTAATGGAGAAATGATCTCTAAAGTGAGGTTCCTGCTTAAGGGCTTGTAGTTGGGTGAAATGACAAGGGAAGCAACTACCATATAAAAGTTCCTTTTTTGGGGGGGGGGCAAAAGGTGGCTACCCTTTCTCCAAGAAGAAAAACATAATTTAAATCCTCAATTTGGATAGTTAATATTTGGACCTTGATATGACAAAATAGTGACCCTTAATACTTTCCTTTTCAGATCAGTTATACTTTTGCTTCACATGTGCTAAGCGATAAAACTCAGTTTCCCTTTTTCTACCGGACTCTCCCTTCAAAAGGAACCCAGTACTCAGGGATTGTGAAACTCCTCCATCATTTCAGATGGATTTTAATTGGGGTCATTGCTCCAGACAATGACGATGGACAAACCTTCATGAGAACTTTAACAACCCTGCTCACAAGGAATGAAATTTGTGTGGTTTTGTCCCAAACCATCTCTGTGGTTGCCTTCAATATATATATTAATTTAAAACAATTCTACAAATGGACACAAGTCAATGTCTTTATTTATTTTGGAGAACAAGGTTCCTTCATAAATGGAATATTTATTATGCAGGAAGTGTTTAACCGTGTGAAAGCATCCACTTATGGCAAAGTCTGGATCACTACAGCTAGCTGGGATTTTATGCTGGATTTGAGATACAGTCCAGAAAATATACTCTACACTTATGTTTATTTTTCCTTCTTCACCCACCAGAAAAAGTGGGTAAACCAGGATGATTTCCACTTATTTTATCCATCTATTAGAAGATTTGTAGAGATAACATTTCCTTGTTCATATTCAAAGCATCCCTTGGCCAAGAAAGGTAGGACAAAGTGCACCGAGAAAGAGAAGCTGAGGATCCAACTGACCAAGGAGGGGAAGGAAAGAAACTTTTTTCTAGACAACTACCAAATTTACCACTCTGTCTGGGCTGCAGCACAGGCGTTAAATGCTGCATACTCTTCCAGAAGTGAGAAGATGAGGAGAAAGGATAGAGAGAGGATGGAAGTTCATAAATTGCAACCATGGCAGGTATTACCTTTTCCATTATAGGTCTCTATCCTCTACTTGAGGCTCATTACTGTAACTGCATGGATTGTATAGCTAAATGGAAACAATGCACCATGCTGAGATTTGAGCAAATGCAACAGTTAATCTCCCCTAGGTACCAAACAATAATAGTTCAAGTGTCAACTACTTAACAACAATTATCTTCATCCCATTACATCAGCCCATCCCACCCAGCCAGGGAGGAAAGGTATGTTACAGACCCCATCAGTTAAAAGACTATGACTGGTGGGGTCTAGCAAGAGAGCCTTCGCTGCCATTTTCCCCAGAGTTGAAGCAGCCACTGATCTTCTGAAAAGGATGTTAAAATGGCTTTGGTCAGGTCACTTGATGGGTTGATAGAGGAATTAAAACATGGCTTTGTTGATCTGTGTGGAGAGCCCAGAGGACCATGCAGGCATGGGGCTGGTTAAAAGTCCTCCTTTTGCCTCTTAACTAATTTTAATAGTGTTCACTCACTCTTGTCTCCTTTTAATTTTATATACACTGTTTTATATTTTAATGTTCTATTGTACACCATCCAGAGTTCAACAATGAAGGTTGAACAATGAATGGTTCAGATATGTGAAAAACAAATTATAATATAATAATACTACAGAAAAATACCAAAATAAGTCTAAATTCAGAGTTATGCCACATACCCAAGAGAGATATACCGAGTCATTTGGTATTTCCTTGATTTCATTTTTTTTTTCTGAGTAGAAACTCAGCTCAGATTTAGGGATCTTAGTAATACATAAACATAATGCTTTCCTTCCCAAAGAACTAGATCTCATAATGGACATTTAAGATTAAAATATAAGATGTGTCCAGATATTCAAAAATGCATAGCCACCTGAGTTTGAATGAGTTTCACTCCACGGGACTTTCAAGGCTGAAAAATTAGTCGTATCTCCTCCTTTCCTTCTCTTCTTTTGTCTTCTTCCCCTCCTACATCATCATCTGCTCTTTCTATTTTTCCTCTCCTGTTTTCCCCTTCACCAGTTTCACTCCTTCCTCCAAAGCTCTCATTTTTACAACTCTTCCATGGGTGGAGTGTATTTAGATGAGAATGGCAAGATGGCAGCTGATTTAAACATCATGAGCTCGATGATATTCCCTAATAAGTCCATAAAGAGATGGAAATTTGGGAGTCTGAGAAGAGAAGAATCTCCAGAGCTCAAGCTTTTCATTGATCAAGATGGTACTGCCCCCCTCAACCTACTGGACAAGGTGAGAGAGAAAAGGCTTTAATTTCTCCAACTTTAGTAACTTTACTGCCTTGAATACCTGTCATTCTTCTAATTGCAAAAACCAAAAGATCTCATCTCTCCATTTATTCCTATACTGGAGCCTTATCATCCCTTCATAAACATCCCGAGGCCATTCTTGATATCACACAAAGAATGTTATCTTTACTGTTAGATTGGCATGACAATGCAATGAAGTCTATAAAGGTCCACAAGGGTAATCAGAATGACAAAAAGAACATGGAGCTTTCCTCCACCCATTTTGTGAGTTATGGGGCTGGTGGAAGTTGTCAAGGACAACTTAAATCAATCTTATTTGTGGATAACTAGAAGACAGTGTCTTAGGGAGGCAACATAAAGACAAAGTCATCAAGGCATGTTTTAGTCAGGGCTAGGTGTAAATGGAGAAAGCTGCTTAGCATTAAAATATGATGACATTTGCAAAGCACTATCAGATCACCTGAAGCTCAGTCCAGAGCCACGGTGGCACAGTGGTTAGAGTGCAGTTCTGCAGGCTACTTCTGCTGACTGCCTGCAATTTGGCAGTTCAAATCTCACCAGGCTCGAGGTTGACTCAGCCTTCCATCCTTCCGTGGTCGGTAAAATGAAGACCCAGATTGTTGGGGGCCAGAGGCTGACTCTGTAAACCGCTCAGAGAGGGCTGTAAAGCAATATATAAGTCTAAGTGCTATTGGTATTACTATTAACAGAAAGCTTCATGGGAAACCCTGAAGAAGCAGAAGGAATGAACAGAGTGAGACCTAATCAGGGAAGCAATAGATAGTTGTATCAGTCATAAGAACAGTATACAGGCTTGAAGCTCCAAATTCAGCACACTGCTTAAGAATGATTTTATACTCCGGATCTCTCATCGCCACAAATAAATGAGATATATCACATTTCCTTGACTTCTCTTTCTTTTTTCTTGCTCAGCCTCTGCCTTCTTCCAAGTGTGTGGAAAGCTGCCATCCAGGTTTTGTCAAGGTGCCTCGGGAAGGGGAACCCCTTTGCTGCTATGACTGCCTTCCTTGTGGAGAAGGGACCATCTCCATTTGGGAAGGTGGGTGATGCTGGAGAAAAAGGAAGGAGGAGTGTTTGTGTGTGTGTCTGAAAATTAGCATTTTGGGAAACCTAGCAGCATCTCCATGTTCACCCAGCTTTCACCAGAATAATGAAAGTGGTGCTGTAATGCCAAGCCATAAGCTTTCTCCCTCTGGGCCATGCCTTGATACACTTAGAAAAGGGCTGAGATTTGCATCAAAACATTTACACTCTACTTTCATCAGTCTGATCCTATGGATGCCAGAGCCAAGGCCATTAGTGACATTCTCCCAGCAGCCACCAAAAGCAGACTAAGATGCTGGTTTTCATGGAAAAACTGATCCACTACCTGGGAAAAATGTGTACCAAATCAGTCATACACTGATTTATTTTATTCATTCATACCTTTTCTTTTTGGCCTATAATTCCTACAACTGAAGCTTAAGTTACAGAAATTGGCGGCTCTGTTGTGGCTCGTCAGCTGCCAGCAGAGCTAGCAGCAGAGTCAGACGAGGAGGACATGGAGGGAGGGCCTGGGCCAGATTCAGAGCCTTTGGGAGGCTTTGATAAGGAAATAGCATCAGAGACACAGGGAGAGCCAGGGCCCTTTGTCGTCCCCCAGGTGGAGAGGGAGCTCTCTTTGGGGCCTGAGCTGAGTGAGGGGGAAGAACAGATGGGGGCCATCCCAGATGCGCGTATGCCCACAGAGGAAAGGAGAGGAGAGCAAAGGAAAGCAGTAAGCCAACTCTCAGGGATAGGCAGATGCAGACACAAGCCAGCCCCTCCCTTGCTGGGAAATAAATAGGAGGGATTTGGGAGTGGCCAGTTGTCAGAGACAACTGTTTGTTTCTAGTATACAGCAAGCAATTCGGATTTCTTGGATAAACCCAGGTTTGTTGGGACTAATTATATATGATCTTTTGTTTATCCCTGTGAATAAAAGACTGTTACTGCCCTGTTATAAAAAGGGGGTTAACTCATGAGTAAATGTCTTATCACTACTTGCAAAGGTTGGGTTAGAACAGGCTCCTAGATATATTTAATTTGGCAACCCAGTTGCCTTTCAGTTTGTTAGAGTGGGGATTCCCATATCTCTTGAAAATTGCTGTTGATGGGGGGGGGGATGTTTCCCCTTTACCTAAATTCTTCCCAGGCTTCATCATTTTTATAAAATCTCCACCTCAAACATGTGTGAAGGAGCTTTCGCCCCAAACAGGGCATTCAAGCAAATGGAAAAAGTAAAACCTCTACTAGAGATATTATACTTTTTTTTTCCAGATGCAAAAAAATGTCTGACATGTCCAGAAGATCAATATCCGAACATGGCCAAAGTTCAATGTATCCCTAAAATGATAACTTTCATGTCCTACCAAGAATCTTTGGGGATCATCCTAGTCTCTTTTATTCTATATTTCTCCATCACTACTGCTCTGGTGTTAGGAATCTTCATTAAACATCGAGAAACTCCCATTGTCAAAGCTAACAACCGGGATCTCTCCTATATCCTCCTGGTCTCCCTCCTGCTTTCCTTTTTGACTTCCTTTCTCTTCATTGGTCAGCCAAGAAAGTCCACCTGCCTCCTCCGTCAAACAACCTTCAGCATTGTTTTCTCACTTGCGGTCTCTTCTGTGCTGGCCAAAACCATCACAGTAGTGTTGGCCTTCTTGGCCACAAAGCCAGGACACACGATGAGGAAATGGCTGGGAAAAGCTTTGACCAACTCCATTGTTATTTCTGGTTGTAGTGTCCAGATTGCCATTTCTGCCATTTGGTTGGGAATCTCTCCCCCCTTTCCAGACTCTGATATGTATTCCCAGCCTGGAGAGATTGTCCTGCAATGCAACGAAGGGTCTGTTGCCATGTTTTATGGAGCCCTGGGCTACATGGGCTTCCTGGCCACCATCTGCTTCACGGTGGCTTTTCTGGCCAGAAACCTGCCTGGAGCCTTCAATGAAGCCAAGCTGATCACCTTCAGCATGCTGGTCTTCTGTAGTGTCTGGATCTCCTTTGTGCCCACCTATCTGAGCACCAAAGGGAAATTCATGGTGGCTGTGCAGGTCTTCTCCATCTTGGCCTCCAGTGCTGGTCTGCTGGGCTGCATCTTCATCCCCAAATGTTACATCATTTTACTAAGACCAAATCTGAACACCAAGGAACATCTAATAATCAAAGTAAAATAGAAAACTTAGCTTTTCTGGATTCATTTTTTAACAATCTAATTTAAGAAGAAAATTCCCTTGCTCTTCCAAATATTGGGGTATATGTACAAATTAGTCTGCAGAGAAAATATTTTATTGAACTATTTTACTTTTCTAAATCATATGAATGCGAAATAACCTCATAACTACGTAGTACGATGGACTCGCAGGGACGGCGCAACATGCATTAGGAGTGGGTGTTTGTTAATATGGTTTATTGGGTTAGGGATTTTCTGTCTTCACTGTGAATTGTATTGTGTTGGGGGGGATGCACTGAGGGAGCTCCACCAATCTCATTGTACATATGTTGTGCAGTGACAATAAAGGTTATTATTATTATTATTACAATTTATTGAGGAGTCATACTTGGGCTTTTGCTGATTTAATAAGTAGGACTGAAAGAGCAAAGGAGAAAGCCGGGCAAAGAGAGCGAATTATGAAAACCACCTTTCAATTTAAAACATGACATTAAGAGGTTTGCAGATTTCCACAAGCTGACAAATGAGAACAGTTGTGTCTTCTCTTGGCCTAATTCTTAATAAATGCACTGGATATGCTTTCTGCTCCTTTTTCTCTAGTGCCTTAAAGCTGGATAACTTCAGCACTCAGGACTATCTCATAAGAACCTCTTCACTTAAATGGTTTTCCTCCATTCTTATGGGGAGACGCAGGTAGTGTGGATCTGAGTACATGATAGAAAAACCAGAAGGGAGAAAATTGTGTCAGACACTGGATGTAAATATAACAGGATGAGATTTGTCCTTGATAAACCTGAAACAAGCATAAAAAATAAATCAGATAAAATATGTAATATATAATTTCCCACTGACCTGTTTGCAGACCTCTGCAAATATAACAGGATGAGATTTGTCCCTGATTACTGTATTTTCCGGCGTATAAGATGACTGGGCATATAAGACGACCCCTGAATTTTCCTGTTAAAATATAGGGTTTGGGCTATATTTGCCGTATAAGACTACCCCTCTTCCAACGCACATCAAATAAAAATTAAAACACATCAACTGGCTCACCCACAATGTAAAAGCAGCTGTGCTAGACCCAAAATGGCCCCTGCAACAAGCAGGAACCTCACACAGCCACAAAAAGTCCCAAAAAACAACTTTCACACTTTACACACAGAAAATTCCACACACAGCTTTGTGAGATTTTGTGTGTTTGTGTAGTTAGAGTGAAACACTACAAAAACATAGTAAATCTCAGAAAGCTGCACAAATATTATTTTATTTTATTTTTATTTTTATATGAAAGCTAAATTTAAAACTTCCTAAACTTTAAATGGCTAGGTCTAAAAAAGAACAACTAAAAAAATCCCCAATTAACTATTTTTTTTAAAGATCCCAAAGGGGAAAAAAACTTACCCAATAGAACAGGGGTCTCCAACCTTGGCAACTTTAAGACTTGTAGACTTCAACTCCCAGAATTCCTCAGCCAGCTTTGTTTTGCTGGCTGAGGAATTCTGGGAGTTGAAGTCCACAACTCCCTGCCTGCTTGATTGCAGGCAGGGAGTGGCTTGCTGATGGAATGGATTCAGGCAAGCGAAGCAAGGCAAGCAGCTAAGGTAAGCAAGCTGGAGGGGGAAAACTTTTTTCCTTCTCCATGGCTCTGGCGATCCCAGCTGAGTTGCCTGATTAGCAGATCATCAGAGCTTGGATCGTCAGAGCCATGTGAAAGGAGAAAACTTTTTTTCTTCTCCATGGCTCTGGCGATCCCAGCTGAGTTGCCTGATTAGCAGATCGTCAGGGCTTGGATCGTCAGAGCCATGTGAAGGAGAAAACTTTTTTTCTTCTCCATGGCTCTGGCGATCCCAGCTGAGTTGCCTGATTAGCAGATTGTCAGGGCTTGGATCGTCAGAGCCATGTGAAAGGAGAAAACTTTTTTCCTTCTCCATGGCTCTGGCGATCCCAGCTGAGTTGCCTGATTAGCAGATCGTCAGGGCTTGGATTGTCAGAGCCATGTGAAAGGAGAAAACTTTTTTCCTTCTCCATGGCTCTGGCGATCCCAGCTGAGTTGCCTGATTAGCAGATCGTCAGGGCTTGGATCGCCAGAGCCATTTAAGGCTCGTCAGAGCCTTTTGGGCTGGTCTGCCTGGTTACAGGAGAACGACACCCGGCATATAAGATGACCCCCGACTTTTGAGAAGATTTTCATGTGTTAAAAAGTCGTCTTATATGCCGGAAAATATGGTAGCTGAATCAAACGTAAAAAATTAATGAGGTAAAATTTATAATTGGTAGGTTTTCCACTGAGCTGTTTTCAGACCTCTGTGCAACTTTCAAAAAGCAAGTATCTCCTTGGGCTTCAGACATTTTACACTTCTGAATTATATAGTTACCCTCCTAATGCAAAAGAAGGGAATTGCCTTCTACACTGCCCATTTTCTCCCCATTAAATCCACTTAGTTAAATTACAAAGGTAAAACACTTTTCCACATTTTAAAACACATTGTTGAGATATTTTATTTTATTTATTTTATTTTATTTTTCATATTTGTATACCACCCTACTCCCGAAGGACTCAGGGCGGTGAACAGCCATAATAAATACAAATACATATAGAAGTTAAAAACTATTAAAAACAGATTAAGTAATTTGGCTCAAAGATTAAAACATCCAAATTTATCTAAGAGGTCTAAAACCCGATTTAAAAGCCAATTTAAAAAGGGAGAGTTAGGCCAGACCAGCTTGTTGGAATAGAAACGTTTTCAGGGCACGGCGGAAAATGCGTAAGTCTTGGATGTTTCGTAATTCCTGGGGGAAGCCCGTTCCAGATGGTAGGTGCCCCCACAGAAAAGGCTCTCCCCCTGGGGGCCGTCAGTCGACATTGTTTGGCCGACGGCACCCTGAGGAGTCCCTCTCTATGGGAGCGAACTGGTCGGTGAGAGGCTATTGGTGGCAGGAGGCGGTCTCGTAAGTACCCTGGTCCTGAGCCATGGAGCGCTCTAAAGATAGTAACCAAAACCTTGAAGCGCATTTTGAGATATTCTTGAAACTTTCGCTTCTAGGAAGTCCATATCTAGCTATTGACCATTGTCTGAATTACAGTACTTCACATTGATTGATATTAAAGAAGATCATAAAGGTAAAGGTTCTCCTCGTACATATGTGCTAGTCATTCCTGATTCTAGGGGGTGGTTCTTATCTCCGTTTTAAAGCCGATAAACCAGCGCTGTCCAAGACGTCTCTGTGGTCATGTGGCCGGCATGACTAAATGCCAAAGGCGCATGGAATGCTGTTACCTTCCCACCAAAGGGGTCCCTATTTTTCTACTTGCATTTTTTACATGCTTTGGAACTGCTAGGTTGGCAGGAACGGCCGACCTTTCGATCAACAAGCTCAGTGTCTTAACCACTGAGCCACCGGGTCCCTATAAAGAAGACCATAGTTCTTTATTAGCTAAAACTGCAGATGAGGTGGGTATCATGGCAGAGAAGACCTGTCTCCTTGGATGCAGACTCAATAACTATATATCATTAGTAGTCCCTCTCTGCCAGATCTAATGGGGGGGGGGGCTGACTTAGTGTCTTGGTGGTGTTTTTTTCCAAACTTCCTTTCTCAATGGAGCATTTTGGAAAGGACACTCTTGAGGAAGTTACAACAGTGATGTTTCTTCTCCTCATAATTTTCAAAATCACCACTATCCCTTGTTTTTCATGTTGATGCCACATCCCTTGGGATTTTCCTTCCCAACAGCCGAAGAGCAAGATGAGGTAATCCAACTTCCAGGCTGCATAAACACCTTGGGTGAAGTTTTGGGTAGGGCAGATGCTGTGCAGATGAACATTGTCTTATCCTATCAGATGTTAGCCTTTGATTGAGCTCCGTCTACACTACAGAAGCTACTGCAGGTTTGAGCTTGAAAGGTGTTCTGCTAACAGTGTAAGGAATGCAGTTCCATGGCAGGAAACAGTGCAGGCGTAGAAAGAATGATCCTCTTATTTCTGCTGAGCCTGTTCCTGCCTTGCACAGCCTCCAAGATGTGGAAGACCTCCTGCTCTTTGACTCTGGGGCGGGATGGAGAACAGCCATCAATTTACGGCAAGCCAGGAGACCTTTTCATTAGTGGCATGATCTGTGGAATAAAGACTCTTTTTCAACAAAATAATTTCCACAGGACTCCCTCTGCTATAGTTTCTGAGTAAGACTACAGGGGTGTTCCAACTTATTTTTCTTCCTTCCCCTCTTTCCTTCCTTGCTCTCTTCCCATCTTTTTTTTTTATTTGATTTATATGCCGCCCTTCTCCGGAGACTCAGGGTGGCTTACAATGTGTTAAGCAATAGCCTTCATACTTTTATATATTTATACAAAGTCAGCTTATTGCCCCCACAAACTGGGTCCTCAATTTACCTACCTTAGAAAGGATGGAAGGCTGAGTCAACCTTGAGCCTGGCAAGATTCGAACTTACTAATTGCAGACAGCTGGAGTTAAATTACAATGCATTAGTCTGCTGAGCTATCCAGGCTCCTCCAGGCTCTTGGTCTTTCCTCTTCCCCTTTCTCCTTTCCTGTCCCTTCTTGGATGCTCAAATGCAAAAGGGGAAACATTTCTCCTTTTGTTTTGTTATTATTTTTCTTTTGCTAACCCTCTGTCACAGTGGTGGGTTTCAACCGCATATTGCACGCGCTTCGCAAGCGCAGTGTATTATGGAACAGCTGAGATGCGGCAATCCGCTCTGCTGCGCCTTTCAGCTGGGCTAAAAACGACCAAATAAAAGGTATCTATAATGCAGGGGCCAGCGGGAGGGCCAACCTAACCATCAGAGAGAAACCGTTCGCTCTCAGCTCACCATCATCACTACTGGCTCGCCCGAACTGGGTCAAACTGGTAGAAACTCACCACTGCTCTGCCAGTGAAAATGGACCCCTCCCGAGCTCTGTTTTTGCTGGCAGAGGCACCAAGGGCCGGTCCTTCGTTGTTTCCAGGGCGGCTCCGCGGGCCAGATCTAAGCACTCCGTGGGCCTTGAGTTTGACATTCCTGAGCTAGAGGAATGGGAAGTCTTTCTGCCACCAGTTTAATGTGCAGAGCAAAGAGCTATTCTGCTTTTCTTCTGCATATTTTCACCAAACATGATCAGAACTGTTGAATGAGAAAATTTGTGGATACATCAATGCCAAGTCACCAGCCCAGAGCACAAACTGGTTGGAGAAGAGAAGGGGATGGGTAAAGAGAAGGAGGAGGAGAAAGATCAGTAGGAAGAGGAAACCGCTCCAAATAGCTGACAGGAAACTTAATGATTTTTTCACATTGTGCAAATGGGAAAAAAGTGCTTAAAAAGGAACGAGCAATTTGAGTTCTTTTTTTAAAAAAAATTCTATTTAAAAAATATAAGGGTATGAATTGAATGGTTTGTGAAGTAACCAACAAAATGTAAGTATCAGCAATATTGGTTAGGAAGTGAATCTCGGTCACCTCTCATCCCTAGTTCATACGTTCACTAGGTCTTGCATCTTTGCAAATTTTGAAAAAAACTATCTTAATCACTTTTCCTTAATTGCTTGATATAATGAGTTATATCCACTTTTTTCCATGAGTGTTCTGTTTTAAAGTTTTCAGTAGCTTTGTAGACTTCACACAGCATTCAGAAATTGGCAGATCAGAAATAAGAATCTACTTCAAAATATGTCAAAATATGTCTTGACCCAAAAATAACATCAAATTCCTACCTCCCAATGACAGGAGATAGAAAACAGCTTAGATAGAATTGCAGATATAGTCTACATCAACTATGGATGTAGTCAATAGTTATTGATACATTGCAAATATTTACAAGGTTAAAAAAAAGCAATGAAATAGACTGGTATCTTGCTGTGGTTGATGTTTGTGGAATGTAATCATATTTGCAGGAAAATAAATCCATTTTATTGGAAAATCCTGTCCTTCCTCTTTGCTGTCCAAGAGATCAACCAGGATCCAAAATTCTTACCCAACATCACATTGGGCTACACAATCCAGGACAGCTATTTTGATGTGAAAATGACTTCCGACGCTCTGATGGACCTGCTTTCAACTGGAGAGGCCAACGTGCCCAACTACAGCTGTGGAAGGCAGAAAAACATCCTGGCACTTCTTGAAGGGGCTGCCACGGACATCTCCATCCAAATTTCAGCCATGCTGGGCACCTACAAAATCCCACAGGTGTTTGTATGCATGGAACTGTACCTAGATTTGTAATAGGAGTGAAAAGTCAGCATCCTGATATCCCAATGCTGATTGGCGACTCATGAAATCTAATTGTGATAATTTCCCCTTAATAATAGCATCTTCAAGGCATGGCCCAGCTGTTCTTGATAGATAGATAGATAGATAGATAGATAGATAGATAGATAGATAGATACCTGTTTGTGGTAGAAAGCCTGATCCCTTAATGGTTATTTGAATTCAGTGTTGGTTGGATGAATAGACTGTTGTCCCCAATTTGGGTCTGAGCCTGGTGCCGAGGTCAATGATGGACACCAGACATGAGGTGATTTGTGTTTTTGATTGCTTTTTATTGGAGTACTCCAATGAAACCGGCTCCTGGCCTAAATGCCAAGAACCAAGAACAAAGGATTAAGAAAGTTTTATATATTTTCACTAAAGGAGAAGGGGGGACAAAGCAGGATAGTAAGTAATAACCATCTAATAAACATTTTAGTAATGATCTAGCTATTTGTTCTTTTGGTCTCTCTCTTTTTTTTTTATTTACACTTTATTGGTTTTTTTTTACACAAGTAAAATATAATAACAATTCTGTTTGACATCGGATTCGCCGTGTTTATACATATATACATGAAAATATATACGTTCTTTTGGTCTCTATCTATCCCTCTTCTAAGCCTTGCCTAATGAATGCTCCAGGAGTTATCTAATAAACATTTTATTTCCTGCAGGCCATCTCTATTCCTAATTTTTAGCTGAGGTCTGCAATTTGCCTAACTCTGTTTTACTTTTATCAGCTTTCTAACTACCCAGAATTGTTACAAGCTTTACATCTGCATATTCCCTGTGAATAAGCAGTCTTTGTTCTTATCAGATAGACTCCACAATTACAGACTTCCTGATTTACTTTCAAGTCTGTGTCATGACCTTGCTTTATTTTAATAGACAGCCCATCAAGACGTCTTAGTCATTAATGGAGAAATGATCTCTAAAGTGAGGTTCCTGCTTAAGGGCTTGTAGTTGGGTGAAATGACAAGGGAAGCAACTACCATATAAAAGTTCCTTTTTTGGGGGGGGGGCAAAAGGTGGCTACCCTTTCTCCAAGAAGAAAAACATAATTTAAATCCTCAATTTGGATAGTTAATATTTGGACCTTGATATGACAAAATAGTGACCCTTAATACTTTCCTTTTCAGATCAGTTATACTTTTGCTTCACATGTGCTAAGCGATAAAACTCAGTTTCCCTTTTTCTACCGGACTCTCCCTTCAAAAGGAACCCAGTACTCAGGGATTGTGAAACTCCTCCATCATTTCAGATGGATTTTAATTGGGGTCATTGCTCCAGACAATGACGATGGACAAACCTTCATGAGAACTTTAACAACCCTGCTCACAAGGAATGAAATTTGTGTGGTTTTGTCCCAAACCATCTCTGTGGTTGCCTTCAATATATATATTAATTTAAAACAATTCTACAAATGGACACAAGTCAATGTCTTTATTTATTTTGGAGAACAAGGTTCCTTCATAAATGGAATATTTATTATGCAGGAAGTGTTTAACCGTGTGAAAGCATCCACTTATGGCAAAGTCTGGATCACTACAGCTAGCTGGGATTTTATGCTGGATTTGAGATACAGTCCAGAAAATATACTCTACACTTATGTTTATTTTTCCTTCTTCACCCACCAGAAAAAGTGGGTAAACCAGGATGATTTCCACTTATTTTATCCATCTATTAGAAGATTTGTAGAGATAACATTTCCTTGTTCATATTCAAAGCATCCCTTGGCCAAGAAAGGTAGGACAAAGTGCACCGAGAAAGAGAAGCTGAGGATCCAACTGACCAAGGAGGGGAAGGAAAGAAACTTTTTTCTAGACAACTACCAAATTTACCACTCTGTCTGGGCTGCAGCACAGGCGTTAAATGCTGCATACTCTTCCAGAAGTGAGAAGATGAGGAGAAAGGATAGAGAGAGGATGGAAGTTCATAAATTGCAACCATGGCAGGTATTACCTTTTCCATTATAGGTCTCTATCCTCTACTTGAGGCTCATTACTGTAACTGCATGGATTGTATAGCTAAATGGAAACAATGCACCATGCTGAGATTTGAGCAAATGCAACAGTTAATCTCCCCTAGGTACCAAACAATAATAGTTCAAGTGTCAACTACTTAACAACAATTATCTTCATCCCATTACATCAGCCCATCCCACCCAGCCAGGGAGGAAAGGTATGTTACAGACCCCATCAGTTAAAAGACTATGACTGGTGGGGTCTAGCAAGAGAGCCTTCGCTGCCATTTTCCCCAGAGTTGAAGCAGCCACTGATCTTCTGAAAAGGATGTTAAAATGGCTTTGGTCAGGTCACTTGATGGGTTGATAGAGGAATTAAAACATGGCTTTGTTGATCTGTGTGGAGAGCCCAGAGGACCATGCAGGCATGGGGCTGGTTAAAAGTCCTCCTTTTGCCTCTTAACTAATTTTAATAGTGTTCACTCACTCTTGTCTCCTTTTAATTTTATATACACTGTTTTATATTTTAATGTTCTATTGTACACCATCCAGAGTTCAACAATGAAGGTTGAACAATGAATGGTTCAGATATGTGAAAAACAAATTATAATATAATAATACTACAGAAAAATACCAAAATAAGTCTAAATTCAGAGTTATGCCACATACCCAAGAGAGATATACCGAGTCATTTGGTATTTCCTTGATTTCATTTTTTTTTTCTGAGTAGAAACTCAGCTCAGATTTAGGGATCTTAGTAATACATAAACATAATGCTTTCCTTCCCAAAGAACTAGATCTCATAATGGACATTTAAGATTAAAATATAAGATGTGTCCAGATATTCAAAAATGCATAGCCACCTGAGTTTGAATGAGTTTCACTCCACGGGACTTTCAAGGCTGAAAAATTAGTCGTATCTCCTCCTTTCCTTCTCTTCTTTTGTCTTCTTCCCCTCCTACATCATCATCTGCTCTTTCTATTTTTCCTCTCCTGTTTTCCCCTTCACCAGTTTCACTCCTTCCTCCAAAGCTCTCATTTTTACAACTCTTCCATGGGTGGAGTGTATTTAGATGAGAATGGCAAGATGGCAGCTGATTTAAACATCATGAGCTCGATGATATTCCCTAATAAGTCCATAAAGAGATGGAAATTTGGGAGTCTGAGAAGAGAAGAATCTCCAGAGCTCAAGCTTTTCATTGATCAAGATGGTACTGCCCCCCTCAACCTACTGGACAAGGTGAGAGAGAAAAGGCTTTAATTTCTCCAACTTTAGTAACTTTACTGCCTTGAATACCTGTCATTCTTCTAATTGCAAAAACCAAAAGATCTCATCTCTCCATTTATTCCTATACTGGAGCCTTATCATCCCTTCATAAACATCCCGAGGCCATTCTTGATATCACACAAAGAATGTTATCTTTACTGTTAGATTGGCATGACAATGCAATGAAGTCTATAAAGGTCCACAAGGGTAATCAGAATGACAAAAAGAACATGGAGCTTTCCTCCACCCATTTTGTGAGTTATGGGGCTGGTGGAAGTTGTCAAGGACAACTTAAATCAATCTTATTTGTGGATAACTAGAAGACAGTGTCTTAGGGAGGCAACATAAAGACAAAGTCATCAAGGCATGTTTTAGTCAGGGCTAGGTGTAAATGGAGAAAGCTGCTTAGCATTAAAATATGATGACATTTGCAAAGCACTATCAGATCACCTGAAGCTCAGTCCAGAGCCACGGTGGCACAGTGGTTAGAGTGCAGTTCTGCAGGCTACTTCTGCTGACTGCCTGCAATTTGGCAGTTCAAATCTCACCAGGCTCGAGGTTGACTCAGCCTTCCATCCTTCCGTGGTCGGTAAAATGAAGACCCAGATTGTTGGGGGCCAGAGGCTGACTCTGTAAACCGCTCAGAGAGGGCTGTAAAGCAATATATAAGTCTAAGTGCTATTGGTATTACTATTAACAGAAAGCTTCATGGGAAACCCTGAAGAAGCAGAAGGAATGAACAGAGTGAGACCTAATCAGGGAAGCAATAGATAGTTGTATCAGTCATAAGAACAGTATACAGGCTTGAAGCTCCAAATTCAGCACACTGCTTAAGAATGATTTTATACTCCGGATCTCTCATCGCCACAAATAAATGAGATATATCACATTTCCTTGACTTCTCTTTCTTTTTTCTTGCTCAGCCTCTGCCTTCTTCCAAGTGTGTGGAAAGCTGCCATCCAGGTTTTGTCAAGGTGCCTCGGGAAGGGGAACCCCTTTGCTGCTATGACTGCCTTCCTTGTGGAGAAGGGACCATCTCCATTTGGGAAGGTGGGTGATGCTGGAGAAAAAGGAAGGAGGAGTGTTTGTGTGTGTGTCTGAAAATTAGCATTTTGGGAAACCTAGCAGCATCTCCATGTTCACCCAGCTTTCACCAGAATAATGAAAGTGGTGCTGTAATGCCAAGCCATAAGCTTTCTCCCTCTGGGCCATGCCTTGATACACTTAGAAAAGGGCTGAGATTTGCATCAAAACATTTACACTCTACTTTCATCAGTCTGATCCTATGGATGCCAGAGCCAAGGCCATTAGTGACATTCTCCCAGCAGCCACCAAAAGCAGACTAAGATGCTGGTTTTCATGGAAAAACTGATCCACTACCTGGGAAAAATGTGTACCAAATCAGTCATACACTGATTTATTTTATTCATTCATACCTTTTCTTTTTGGCCTATAATTCCTACAACTGAAGCTTAAGTTACAGAAATTGGCGGCTCTGTTGTGGCTCGTCAGCTGCCAGCAGAGCTAGCAGCAGAGTCAGACGAGGAGGACATGGAGGGAGGGCCTGGGCCAGATTCAGAGCCTTTGGGAGGCTTTGATAAGGAAATAGCATCAGAGACACAGGGAGAGCCAGGGCCCTTTGTCGTCCCCCAGGTGGAGAGGGAGCTCTCTTTGGGGCCTGAGCTGAGTGAGGGGGAAGAACAGATGGGGGCCATCCCAGATGCGCGTATGCCCACAGAGGAAAGGAGAGGAGAGCAAAGGAAAGCAGTAAGCCAACTCTCAGGGATAGGCAGATGCAGACACAAGCCAGCCCCTCCCTTGCTGGGAAATAAATAGGAGGGATTTGGGAGTGGCCAGTTGTCAGAGACAACTGTTTGTTTCTAGTATACAGCAAGCAATTCGGATTTCTTGGATAAACCCAGGTTTGTTGGGACTAATTATATATGATCTTTTGTTTATCCCTGTGAATAAAAGACTGTTACTGCCCTGTTATAAAAAGGGGGTTAACTCATGAGTAAATGTCTTATCACTACTTGCAAAGGTTGGGTTAGAACAGGCTCCTAGATATATTTAATTTGGCAACCCAGTTGCCTTTCAGTTTGTTAGAGTGGGGATTCCCATATCTCTTGAAAATTGCTGTTGATGGGGGGGGGGATGTTTCCCCTTTACCTAAATTCTTCCCAGGCTTCATCATTTTTATAAAATCTCCACCTCAAACATGTGTGAAGGAGCTTTCGCCCCAAACAGGGCATTCAAGCAAATGGAAAAAGTAAAACCTCTACTAGAGATATTATACTTTTTTTTTCCAGATGCAAAAAAATGTCTGACATGTCCAGAAGATCAATATCCGAACATGGCCAAAGTTCAATGTATCCCTAAAATGATAACTTTCATGTCCTACCAAGAATCTTTGGGGATCATCCTAGTCTCTTTTATTCTATATTTCTCCATCACTACTGCTCTGGTGTTAGGAATCTTCATTAAACATCGAGAAACTCCCATTGTCAAAGCTAACAACCGGGATCTCTCCTATATCCTCCTGGTCTCCCTCCTGCTTTCCTTTTTGACTTCCTTTCTCTTCATTGGTCAGCCAAGAAAGTCCACCTGCCTCCTCCGTCAAACAACCTTCAGCATTGTTTTCTCACTTGCGGTCTCTTCTGTGCTGGCCAAAACCATCACAGTAGTGTTGGCCTTCTTGGCCACAAAGCCAGGACACACGATGAGGAAATGGCTGGGAAAAGCTTTGACCAACTCCATTGTTATTTCTGGTTGTAGTGTCCAGATTGCCATTTCTGCCATTTGGTTGGGAATCTCTCCCCCCTTTCCAGACTCTGATATGTATTCCCAGCCTGGAGAGATTGTCCTGCAATGCAACGAAGGGTCTGTTGCCATGTTTTATGGAGCCCTGGGCTACATGGGCTTCCTGGCCACCATCTGCTTCACGGTGGCTTTTCTGGCCAGAAACCTGCCTGGAGCCTTCAATGAAGCCAAGCTGATCACCTTCAGCATGCTGGTCTTCTGTAGTGTCTGGATCTCCTTTGTGCCCACCTATCTGAGCACCAAAGGGAAATTCATGGTGGCTGTGCAGGTCTTCTCCATCTTGGCCTCCAGTGCTGGTCTGCTGGGCTGCATCTTCATCCCCAAATGTTACATCATTTTACTAAGACCAAATCTGAACACCAAGGAACATCTAATAATCAAAGTAAAATAGAAAACTTAGCTTTTCTGGATTCATTTTTTAACAATCTAATTTAAGAAGAAAATTCCCTTGCTCTTCCAAATATTGGGGTATATGTACAAATTAGTCTGCAGAGAAAATATTTTATTGAACTATTTTACTTTTCTAAATCATATGAATGCGAAATAACCTCATAACTACGTAGTACGATGGACTCGCAGGGACGGCGCAACATGCATTAGGAGTGGGTGTTTGTTAATATGGTTTATTGGGTTAGGGATTTTCTGTCTTCACTGTGAATTGTATTGTGTTGGGGGGGATGCACTGAGGGAGCTCCACCAATCTCATTGTACATATGTTGTGCAGTGACAATAAAGGTTATTATTATTATTATTACAATTTATTGAGGAGTCATACTTGGGCTTTTGCTGATTTAATAAGTAGGACTGAAAGAGCAAAGGAGAAAGCCGGGCAAAGAGAGCGAATTATGAAAACCACCTTTCAATTTAAAACATGACATTAAGAGGTTTGCAGATTTCCACAAGCTGACAAATGAGAACAGTTGTGTCTTCTCTTGGCCTAATTCTTAATAAATGCACTGGATATGCTTTCTGCTCCTTTTTCTCTAGTGCCTTAAAGCTGGATAACTTCAGCACTCAGGACTATCTCATAAGAACCTCTTCACTTAAATGGTTTTCCTCCATTCTTATGGGGAGACGCAGGTAGTGTGGATCTGAGTACATGATAGAAAAACCAGAAGGGAGAAAATTGTGTCAGACACTGGATGTAAATATAACAGGATGAGATTTGTCCTTGATAAACCTGAAACAAGCATAAAAAATAAATCAGATAAAATATGTAATATATAATTTCCCACTGACCTGTTTGCAGACCTCTGCAAATATAACAGGATGAGATTTGTCCCTGATTACTGTATTTTCCGGCGTATAAGATGACTGGGCATATAAGACGACCCCTGAATTTTCCTGTTAAAATATAGGGTTTGGGCTATATTTGCCGTATAAGACTACCCCTCTTCCAACGCACATCAAATAAAAATTAAAACACATCAACTGGCTCACCCACAATGTAAAAGCAGCTGTGCTAGACCCAAAATGGCCCCTGCAACAAGCAGGAACCTCACACAGCCACAAAAAGTCCCAAAAAACAACTTTCACACTTTACACACAGAAAATTCCACACACAGCTTTGTGAGATTTTGTGTGTTTGTGTAGTTAGAGTGAAACACTACAAAAACATAGTAAATCTCAGAAAGCTGCACAAATATTATTTTATTTTATTTTTATTTTTATATGAAAGCTAAATTTAAAACTTCCTAAACTTTAAATGGCTAGGTCTAAAAAAGAACAACTAAAAAAATCCCCAATTAACTATTTTTTTTAAAGATCCCAAAGGGGAAAAAAACTTACCCAATAGAACAGGGGTCTCCAACCTTGGCAACTTTAAGACTTGTAGACTTCAACTCCCAGAATTCCTCAGCCAGCTTTGTTTTGCTGGCTGAGGAATTCTGGGAGTTGAAGTCCACAACTCCCTGCCTGCTTGATTGCAGGCAGGGAGTGGCTTGCTGATGGAATGGATTCAGGCAAGCGAAGCAAGGCAAGCAGCTAAGGTAAGCAAGCTGGAGGGGGAAAACTTTTTTCCTTCTCCATGGCTCTGGCGATCCCAGCTGAGTTGCCTGATTAGCAGATCATCAGAGCTTGGATCGTCAGAGCCATGTGAAAGGAGAAAACTTTTTTTCTTCTCCATGGCTCTGGCGATCCCAGCTGAGTTGCCTGATTAGCAGATCGTCAGGGCTTGGATCGTCAGAGCCATGTGAAGGAGAAAACTTTTTTTCTTCTCCATGGCTCTGGCGATCCCAGCTGAGTTGCCTGATTAGCAGATTGTCAGGGCTTGGATCGTCAGAGCCATGTGAAAGGAGAAAACTTTTTTCCTTCTCCATGGCTCTGGCGATCCCAGCTGAGTTGCCTGATTAGCAGATCGTCAGGGCTTGGATTGTCAGAGCCATGTGAAAGGAGAAAACTTTTTTCCTTCTCCATGGCTCTGGCGATCCCAGCTGAGTTGCCTGATTAGCAGATCGTCAGGGCTTGGATCGCCAGAGCCATTTAAGGCTCGTCAGAGCCTTTTGGGCTGGTCTGCCTGGTTACAGGAGAACGACACCCGGCATATAAGATGACCCCCGACTTTTGAGAAGATTTTCATGTGTTAAAAAGTCGTCTTATATGCCGGAAAATATGGTAGCTGAATCAAACGTAAAAAATTAATGAGGTAAAATTTATAATTGGTAGGTTTTCCACTGAGCTGTTTTCAGACCTCTGTGCAACTTTCAAAAAGCAAGTATCTCCTTGGGCTTCAGACATTTTACACTTCTGAATTATATAGTTACCCTCCTAATGCAAAAGAAGGGAATTGCCTTCTACACTGCCCATTTTCTCCCCATTAAATCCACTTAGTTAAATTACAAAGGTAAAACACTTTTCCACATTTTAAAACACATTGTTGAGATATTTTATTTTATTTATTTTATTTTATTTTTCATATTTGTATACCACCCTACTCCCGAAGGACTCAGGGCGGTGAACAGCCATAATAAATACAAATACATATAGAAGTTAAAAACTATTAAAAACAGATTAAGTAATTTGGCTCAAAGATTAAAACATCCAAATTTATCTAAGAGGTCTAAAACCCGATTTAAAAGCCAATTTAAAAAGGGAGAGTTAGGCCAGACCAGCTTGTTGGAATAGAAACGTTTTCAGGGCACGGCGGAAAATGCGTAAGTCTTGGATGTTTCGTAATTCCTGGGGGAAGCCCGTTCCAGATGGTAGGTGCCCCCACAGAAAAGGCTCTCCCCCTGGGGGCCGTCAGTCGACATTGTTTGGCCGACGGCACCCTGAGGAGTCCCTCTCTATGGGAGCGAACTGGTCGGTGAGAGGCTATTGGTGGCAGGAGGCGGTCTCGTAAGTACCCTGGTCCTGAGCCATGGAGCGCTCTAAAGATAGTAACCAAAACCTTGAAGCGCATTTTGAGATATTCTTGAAACTTTCGCTTCTAGGAAGTCCATATCTAGCTATTGACCATTGTCTGAATTACAGTACTTCACATTGATTGATATTAAAGAAGATCATAAAGGTAAAGGTTCTCCTCGTACATATGTGCTAGTCATTCCTGATTCTAGGGGGTGGTTCTTATCTCCGTTTTAAAGCCGATAAACCAGCGCTGTCCAAGACGTCTCTGTGGTCATGTGGCCGGCATGACTAAATGCCAAAGGCGCATGGAATGCTGTTACCTTCCCACCAAAGGGGTCCCTATTTTTCTACTTGCATTTTTTACATGCTTTGGAACTGCTAGGTTGGCAGGAACGGCCGACCTTTCGATCAACAAGCTCAGTGTCTTAACCACTGAGCCACCGGGTCCCTATAAAGAAGACCATAGTTCTTTATTAGCTAAAACTGCAGATGAGGTGGGTATCATGGCAGAGAAGACCTGTCTCCTTGGATGCAGACTCAATAACTATATATCATTAGTAGTCCCTCTCTGCCAGATCTAATGGGGGGGGGGGCTGACTTAGTGTCTTGGTGGTGTTTTTTTCCAAACTTCCTTTCTCAATGGAGCATTTTGGAAAGGACACTCTTGAGGAAGTTACAACAGTGATGTTTCTTCTCCTCATAATTTTCAAAATCACCACTATCCCTTGTTTTTCATGTTGATGCCACATCCCTTGGGATTTTCCTTCCCAACAGCCGAAGAGCAAGATGAGGTAATCCAACTTCCAGGCTGCATAAACACCTTGGGTGAAGTTTTGGGTAGGGCAGATGCTGTGCAGATGAACATTGTCTTATCCTATCAGATGTTAGCCTTTGATTGAGCTCCGTCTACACTACAGAAGCTACTGCAGGTTTGAGCTTGAAAGGTGTTCTGCTAACAGTGTAAGGAATGCAGTTCCATGGCAGGAAACAGTGCAGGCGTAGAAAGAATGATCCTCTTATTTCTGCTGAGCCTGTTCCTGCCTTGCACAGCCTCCAAGATGTGGAAGACCTCCTGCTCTTTGACTCTGGGGCGGGATGGAGAACAGCCATCAATTTACGGCAAGCCAGGAGACCTTTTCATTAGTGGCATGATCTGTGGAATAAAGACTCTTTTTCAACAAAATAATTTCCACAGGACTCCCTCTGCTATAGTTTCTGAGTAAGACTACAGGGGTGTTCCAACTTATTTTTCTTCCTTCCCCTCTTTCCTTCCTTGCTCTCTTCCCATCTTTTTTTTTTTATTTGATTTATATGCCGCCCTTCTCCGGAGACTCAGGGTGGCTTACAATGTGTTAAGCAATAGCCTTCATACTTTTATATATTTATACAAAGTCAGCTTATTGCCCCCACAAACTGGGTTCTCAATTTACCTACCTTAGAAAGGATGGAAGGCTGAGTCAACCTTGAGCCTGGCAAGATTCGAACTTACTAATTGCAGACAGCTGGAGTTAAATTACAATGCATTAGTCTGCTGAGCTATCCAGGCTCCTCCAGGCTCTTGGTCTTTCCTCTTCCCCTTTCTCCTTTCCTGTCCCTTCTTGGATGCTCAAATGCAAAAAAACATTTCTCCTTTTGTTTTGTTATTATTTTTCTTTTGCTAACCCTCTGTCACAGTGGTGGGTTTCAACCGCATATTGCACGCGCTTCGCAAGCGCAGTGTATTATGGAACAGCTGAGATGCGGCAATCCGCTCTGCTGCGCCTTTCAGCTGGGCTAAAAACGACCAAATAAAAGGTATCTATAATGCAGGGGCCAGCGGGAGGGCCAACCTAACCATCAGAGAGAAACCGTTCGCTCTCAGCTCACCATCATCACTACTGGCTCGCCCGAACTGGGTCAAACTGGTAGAAACTCACCACTGCTCTGCCAGTGAAAATGGACCCCTCCCGAGCTCTGTTTTTGCTGGCAGAGGCACCAAGGGCCGGTCCTTCGTTGTTTCCAGGGCGGCTCCGCGGGCCAGATCTAAGCACTCCGTGGGCCTTGAGTTTGACATTCCTGAGCTAGAGGAATGGGAAGTCTTTCTGCCACCAGTTTAATGTGCAGAGCAAAGAGCTATTCTGCTTTTCTTCTGCATATTTTCACCAAACATGATCAGAACTGTTGAATGAGAAAATTTGTGGATACATCAATGCCAAGTCACCAGCCCAGAGCACAAACTGGTTGGAGAAGAGAAGGGGATGGGTAAAGAGAAGGAGGAGGAGAAAGATCAGTAGGAAGAGGAAACCGCTCCAAATAGCTGACAGGAAACTTAATGATTTTTTCACATTGTGCAAATGGGAAAAAAGTGCTTAAAAAGGAACGAGCAATTTGAGTTCTTTTTTTAAAAAAAATTCTATTTAAAAAATATAAGGGTATGAATTGAATGGTTTGTGAAGTAACCAACAAAATGTAAGTATCAGCAATATTGGTTAGGAAGTGAATCTCGGTCACCTCTCATCCCTAGTTCATACGTTCACTAGGTCTTGCATCTTTGCAAATTTTGAAAAAAACTATCTTAATCACTTTTCCTTAATTGCTTGATATAATGAGTTATATCCACTTTTTTCCATGAGTGTTCTGTTTTAAAGTTTTCAGTAGCTTTGTAGACTTCACACAGCATTCAGAAATTGGCAGATCAGAAATAAGAATCTACTTCAAAATATGTCAAAATATGTCTTGACCCAAAAATAACATCAAATTCCTACCTCCCAATGACAGGAGATAGAAAACAGCTTAGATAGAATTGCAGATATAGTCTACATCAACTATGGATGTAGTCAATAGTTATTGATACATTGCAAATATTTACAAGGTTAAAAAAAAGCAATGAAATAGACTGGTATCTTGCTGTGGTTGATGTTTGTGGAATGTAATCATATTTGCAGGAAAATAAATCCATTTTATTGGAAAATCCTGTCCTTCCTCTTTGCTGTCCAAGAGATCAACCAGGATCCAAAATTCTTACCCAACATCACATTGGGCTACACAATCCAGGACAGCTATTTTGATGTGAAAATGACTTCCGACGCTCTGATGGACCTGCTTTCAACTGGAGAGGCCAACGTGCCCAACTACAGCTGTGGAAGGCAGAAAAACATCCTGGCACTTCTTGAAGGGGCTGCCACGGACATCTCCATCCAAATTTCAGCCATGCTGGGCACCTACAAAATCCCACAGGTGTTTGTATGCATGGAACTGTACCTAGATTTGTAATAGGAGTGAAAAGTCAGCATCCTGATATCCCAATGCTGATTGGCGACTCATGAAATCTAATTGTGATAATTTCCCCTTAATAATAGCATCTTCAAGGCATGGCCCAGCTGTTCTTGATAGATAGATAGATAGATAGATAGATAGATAGATAGATAGATAGATAGATACCTGTTTGTGGTAGAAAGCCTGATCCCTTAATGGTTATTTGAATTCAGTGTTGGTTGGATGAATAGACTGTTGTCCCCAATTTGGGTCTGAGCCTGGTGCCGAGGTCAATGATGGACACCAGACATGAGGTGATTTGTGTTTTTGATTGCTTTTTATTGGAGTACTCCAATGAAACCGGCTCCTGGCCTAAATGCCAAGAACCAAGAACAAAGGATTAAGAAAGTTTTATATATTTTCACTAAAGGAGAAGGGGGGACAAAGCAGGATAGTAAGTAATAACCATCTAATAAACATTTTAGTAATGATCTAGCTATTTGTTCTTTTGGTCTCTCTCTTTTTTTTTTATTTACACTTTATTGGTTTTTTTTTACACAAGTAAAATATAATAACAATTCTGTTTGACATCGGATTCGCCGTGTTTATACATATATACATGAAAATATATACGTTCTTTTGGTCTCTATCTATCCCTCTTCTAAGCCTTGCCTAATGAATGCTCCAGGAGTTATCTAATAAACATTTTATTTCCTGCAGGCCATCTCTATTCCTAATTTTTAGCTGAGGTCTGCAATTTGCCTAACTCTGTTTTACTTTTATCAGCTTTCTAACTACCCAGAATTGTTACAAGCTTTACATCTGCATATTCCCTGTGAATAAGCAGTCTTTGTTCTTGCCAGATTGACTCCACAATTACAGGCTTCCTGATTTACTTTCAAGTCTGTGTCATGACCTTGCTTTATTTTAATAGACAGCCCATCAGGACGTCTTAGTCATTAATGGAGAAATGATCTCTAAAGTGAGGTTCCTGCTTAAGGGCTTGTAGTTGGGTGAAATGACAAGGGAAGCAACTACCATATAAAAGTTCCTTTTTTGTGGGGGAGGGGGGGAAAGGTGGCTACCCTTTCTCCAAGAAGAAAAACGTAATTTAAATCCTCAATTTGGATAGTTAATATTTGGACCTTGATATGACAAAATAGTGACCCTTAATACTTTCCTTTTCAGATCAGTTATACTTTTGCTTCACATGTGCTAAGCGATAAAACTCAGTTTCCCTTTTTCTACCGGACTCTCCCTTCAAAAGGAACCCAGTACTCAGGGATTGTGAAACTCCTCCATCATTTCAGATGGATTTTAATTGGGGTCATTGCTCCAGACAATGACGATGGACAAACCTTCATGAGAACTTTAACAACCCTGCTCACAAGGAATGAAATTTGTGTGGTTTTGTCCCAAACCATCTCTGTGGTTGCCTTCAATATATATATTAATTTAAAACAATTCTACAAATGGACACAAGTCAATGTCTTTATTTATTTTGGAGAACAAGGTTCCTTCATAAGTGGAATATTTATTATGCAGAAAGTGTTTAACCGTGTGAAAGCATCCACTTATGGCAAAGTCTGGATCACTACAGCTAGCTGGGATTTTATGTTGGATATGAGATACAGTCCACGAAATATACTCTACACTTATGTTTATTTTTCCTTCTTCACCCACCAGAAAAAGTGGGCAAACCAGGATGATTTCCACTTATTTTATCCGTCTATTAGGAGATTTGTAGAGATAACATTTCCTTGTTTATATTCAAAGCATCCCTTGGCCAAGAAAGGTAGGACAAAGTGCACCGAGAAAGAGAAGCTGAGGAGCCAACTGACCAAGGAGGGGAAGGAAAGGAGCTTCTCTCTAGACAACTACCAAATTTACCACTCTGTCTGGGCTGCAGCACAGGCATTAAATGCTGCATACTCTTCCAGAAGTGAGAAGGTGAGGAGAAAGGATAGAGGCAGGATGGAAGTTCATAAATTGCAACCATGGCAGGTATTACATTTTCATTTGTAGGTCTCTATCCTCTACTTGAGGCTCAGTACACTAACTGCATGGAATGTATAGCTAAATGGAAACAATGCACCATGCTGAGATTTGAGCAAATGCAACAGTTAATCTCCCCTAGGTACAAAACAATAATAGTTCAAGTGTTTAATTAAAAATTCTAAAATTAATGTGATTAAAATGATAACTACTTAACAACTGCAATATTATCTTCATCCCATTACATCAGCCCATCCCACCCAGCCAGGGAGGAAAGATATGTTACAGACCCCATCAGTTAAAAGACTATGACTGGTGGGGTCTAGCAAGAGAGCCTTCGCTGCCATTTTCCCCAGAGTTGAAGCAGCCACTGATCTTCTGAAAAGGATGTTAAAATGGCTTCGGTCAAGTCACTTCAGGGTTGACAGAGCTCTGTTGATCTGTGTGGAGAGCCCAGAGGACTATGCAGGCATGGTGCTGGTTAAAAACCCTCCTTTTGCCTCTTAATTAATTTTAATAGTGTTCACTCACTCTTGTCTAATTTTAATTTTAACTTTTATATATACTGTTTTATATTTTAATGTTCTATTGTACACCATTCAGAGTTCAACAATGAAGGTTGAACAATGAATGGTTCAGATATGTGAAAAACAAATTATAATATAATAATACTACCACATACCCAAGAGAGATACACCGAGTCATTTGGTATTTCCTTGATTTCATTTTTTTTTCTGAGTAGAAACTCAGCTCAGATTTAGGGATCTTAGTAATACGTAAACATAATGCTTTCCTTCCCAAAGAACTAGATCTCATAATGAACATTTAAGATTAAAATATAAGATGTGTCCAGATATTCAAAAATGCATAGCCACCTGAGTTTGAATGAGTTTCCTCCACGGGACTTTCAAGGCTGAAAAATTAGTCGTATCTCCTCCTTTCCTTCTCTTTTTTTGTCTTCCTCCCCTCCTACATCATCATCTGCTCTTTCTATTTTTCCTCTCCTGTTTTCCCTTCACCGTCCCAGTTTCACTCCTTCCTCCAAAGCTCTCATTTTTACAACTCTTCCATGGGTAGAGTGTATTTAGATGAGAATGGCAAGATGGCAGCTGATTTAAACATCATGAGCTCGATGATATTCCCTAATAAATCCATAAAGAGATGGAAATTTGGGAGTCTGAGAAGAGAAGAATCTCCAGAGCTCAAGCTTTTCATTGATCAAGATGATACTGCCCCCCTCAACCTACTGGACAAGGTGAGAGAGAAAAGGCTTTAATTTCTCCAACTTTAGTAACTTTACTGCCTTGAATACCTGTCATTCTTCTAATTGCAAAAACCAAAAGATCTCATCTCTCCATTTATTCCTATACTGGAGCCTTATCATCCCTTCATAAACATCACGAGGCCATTCTTGATATCACACAAAGAATGTTATCTTTACTGTTAGATTGGCATGACAATGCAATGAAGTCTATAAAGGTCCACAAGGGGAATCAGAATGACAAAAAGAACATGGAGCTTTCCTCCACCCATTTTGTGAGTTATGGGATGGTGGAAGTTGTCAAGGACAACTTAAATCAATCTTATTGATTCTGGCCTAAATCTTCTCCCCTTTTTAAATGTAAATTTTAATTTGTTTTTAAATTATGGGGTATTTTAAATTTGTTCAGCCAAATAATTTAATTCGTTTTTATTCTATTTTAAATTTTTGTATTTATGTGTTTTATCCTGTGGCTGTTCACCGCCCTGAGTCCTTCGGGAGTATGGCGGTATAGAAATTTAATAAAATAAATAAATAAATAAATAAATTTGTGGATAATGAGAAGACGGTGTCTTAGGGAGGCAACATAAAGACAAAGCCATCAAGGCATGTATTAGTCAGGGCTAGGTGCAAATGGAGAAAGCTGCTTAGCATTAAAATATGATGACATTTGCAAAGCACCATCAGATCACCTGAAGCTCAGTCCAGAGACACGGTGGCACAGTGGTTAGAGTGCAGTTCTGCAGGCTACTTCTGCTGACTGCAATTTGGCAGTTCAAATCTCACCAGGCTCGAGGTTGACTTGGCCTTCCAGTCTTCCGAGGTCTGTAAGCTGAGGACCCAGATTGTTGGGGGCAATATGCTGATTCTGTAAAACACTTAGAGAGGGCTGTAAAGCACAAAGTGTAAGTGCTATTGCTACTGCTACTGCTGTTAACAGAAATCTTCATGGGAAACCCTGAAGAAGCAGAAGGAATGAACAGAGTGAGACCTAATCAGGGAAGCAATAGATAGTTGTATCAGTCATAAGAACAGTATACAGGCTTGAAGCTCCAAATTCAGCACGCTGCTTAAGAATGATTTTATACTCCGGATCTCTCATCGCCACAAATAAATGAGATATATCACATTTCCTTGACTTCTCTTTCTTTTTTCTTGCTCAGCCTCTGCCTTCTTCCAAGTGTGTGGAAAGCTGCCATCCAGGTTTTGTCAAGGTGCCTCGGGAAGGGGAACCCCTTTGCTGCTATGACTGCCTTCCTTGTGGAGAAGGGACCATCTCCATTTGGGAAGGTGGGTGATGCTGGAGAAAAAGGGAGGAGGAGTGTTTGTGTATGTGTCTGAAAATTAGCATTTTGGGAAAGCTAGCAGCATCACCATGTTCACCCAGCTTTCACCAGAATAATGAAAGTGGTGCTGTAATGCCAAGCCATAAGCTTTCTCCCTCTGGGCCATGCCTTGATGCACTTAGAAAAGGGCTGAGATTTGCATCAAAACATTGACACTCTACTTTCATCAGTCTGATCCTATGGATGCCAGAGCCAAGGCCATTAGTGACATTCTCCCAGCAGCCACCAAAAGCAGACTAAGATGCTGGTTTTCATGGAAAAACTGATCCACTACCTGGGAAAAATGTGTACCAAATCAGTCATACACTGATTTATTTTATTCATTCATACCTTTTCTTTTTGCCCTAATTGTTATTTATTATTATTTTTAAATTTATATACTGCCCTTCTCCCTGAGGACTCAGGGCGGTGTACAGCCAGAATTAAAAAACATGAAATACAAATATTAAAAAACAATTAAAATATATATAAATTTGGCCCAAAATTAAAAATACAAACCAATTAAAACATTTAAAATTTCTTCTTAAGCCAGCCCGGCTTGCTGGAAAAAATGGGTTTTAAGGGCACGGCGGAAGGCACTAAGGTCTTGGATTCTCCTTATCTCTGGGGGCAACTGATTCCAGAGTGTAGGTGCCCCCACAGAGAAGGCCCTCCCCCTGGGAGTCACCAGCCTATATTGATTGGCTGATTGCACCCTGAGGAGGCCCTCTCTGTGGGAGCGCACGGGACGATGGGAGGTCGTCAGTAGCAGCAGGCGGTCTCGGAGATAGCTAGGCCCGATGCCATGGAGCGCTTTAAAGGTGATAACCAACACCTTGAAGCACACCCGGAAGACCACCGGGAGCCAGTGCAGCTCGCGCAGGAACGGTGTTACATGGGAGCAAGATGCTGCTCCCGTCACTACCCGCGCTGCTGCATTCTGGACCAGTTGGAGCCTCCGGGTGCTCTTCAACGGGAGTCCCATGTAGAGAGTGTTGCAGTAGTCAAGGCGAGAGGTGAAGCTTACAAATGAAGCTTAAGTTACAGAAATTGGCGGCTCTGTTGTGGCCCGTCAGCTGCCAGCAGAGCTAGCAGCAGAGTCAAACGAGGAGGGAGGGCCTGGGCCAGATTCAGAGCCTTTGGGAGGCTCTGATAAGGAAACAGCATCAGAGACACAGGGAGAGCCAGGACCCTTTGTCCTCCCCCAGGTGGAGAGGGAGCTCTCTTTGGGGCCTGAGCTGAATGAGGGGGAAGAACAGATGGGGGCCATCCCAGATGCGCATATGCCCACAGAAGAAAGGAGAGGAGAGCAAAGGAAAGCAGTAAGCCAACTCTCAGGGATAGGCAGATGCAGACACAAGCTAGCCCCTCCCTTGCTGGGAAATAAATAGGAGGGATTTGGGAGTGGCCAGTTGTCAGAGACAACTGTTTGTTTCTAGTATACAGCAAGCAATTCGGATTTCTTGGATAAACCCAGGTTTGTTGGGACTAATTATATATGATCTTTTGTTTATCCCTGTGAATAAAAGACTGTTACTGCCCTGTTATAAAAAGGGGGTTAACTCATGAGTAAATGTCTTATCACTACTTGCGAAGGCTGGGTTAGAACAGGCTCCTAGATATATTTAATTTGGCAACCCAGTTGCCTTTCAGTTTGTTAGAATGGGGATTCCCATATCTCTTGAAAATTGCTGGTGATGGGGGGTGGGGAATGTTTCCCCTTTACCTAAATTCTTCCCAAGCTTCATCATTTTTATAAAATCTCCACCTCAAACATGTGTGAAGGAGCTTTCGCCCCAAACAGGGCATTCAAGCAAATGGAAAAAGTAAAACCTCTACTAGAGATATTATACTTTTTTTTTCCAGATGCAAAAAAATGTCTGACATGTCCAGAAGATCAATATCCGAACATGGCCAAAGTTCAATGTATCCCTAAAATGATAACTTTCATGTCCTACCAAGAATCTTTGGGGATCATCCTAGTCTCTTTTATTCTATATTTCTCCATCACTACTGCTCTGGTGTTAGGAATTTTCATTAAACATCGAGAAACTCCCATTGTCAAAGCTAACAACCGGGATCTCTCCTATATCCTCCTGGTCTCCCTCCTGCTTTCCTTTTTGACTTCCTTTCTCTTCATTGGTCAGCCAAGAAAGTCCACCTGCCTCCTCCGTCAAACAACCTTCAGCATCGTTTTCTCACTTGCGGTCTCTTCTGTGTTGGCCAAAACCATCACAGTAGTGTTGGCCTTCTTGGCCACAAAGCCAGGACACACGATGAGGAAATGGCTGGGAAAAGCTTTGACCAACTCCATTGTTATTTCTGGTTCTAGTGTCCAGATTGCCATTTCTGCCATTTGGTTGGGAATCTCTCCCCCCTTTCCAGACTCTGATATGTATTCCCAGCCTGGAGAGATTGTCCTGCAATGCAACGAAGGGTCTGTTGCCATGTTTTATGGAGCCCTGGGCTACATGGGCTTCCTGGCCACCATCTGCTTCACGGTGGCTTTTCTGGCCAGAAACTTGCCTGGAGCCTTCAATGAAGCCAAGCTGATCACCTTCAGCATGCTGGTCTTCTGTAGTGTCTGGATCTCCTTTGTGCCCACCTATCTGAGCACCAAAGGGAAATACATGGTAGCTGTGCAGGTCTTTTCCATCTTGGCCTCCAGTGCTGGGCTGCTGGGCTGCATCTTCATCCCCAAATGTTACATCATTTTACTAAGACCATATCTGAACACCAAGGAACATCTTATAGTAAAAGTAAAATAGAAAACCTAACTTTTCTGGATTCATTTTTAGCAATCTAATTTAACAAGAAAATTTCCTTGCTCTTCCAAATATTGGGGGTATATGTACAAATTAGTCTGCAGAGAAAAAATATTTTATTGCACTATTTTAGTTTTCTAAATCATATCACAATTTATTGAGGAATCCTACTTGGGCGTTCACTGATTTAATAAGTAAGGCTGAAAGAGCAAAGGAGAAAGAGGGGCAGGGAGAGCGAATTATGAAAACCACTTTTTAATTTAAAACATGACATTTAGAGGTTCGCAGATTTCCACAAGCTGACAAATGAGAACAGGCCTAATTCTTAATAAATGCACTGGATATGCTTTGGTGTTCTTTCTGTTCCTTTTTCTCTGGTGCCTTAAAGCTGGACAACTTCAGCAACATGGGACTATCCCATAAGAACACTTAAATGGTTTTCCTCCATTCTTATGGGGAGACGCAGGTAGTGTGGATCTGAGCACCATGATAGAAAAGCCAGAAGGGACATACTTGTGTCAGACACTGGATGTAAATGTAATAGGATGAGATTTGTCCCTGATTAGTTGAATCAAGCATAAAAAATAAATGAGGTAAAATGTATAATTGGTACGTTTTCCACTGAGCTGTTTTCAGACCTCGGTGCAACTTTCAAAAATCAAGTATCTCCTTGGGCTTCAGAGATTTTACACTTCTGAATTATATAGTTACCCTTCTAATGCAAAAGAAGGGAATTGCCTTCTACACTGCTCATTTTCTCCCCATTAAATCCACTTAGTTAAATTACAAAGATAAAACACTTTCCCACATTTTTAAACACATTGTTGAGATTTTTGGCAAAGGGCATTCTTGAAACTTTCCCTTCTAGGAAGTTTCTAGACAATATCTAGCTATTGACCTCTGTGTGAATTACAGTACTTCACATTGATTGATATTAAAGAAGATCATAAAGGTTCCCCTTGCACATATGTGGTAGTCGTTCCTGATTCTAGGGGCAGTGGTGGGATTCATCCAGTTTGCACCACTTCCGGAAAACCGGTTGTTAACTTTCTGAGCAGTTTAGCAAACTGGTTGTTGGAAGAAATCATTAGGGCAGAGAACCGGTTGTTAAATTACTTGAATCCCACAACTGTCTAGGGGGCAGTGCTCATCTCCGTTTCAAAGCCGAAGAGCCAGTGCTGTCCAAAGACGTCTCCATGGTCATGTGGCCAGCATGTCTAAATGCCAAAGGCACACGGAACGCTGTTACCTTCCCACCAAAGGTGGTCCCCATTTTTCTACTTGCATTTTTTACGTGCTTTCGAACTGCTAGGTTGGTAGAAGGTGGGACAAATAACGGGAGCTCATCCCATTAAGTGGCATTAGGGATTCGAACTGCTGACCTTTCGATAGACAAGCTCAGTGTCTTAGCCATTGAGCCACCGTGTTTTTATAAAGAAGATCATAGTTCTTCTTTACTAGCTAAAGATGCAGATGAGGTGGGTATCATGGCAGAGAAGACCTGCCTCCTTAGATGCAAACTCAATAACTATACATCATTAGTAGTCTCTCTCTGCCAGATCTAATAGGATGGGCTGACTTAAGCAGGGAAACCCAGTAACTAGCTAGAAGGGCTTTAAAGGTTAAATCCAGCACCTTTATTATTTATTTATTTATTTATTTATTTATTTATTTATTTATTTATTTATTTATTATTTATTTATTTATATGCCGCCCTTCTCCGGAGACTCAGGGCGGCTTACAGTGCGTTAAGCAATAGCCTTCATACTTTTTATATTTTTACAAAGTCAGCTTATTGCCCCCACAAACTGGGTCCTCAATTTACCTACCTTAGAAAGGATGGAAGGCTGAGTCGACCTTGAGCCTGGTGAGAATTGAACTCACAGTAATTGTAGGCAGCTGGATGTTATATGCTGCCTCAGTAGGAGGCATTAGCCTCCTACGCCACTCAGGCTCCTTGAATTGGTTCCAAAAGCAATTTGGCCTCCAATGCAGCTTGCACAGCAGAGGTGTGATAGACACTGTTATAAAAGCACCCATAACTGCCCACACTGCTGCATTCTGCACCAGTTGAAGATTCTAAATTCATTTCATGGGTAACCTCATGTAAAATATATTACAGTAGTCCAATCTGGAGGTGATGAGGGCATGAGTGTATATGAGTATAGCCTCCCAATCTAGGAATGAAGCTGTGCAAAAGCCCTGTTAAGCCACAACTGCCTCCTGCTGTTCAAGAGAGTTGTGAATCTAGGGGAAATTGCAGATTGTGCACTGTATGTGTTTGTGAAATTCAATGGTATAGACCTAGACCTAGCAGGTCCCAAAACCTGAAGCCACTCACTCTTGCCATGGTTCAGCTGAAAACTGGTTCTTCATCCAAACACTTACAGCCTCCAGATTATGAGATGAGACATTCGTATTCATGAATTACTTCATGTTGATCAATATTTCAATCTTGTAGTTTGTTACTGATTCCCTTATATAATAATTAAAACGGCAAATGATCTTCAAACTCTAGTAGTGAAACTTAAGGAGCACAGTGAAAAATAGCCTAAAATTAAATATAAGGCACCCTGAACCTGAAACCTTTTTCAACACTGTAGTTCCTCTTATAGGAGTTCTTTTATGTAAGATGCTCACAAGGATGCCTGAATGTCATCCCCAATTTCCTGCCACTTGTACAGTTGCTGCTTTTGGAAGACACTCTGGTACATATTAAGAGATCCGCTATTGCTAAAGGTGTTTCCATAATGTATTCATAATTATGTTTATACTTATATCTGTTATCTTATACAAGCCTGACAAAAATAAAAACAAACAAAGAAACAAACAAATAAATAATAAAATAAACTGCAGTACTGATCTGAAAAAAAAAAATCCCTTCTGATTAATTCATTCTGTAATTCTATGGATTGGCCACATCCTCCTATCTCATTCACTTAAACATTGAAACCCTATCTGGGACTTCCAAAACCAGATGGAGCCCTACAGAGTTCAAGGAGATGCTCTTTGTTCTTCACATCAACAAAATCACAGTGATTTGCTCATTCCCTCATGTCACTTCTCTAGGGATAGTTTCCAAAGTGAATTTTGCACATAAACATCAGCCTCCAGGAAAAATAAAACATGAAACGACCTATTATATGACAAATGCTGACGAGCTCAACATCTACAATCTCAGCGAACATCTGGGACAGTGCTAAGGAATTCCCCATGTCCCCTTTTAATGTAATGCATTTCAAGGAAGCTTTGTTTCCTCCTTCAGATTTTATCTGAGAAAAAGAGAAGCTACAAGGCAGGAGACTGGCTCAGGCAGAAAAATGGTTTTCCTGTTTTTCCTTCTCATGCTGCTTCCTCATGCATCTGATGGGAAGCTTGGTTTGAAATGCCCTTTGAACCTGAAGAAGAATGAAGCCGACCCACTAAATTATTACAAGCCAGGAGACCTTCTTATGGGTGCGGTCATTGGTGCAACTAGAACATCCTTCCTCCCTTACGATTTCAGCAGAAGCCCCTCTGCAAAGGTGTTTGGGTAGGTACAATGAAACTGCTTCTCTGCTGGTCATTGCTAATTTCCAGACTTCTAGGTATGTGACTGCACTATTTCACTGTCATCTTTCACCTATTGCTGTCTTCTTGTGTTGGAGAAAGATGGGGGGGGTGTTGTAGAATTCACAAGGCATGATTGCAACGCTTCTTTAGACAGAACAATGATAAATATGCAGCCAGGTAATCCCTCGACAGCAATTTAGGGGGCAAAAAGCTGCAAAAGCAATATATCTTGTGTCCAATGTCAGGACTAATCTTTTGATCAGCTTTTCCCATTTGGTCTCTCTTTGCGGTGCACCAGTGCAAAGATATCAGCCCCTAAACAACTTTCTGTGTTCCCAGTGCATCTTCTCAAATGTAAAGTCATCTCTCCATTCAATAAAGTGGAAAACACTCACTTTCTTGTCAATCATCTGGACATAGAGATCTTAACTGAGATAGCATGTCTTCCCTCCCCCTGCACTCTTTATGATTAATTATTTAATGGTAACTGTTAATATGAAAATAAAATTCTTGAAAGTGTTCCCTTTTCCTGTACTGGAAAAGAGAAGACGATGGAGAGACATGGGATATAGCTGCTTCACAATATCTGAGAACCAGTTTTTCAAGACTAGGAGCAAGGGGTGGACATTTCAAGTGAGCAGAAGTTTAACTGCTGGGGTAGCTTTGGAAACATAGGAGGTATTTCACAGCTCAGGATGCTTCGCTCCCTGGAAGCATCTCAGCAAAGTATGGATGGTCACTGGTAAAAGGTTGGGTTTTTCCACCTTGTCTTGGAAGTCTTAAAAGTATTAAACATGGTAAAACTTAAATATTAAACCTCCTGCTCAAACAATGTGTAGATAACACCAATGAGGTTTACATGAATTTGGTCTTAGAATTCCTGGGCCAATTACAAGGATAGAAGTCTTAGAATAACAGAGTTGGAAGGGACCTTAGAGGTCTTCTAGTCCAACCCCCTTCTTAGGCAGGAAACCCTACACCATTTCAGACAAATGGTTATCCAATCTCTTCTTAAAAATTTCCAGTGTTGGAGCATTCACAACCTCTAGAGGCAAGTTATTCCACTGATTAATTGTTCTAACTGCCAGGAAATTTCTCCTTAGTTCTAAGTTGCTTCTCTCCTTCATTAGTTGATTAAGATAATTGAAGGAGATTTCAAGGTCTGAACAGAAGAAGGGTCTTCCCTGTTTTAAACACAACATCCAAGAGGGATCCTGTTGGGATTAGAAATCCTAATAAAAATATCTATGACAAAACGGCATTCAAAGCATCAATTTTAGATAAACCATCATACCTTTGCTGATTTTAAAGAATGCTTTTACAGTGCAATTTGGAGGCCCCCCCCCCATTTTGCAATGCATACTAATGCATCTAAATTTTGGTCTTGTTTTCAAACTTCAAATTTCCTATCCATAGAGCTATTCCAAAAAGGTTATTGGGTAAATGATGATGATAATGACATTAAAAAGTAACAGTGAGCATTTACTACATGCAGACATCTTTTAATACATTGGCTGTTAACTCATTTTAGATTTAAACAGAAACCATTGTGAAGTTACATAAAAATGAATTATTTTCATTAATGATGGTTTGAAATGTATATATTTTCAGGAAGGGAAGCCCGTTGACTTGGAAAATTCTCTCCTTTCCTTTCGCAATCCAGGAGATCAACCGGGATCTCCAGCTCCTACCCAACATCTCCCTGGGCTACAACCTCCATGACAGCTATTTCAACACAATCATGACTTTGGATGCTTTGCTGGGTTTGCTTTCCACCGGAGTGGCAAATATTCCAAACTACAGATGTGGAAGCCATAATGGGCCCTTGGTAGTTTTTGATGGGTCCAATGATGATATCTCCATCCAGATTTCAAATATGTTGGGCATTTATAAAATTCCACAGGTGTGTGCATGTGTTGGGAGACATGATTTCTACTTTGATTTTTCCATAAAAATAAAGGGCAGCTTTTTATCATTGTAACTGTTGGCCTAACGCAATTGGTGCTGGCTTAAATTCATACAGAGGTCAAATATTTAAAACATCTAGATCTCTAATACCTGGGCTAAATCTGAGTTAATTTATAAAAGAAATATCTTATACTCAAGGCTACAAGGAATGGGTTCAACCTATGAACATACCAATCAGAAAAACTGTCATATGAACATAGTCTTTGACAAAATGTTGAAGTGTCTTCCTCTATCATATAAGGACCAGGACCAGGATTTTTAACAGAGATTTCAATTGCTAATTTCCTGAATTGGATTTGACACAGCATATAACCCATCCTTATTTTCTTTTTCAGATCAGTTACATTTCTGTTTCACAGGCTCTGAATGAGAAATCCAACTTCCCTTTTTTCTACCAAGTGGTCCCCAAAGAAGGCATTCAGTACCCTACAATTATTAAACTGCTCCAGCATTTCAAGTGGACGTTGGTTGGTTTGGTGGCACCAGACACGGATGGTGGAGAGAGGTTCATAAGAAGTTTGACTCCTTTGCTTGTCAGGAATGGCATTTGCGTTGTTTTATCCCAAATCTTCCCTGTGACTACGCATTATGTAAAGATTGATGCTTTCCAATTCTCCAAGTGGACACAAGTCAATGTCTTTGTTTACGCTGCCGAGTTCGATACCTTCATGATGGGAATAATAATTACGCAAGGCATAATTGGAAACTATCTAAAACTCAGAATTGGAAAGGTCTGGATCACTACAACTTTGTGGGATTTTACCTTGGATTTACAGTATACTTCAGAGATTATTCCAGCCGTCTATGGCTACATTTCCTTTTTAATCCAGACTGGCAGAAATGCCAAATGTGATGATTTTTTATCTATTTATTATTTTACTCTAAACTTTTTAAACAAAGCATTTCATTGTTCATATTCTAAGCATGGCTTGTCCCTGAAAGGCTGGACAAGATGCCCAGAGGAAGAGGACCCAGAAGCTCTGCCCCAAGAGAAGATTGAAGAAATCCTGTCTCTCGACAGCTACATCATTCATCGCTCTATCTGGACTGTGGCCAGGGCCTTAAATGCTGTGTATTCATCCAGATCCAAGAGGAAAGTGAAAGATGAAAAAGATCAATTGACTGTTCAGCAGTTGCAGCCATGGCAGGTATTCTCTTGACATAATCCCATTTTTTCCATCCTCCCCTCCCCCCCGCAATTTTTTAACTGGTGACTTATCTATGATATTCATAATTTTATTCAGCGATTTAGTTTTCCTGACTATAGAGCTAACTGTATCCCTTTATCCATAGTAACATATCTCTCATTCCATCTACTATTTATTTTCCATCTCCTTTTATTTTTCAGATCTCCATTAAAGTTTTAATATAGAAATCCCAAAGGTGCTTTTTTTCAAAAGGCAATGGACTTTCTGGTTTTTCTTTGAAGACATTTTGCTTCTCATCCAAGAAGCTTCTTCAGCTCTGATTGGATGGTGGAGAATGGAAGGATTTATACTCCTTGCAGAGAGCTGGTCATTTGCATTCTTTTAGCTAGCCGTTAAAATCACCTGGAGGTTTATCTGTATCATCAGGGTCACCTGAGTGGTGCAAGTGGGGGTGGAGCCTTCTTGGAACTGTTTAATTTGCACCACTCAGGTGACCCTGATAACACAGATAAACCTCCAGGTGACTTTAACGGCTAGCTAAAAGAATGCAAATGACCAGCTCTCTGCAAGGAGTATAAATCCTTCCATTTTCCACCATCCAGTGAGAGCTGAAGCTTCTTGGATGAGAAGTGAAACATCTTCAAAGAAAAACCAGAAAGTCCAGTTGCCTCTTGAAAAACCACCTTTGGGACAACCAGGACCTGGATGACTGAGAATCTCCATAGACATTTAATATAGAAAGTTAGTGTCAGCACTTCAACCTGCATTTACTCTAGTGCTGACATAAGAAGGAGAAGAGGGGGCAGCTGGCAAGAGGACACTTGACTTCTCACCTACTTATTTTCCCTGAAGATAATATCCCCTAGGAGATGAGATGGGAGGTGGGATATTCCTGGGAGCTGAAGTAATAGATATGGGGAGAGTGATTTGGAAGAGGGCCAATGAGACACAGAGAATTGGGGAACGGAAAGGGAAGGTTTGGGGTCAGGAAGTCAGAGTTGGCTACGCCACAATCGGGGACAGGTTGTCGTGCTTAATAAAATGAAAGATTTCTTCAAAGACTATGTGTTTGGAAATGCAATTTATTTTAACTGAGACGATATTGAAACCTGATAGTTAGTTTCTTCTGTCCTCCTCTATTTTTTGCCTTATTGGAGTTATATATGATTTTCTTTTAATAGGATCTTTTTATGGTATGCTTTTTAACATGATCACATCATCCATCTCTAAATTACTAAGAAAAGCTTTTTTTCTTAGTAATTTAGCTTTATGGAGCTTTGTTCTAAATTAAACTCCTTTACCCTGTAATCCAAGATATAAATTTGAATTCATTCAAGTTTAGAATGAATTCGATGAATTTTCTAAAGATCTTTCAATTTATTAATGCAGATTGGTGCTTTATAATGTAAAGATTTTTTTTAATAAGAATTTCTTCCCAGTGCTGTGGACTTTATTTGAATTTGCTGTTTTGGACTCCAAGGTAAATGTTTATTATTTTCTCTGTTAGTACCTAAAATTAAGAATTCTAAAATAAGGTCACTTTCCCCCAGTTTCTGTGACTCTCCTTTTTCAATTTCTCTATGGATTATAATCAACTCAAACTAAACAAACCTTGTTTCTTTTCTTTTTCTGAAGAAGAAAGTAATCAACAAGCTAATGGAGCATGTTTGACCATGTTCCCCCCTAAATAGATGTTCAGGTAATGAAAATCTCCTACCTTCATCACAATGTTCAACATGCTATGATGAAAACTAGATGGTCGTACAAATACTGATTTATCTGGGCTGTGTTCAACTGAACTTTCAGATAACAATTTTAAATAAGCTACAGAATGCAGATTAGGTTAATTGCACCCATGATACATAGAGAAATAAGTTATATGGGTACTCATAGATGTGGAATTCTGGAAGTGCAGAACTGTGTTCAGAATACCTGTCCTTTTTTGCTTCCCTCCTCTCTATTATTTTAGTTTCATCATTTCCTGCAAAACATTTTCCAGCTTCACAATAACTCTTTGGATGGATTATATCTGGATGAAAATGGAGAGCTGGCTGCTGATTTTGACATCATGAGTTCATTCCAGTTTCCCAATATGTCAGTTGTCCAGGGAAAATTTGGGAGTTTAACAAAACAGCAATCAGGAGATGCCATGTTTATTATTGACCAGGATGCAATGTTGTCCCCCAAATGGCTTAACCAGGTGAAGAAAATCTTTCTTCCCCAGTTGTCTGAAGGTTGAGTCATGGCAACCTTCATATTTTTCTTGTTAGTTGAAACGTTAGTTGCTCTTCCAAACAGCTTCATCAGCCAGAGCAAATTAATTAGGCAGAGAATCATTGGAATGTATGAACTCCTTCTGCACCAACCTCAGGGATTTCCTCTTCAAAGTACATTGCAAAGTGTCAATGTCCAGGTAAAGTTGAACATAATTCAAGATAGCATTGCCAATGGCAACCTTGGTGAAATGTTCTCTGATAGAGGAATTATTGAATCTATTATCTGCACCTCTTTAACTGTCTGGTTTGACCCTGCAATCAAGACAAACACAGACTTCAACGGATACTGTATTTTTTGCACTATAAGACATTCCAGACTATAAGACGCACCTAGCTTTTGGGGAGGAAAACAAGAAAAAAAAATCTGCCTCTGCTTCCCAGCAATTTGCCTCCTTGCAGCAAACAGCAAACAACCTGGTCAGCTTCAGCACAACAGCTAAACAACTGATTGGCGGTTGGATTGGCCTTCTGATTAGCTGTTCCAGGCTATAGGGATTGCCACTGTCACCCATCGCCGCCTCTGCGCATTTTCTGCCTTTGTTTGTCCCGTTTTCGGCCTGTTCCAGGCAGTGGGGATTGTGATTGGCAGCGGTGGCAATCTCCTGCTGCCTGGAATCGGCTGAAAATGGGAGGTGCAGAGGCCGAAAGTGGGGCACGCGGAAGGCTGGAACAGCTGATTGGTGGTATTCTGGGAGGCCGATCCAACCGCCAATCAGCTGCTCATGCTAAATCAGGCTGTGCTGAAGTTGACCAGACTGATTTCTTTTTGTTGCAAGAAAGCAAACTGCTGGGAGGCAGAGGCCGAAGGGTGGGGGCCAGCAGGTGAGTGGGGCTTCAGCAACATTCGTTCTATAAGATGCACAGACATTTCGACCCATTTTTTTTGGGGGGAAAAGTGAGTCTTATAGTGCGAAAAACATGGTAATTAGAACTGCAGAAAGAACAATTGCTACCAACATGCCTTCCATTGAGGACCTGTATACAGCGTGAGCCAGAAAGAGAGCTGTGAAAATACAGGTGAAACTCGAAAAATTAGAATATTGTGCAAAAGTTCATTTATTTCAGTAATGCAACTTAAAAGGTGAAACTAATATATGAGATAGACTCATTACATGCAAAGCGAGATAGTTCAAGCCTTGATTGTCATAATTTTGATGATTATGACTTACAGCTCATGAAAACCCCAAATTCACAATCTCAGAAAATTAGAATATTGTGAAAAGGTTCAATATTCTAGGCTCAAAATGTCCCACTCTAATCAGCTAAGTAAGCCATAACACCTGCAAAGGGTTCCTGAGCCTTTAAATGATCTCTCAGTCTAGTTCAGTAGGAATCACAATCATGGGAAAGACTGCTGACCTGACATTTGTGCAGAAAACCATCATTGACACCCTCCATTAAGGAGGGAAAGCCTCAAAAGGTAATTGCAAAAGAAGGTGGATGTTCCCAAAGTGTTGTATCAAAGCACATTAATAGAAAGTTATGTGGAAGGGAAAAGTGTGGAAGAAAAAGGTGCACAAGCAGCAGGGATGACTGCAGCCTGGAGAGGTTATTCAAAAGTGTTGGGGACTTTCACAAGGAGTGGACTGAGGCTGGAGTCAGTGCATCAAGAGCCACCACACACAGACGGATCCTGGACATGGGCTTCAAATGTCATATTCCTCTTGTCAAGCTGCTCCTGAACAACAAACGTCAGAAGCGTCTTACCTGGGCTAAAGAAAAAAAGAACTGTTGCTCAGTGGTCCAAAGTCCTCTTTTCTGATGAGAGCAACTTTTGCATCTCATTTGGAAACCAAGGACCCAGAGTCTGGAGGAAGAATGGAGAGGCAAACACTGCAAGATGCTTGAAGTCCAGTGAGAAGTTTCCACAGTCTGTGTTGATTTGGGGAGCCATGTCATCTGCTGGTGTTGGTCCAGGGTCAACGCAGCTGTCTACCAGGAGATTTTGGAGCACTTCATGCTTCCTTCCGCAGACGAGCTTTTTGGGGATGCTGACTTCATTTTCCAGCCGGACTTGGCACCTGCCCACACTGCCAAAAGTACCAAAACCTGATTCAATGACCAGGGGATTACTGTGCTTGATTGGCCAGCAAACTCGCCTGACCTGAACCCCACAGAGAATCTATGGGGCATTGCCAAGAGAAAGATGAGAGACATGAGACCGAACAATACAGAAGAGCTGAAGGCCGTTATTGAAGCATCCTGGTCTTCCATAACACCTCAGCAGTGCCACAGGCTGATAGCATCCATGCCACGCCACATTGAGGCAGTAATTGATGCAAAAGAGGCCCAGACCAAGTACTGAGTACATATGCATGCTTACACTTTTCAGAGGTCCGATATTGCTCTATGTACAATCCTTGTTTTATTGATTTCATGTAATATTCTAATTTTCTGAGATTGTGAATTTGGGGTTTTCATGAGCTGTAAGCCATAATCATCAAAATTATGACAAATCAAGGCTTGAATTATCTCGCTTTGCATGTAATGAGTCTATCTCATATGTTAGTTTCACCTTTTAAGTTGCATTACTGAAATAAATGAACTTTTGCACGATATTCTAATTTTTTGAATATTCTAATTTCACCTGTATCCTGGACATAAACTGTTTCAACTTCTACCCTCAAAACGCCGCTATAGCGCACTGCACATCAGAACAACTAGACACAAGGAGTTTTTTCCCCATTCCATCACTGTGTTAAACAACTAATTCCCACAACACTATCAAACTATCTAGAAAGGCAGTATTACCATCATTATTCTCATCTTCCCTATTATCTATCTCCTTATGACTATAACTTTGTTGTTTGTATCTTACAATTTATATTGTTTACTTAGTATCCTAGTATGATTTATGTTGATTGCTTGTTTAGTATCCATGACTATCACTAAGTGTTGTATTTAATGTTTTATGATGAATGCATTTTTACAATGACTATGATAATGAACTATCACTATTGTTGTATGTACACTGAGAGCTTATGCTCTGGAGACAAATTCCTTGTGTGTCTAATCATATTTGGCCAATAAAGAATTCTAATTCTAACTTGTCTGATAATTGAGTCATAGCAACTGAACTTATTTTTCTTTCAACCTCTGTGTTGGGTGCGGGAGGAGCGAGTACATTCCAATGATTCTCTGCCTATAAACTTGCTGTGACTGATGAAGCTATTTGGATGAACAACAAAATGTCTTAAATTAACAACAACAAAGAAGTCCAGTTGCCATGACTCAATCTTCAGACAATTTTACCTGAATCACTGAGGATTTTCATCACCATATTCTTCTTCAGTGGTTTTCAATTGCACAGGAAGGGCAGAACTGCAGTCTTGAGATTGGCTCTAATTACAGAATCGTGCAGGACTGATTATGCCTCACCACTATCCCTTTTGATGTCCCCAAAGTGCTTTTTCAAAAGGCAACTGGACTTTTTCTTTGAAGACATTTTACTTCTCATTCAAGAACCTACTGACTTTTCAGGGCCCCTACAAAAAGTGCTATAACCCATCTGTGTTCAACAAACACCAGGTCACCTTAGACAGAGCTACCAAATGGCTATCAGCAGAAGCAATAAGGACAAACTCCTATTTCCTATATATTGCCTTCTATTCTATATATTCTATATCTATTCTATATATTCCTTCTATTTTTGTTTAGTCCCTCCCTGAATCCAAGTGTGTGGAAAGCTGCCATCCAGGATTTGTCAAGGTGCCTCAGGAAGGGAAGCCCCCTTGCTGCTACGACTGTATTCCTTGTGCTGAAGGGACCATTTCCACTCAGGAAGGTTGGTGTCTCTAAAGTTCCCTCAGTGGGAGCAAACAGAGATTCTAATTTCTCAATTGGGGTCTTTCTTTTTTTGGTTTCCTTGCCTTGAGAATGAGTTTCATGAAGTGAGTTGTAAGAAATCACCTGTGAGAAAGACTATGCAATTCAGCCAGCCTCTTTTTTTCCTTTGATCATCTCTGCAGTTTTTCTGATGAGAAAAGAGAACTGTTATATGGAAAAGGATTTATCTTTCAAAATTCCCCATGCTGACTTTGTTTTAGCAACTTGTTTACAAGTTGAAAAGGACACATTAAAAGTCCTGTAGAATTACAAGAAAAAGAATATTTTAAAATATGTAAGACCCTCAGGTAAAGGCAAATGTGAATGAAATTGATTGCTGGGAAAATATAAACAACAACAGCAACAAAAATAGATGGAATCTATTTTGCACCAGGATGAGAATCTGATAAAGCAAACAAGAGATAAAGGTCAAATGCACATAAAAAGGTTGTATAATGCACTAGTGGAAATAGATTCTGAAACAGAGTTAGTCAAGGATTGTATGATAAAATGGGCACAAAATGTAGGTGAACCAATAATGATGGATACATGGGAAAAAATATGGGTCAGAAATGTAAGATTTACACAAGCACAAAATTTAAGGGAGAATTTTTATAAAATGTTTTATAGATGGCATTTAGACCCAAAAAAATTAGCTTGTATGTACCCAAATTTACAACCTAAGTGTTGGCGATGTGAGTGTGAAGATGCTACATATTTTCATATATGGTGGACATGTAAAAAAATTAAGGCTTTCTGGATAAAAATATGATGGATTATTCAAAATATTTTAAAGAAAAAAATTAAATTTACACCACAGTTTTTTCTGTTGGGAATAGTCACGGATTGTACTGTAATAGAGACTAAGTTGGTTTTGAACTTAATAACGGCTGCCAGGTTACTGGTGGCACAGTACTGGAAGAAGGAAGATCCACCTACCATTGAGGAATGGACATTAAAAGTTGTGCATTTGGCAGAAATGGCAAAAATTTCATCATATCTTAAAGACCATTCAAACGAAAGATATTTATTGGAATAGAGAAGATGGATTGATTATTTACAAAAGAAATACCCGAACAAGAAGATTCATATAGCTTATGAATGAAATAATTTGATGTAGTTTATGTTTGTTCTTTTGAATTACAAGGAGTTAAAGATCTAGGGGAAATATCAATTATATTAATTTGTTAGCATATTTTAGTATTTTTTTTTTATTTGTGAATGCTATACCCTGTGCTTGTTCTGTCTAGGGAGGGGGGTGGGGGGGGAGGGAGGGAGGAGGGGAGGGTGAAAATGTTTGTATTTCATAAAACTTTTCAATAAAAAAAAATAGATGGAATTGTCCAATCTCATATGATGCGTTCATGGAAGAGATGATAAAGGTGGACAAGGCAGACAGAAGGAGAAAAGGCTGCTGGTGGTGGATAATGATGTTTCTTTCATCTCTCTTATTTGCAGATGCAAAAAGGTGCACCAAATGTCCAGAGGATCAGCATCCAAATGAGAAACGAGATCAGTGCATCCCCAAGATCATAACTTTCCTATCCTATAGAGGACTTCTCGGGAATATACTGGTTTCTGCTGCTCTGATCTTGTCTTTAGCCACAGTGCTTGTGTTAGCAATCTTTATTAAACACTTAGAAACTCCAATAGTCAAAGCCAACAACCGTGACCTCTCTTATATCCTTCTTATCTCCCTATTGTTCTCCTTCCTGACCTCCTTTCTCTACATTGGCCAGCCAAGGAAAGTCACTTGTCTTCTCCGTCAAACCTTTTTCAGCTTTGTCTTCTCAACTGCTGTCTCCTCAGTCTTAGCCAAGACAATCACAGTAGTGTTGGCCTTCTTGGCCACAAAGCCAGGCAACACCATGAGGAGGTGGCTGGGGAAGTCTCTGGCCAATTCCCTTGTTCTTTCTTGTTCTGGGATTCAAATTCTCATTTGTTCCATCTGGTTAGGAGTCTCTCCCCCCTTTCCTGAGTCAGACCTCCACTCCCAGTCTGGAGAGATTGTCTTGCAATGTAACGAAGGGTCTGTTACCATGTTTTATGGAGCCCTGGGCTACATGGGCTTCTTGGCTATCATTAGTTTCACAATGGCTTTCCTGGCCAGGAATCTCCCTGGGGCCTTCAATGAAGCCAAGCTAATCACATTCAGCATGCTTGTCTTCTGCAGCGTCTGGATCTCCTTTGTGCCCACCTACCTGAGCACCAAGGGGAAATTCATGGTGGCTGTTCAGGTTTTCTCCATCTTGGCCTCCAGTGCTGGGTTGCTGGGTTGCATCTTCATCCCCAAGTGCTACATTATTATCCTGAGGCCAGATCTCAACACAAAGGAGCAGCTTGTATTAAAAGTAAAGTAAGAACATAGGCGTTGCTTTTTTTTTTTTGTATTTTATGATAATAATTTAGGATTCCTCGTGACAAAACAATTTTATTTTGTTTTCCATTTTGAAAAATTCAACCTGCCATCTTTAGATTTTTGGGATGGTGATAACAACAAAATTGAACAATTCCCTTCCAAATTATTTTTTTTTTTTTTTACAAAATTGGAGCCCAAAATGTATCATCTATATTGTAAAGTTTTTTTAGTTTTGGTTTCTCATTCCCAAGAATTATGCTTACTTTTGCTTAATGTTTTCCTTGTAGTTTATTTACAGCTCAATAATATCCACCCTACAGCTTCAGGATTCAGTCACACAAAAACACAAGCATGCTTGATTATCTCTGAACAACTTTTTTCTAAGTAAAACTAAATGAGATTAATGAAAGAAAATAAAATTTAAAAAATGAATAGTTTATATTGTGTTTTACATTTTTTGGTTTGCTGTGTTGTTCCCCATCTAGTGTCCATTGAAGTTCAGGTAGGCTGGAAACATAGTTAGTAAATCCAGAAACATTCCCTGTTGCTGAGAAGTCACTGCCTCTCTGAGCCTAAGAAATGATTGATGGCCTCCTCAGTCGACCAAATTCTGAGACACAAATTTCCGTTCTCTTTCCAAGTAGAGGGAAAAAACTTTAAATTAGGCTTAATTTAGGAACGAAAATATTTATCTTAATGATTTGTTCAAAGAAACTCTCTGCTTGGTTGAATATCAAAAACTGCCTCCTACTTGACTAATTCCCATTAACCTTTCCACAAGGACAATATGTTCAGTTGTCCTTATCTCTGGAAAACAATGAGCAAGATTTTTTCCCCCAATTCTCAAAACCTGATTGGTGTCTGAATGACAAGAGTATTTGATATTCAATGTTTGGTTGGAAGATGTGATTATGACTTTTTATCAGTTATTAAGTAATGACTATCCCATGGATTTCTCCTGACTTCAAATTGAATTTTGTCTTTACAATCTTTAACATAGATATATCTTAAAAGATCATTGTGGACCAGACACTTTGGATGCTTCAAAGGCACTTGAGATGCTCCCTTATTTGATGGGATCTATGACAAAAGTAAAACCCATGATAGCTCTCTATCAAACATATTTTTAAAGTGGGCGCCTTGAAGATATTCCAGACATGGACTAAAACACACGATGAACAGTTGCAGGAACTGGGCATGGGCAGTCTAGTGAAGAGAAGGATCAGGGGAGACATGATAGCAGTATTTCAATATTTGAGGGGCTGCCACAGAGAGGAAAGGGTCAAGCTATTTTCCAAAGCACCCAAAGGCCAGACAAGGAATAATGGATGGAAACTGACCAAGGAGAGATTCAACCTGGAAATAAGGAGGAACTTTCTGACAGTGAGAACAATCAACCAATGGAACAGCTTGCATTCGGAAGTTGTGGGAACTTCATCACTTGAGACTTTCAAGAAAAGATTGGACTGCCATTTGTCAGAAATGGTGTAGGGTTTCCTGCTTGGGTGGGGGATTGGACTAGATGACCTATAAGGTCCCTTCCAACTGTTAATTTGTTAAATTAAATAACATCTTCTGATGGTCAATGTAACTGCAAATACCAAACAGGACATATGCTATCTCCCCACACACCATGTCTTGAACATAGGGATCTCGTGTAATGTGACATCCATCTCATTCTGCTCTTAAGGGCTTAAGAGAGGATGGACTTGCTAGAAATTCTATTTTAGTCTATTCTGTAGAAACTCTGTTTTATTCTATAGAAATTCTATAAAAATTCTGTTTTATTCTATACAAATTATAGCAGAGGATTATTAAATAACCATGCAGATTGGTATCAGAGGATGGTTACATGGCCATACAGATCATATAAAATGTACAGTGAAGAGTCACCATGTGCCTTGCTGCTTAACGGTTTTTAACTGCCTCAACTGTCATAGGAAACTCTCCTCAGAACATAAAGAAACCATGGATTATAACCATAGATGCACACTAAACGCTGCCATCTACTAGCTGAATAATTCTGTAGTTGTTGCAATACAAAATACATTCTAACTTGTATTCCAAAAGGACTACAGTCCTCGAGTTATGACCACAATTGAGCCCCAAATTTATGTTGCCAAACGAAACATTTGTTAAATGAGTTTGCCCCATTTTATGACTTTTCTTTGCCACACTTCAACCTACAAATAAGGATAAATTTTCTGACAGTGAGAGCAATCAACCAACGGAACAGAAGTTTCCTTCAGAGGTTGTGGGAGTTTCATCACTGGAAGCTTTCAAGAAGAGACTGGACAGCCATCTGTCAGAAATGGTGTAGGGCCTCCTGCTTGGGTAAGGTTGGACTACATGACTCCTTTCTTTCTTTCTTTCTTTCTTTCTTTCTTTCTTTCTTTCTTTCTTTCTTTCTTTCTTTCTTTCTTTCTTCCTTACTTCTTTCTCTCTCCTTCCTTCCTTCTCTTTCTCCTTCCTTCCTTCTTCCTTCTTTTTCTCTCTCTTTCCTTCCTTCCTTCTTTCTTTCTCCTCCCTCCCTCCCTCTCTCCCTCCCTCTATCTATCTATCCTATGCATTTTACCTTGAAAGCATCTGCTTGGTCATGTCTGTGGAATCAGCTCCTTGCATAGGGAGAGGGCAAGCAAACCCAGAATGGGGGTGGGAGGTCTTCTGAAGGAACCCCCTCCCCCCATGGGGGAGTACTGAAATGGCTTCTTCCCCTCCCCACTCACAGCCCCTGCCCTCCATACCTCACCATTAGAGCGGCCTTAATACAGTAGGATGACCTACGAGGTAGAAATTAGAAGAAAGATTATTGCTATGTATGAATTAAATATAAAGATGGTGTATAACTACAAATATGCCAATATATTTTAACAGAATTATAAATGAGCTAATATAAAAAGAAATTTAGCCAAAACTATTCGGTTACATTATTACTATTGTCACCAGTGCACGTGTTAATATTATTTGCTATCTTTTCTTTGTTTTTCATTTGTAGAAATCATATACCCTGACAATACACTCTATTCAAAATGTTTATGAAACATAAAAAAAATAAAGAATGGCCTACGAGGTAGATAAGAGGTAGAAATTATATGAAGAAAGATTATTGCTATGTCTGAATTAAACATAAAGATGGTTTATAACTACAAATATGCTAATATATATTAACAGAATTATAAATGAGCTAATATAAAAAGAAATTTGGCCAAAACTAATCGGTTACATTATTACTATTGTCACCAGTGCACGTGTTAATATTATTTGTTATCTTTTCTTTATTTTTCATTTTTAAAACTCATATACCCTGACAATACACGCTATTCAAAATGTTTATGAAACATAAAAAAATAAAAAATAAAGAATGGCCTACCTGTTGCCGGGCGGAAAAACGCCAGTTCTGAGGGACGGCTTCGCTGAGGGAAAATTACCTCAGTTTAAAAGGCGGGAAAACGCGCGAGGGAACCGTCTTCGCAACCCTCTCGTTGCTCCATCACCTCATCCTGTCCGTCGGTCTCAAACTACCCTGACACGCTTTAATATGGTACCGAGAGGCCCTTCCTCATGAGCAAAAGCAGATCCCGTATTGGGATAAGTGGAAAAGGAGGCGCTTTCCTGCTCCTTTCTGAGCAAAGGGAGTTCTCCAGCTCCTGCGACCGGGTGCCTGAGACGCTCCCGTTATGTCCCATCATCCGCTGCCCCCCTTCCCCTCTCCTGTCTCTCAGATCTGATTCCGCTCGGATTGTTCTGCGAAGGAGGCAAACGCGCATTTTTTCTTTCTCCCGCCAAAAAACGCACTTTCTTTTTTTTTACCTCAGGTTCGCAAAAAATGCGCTGCTGTGGCAGGTGGGGACCGCTATGGGGCTCCCTCTCTGCAGGGGGGGGGGAGTATACTGGCAGCCTGCGAGCTTCAGAAGATAACTGAGCATGCGCTTCTGCCTCTTGCCCTCCTTCGCTTCTCTTCCCTCCGCAGAGCCTGATGAAAAAGCACTGAAGGATGTTTTGCGTCCAGCAATTTTTTTTCAGGCTTTGTTTCCCCCCCACCCTTTTTCACACCTTTTGCACCCTGGATGATAAACTCCCTTCCCCCCATCCACCCCCAAGCCCAAGAAGCTGCAGGAGATCCTGGCAGGAAGGGAGGAAAAGCTTCTTCCCTAAAGCAGGATTTCAATATTTGAGGGGCTGCCACAAAAAAAGAATAGAATAGAGAATAGAGTAGAATTTTATTGGCCAAGTGTGATTGGACACACAAGAGATTTGTCTTGGTGCATATACTCTCAGTGTACATAAAAGAATAGATACGTTCATCAAGAATCATAAAGTACAACACTTAATGATAGTCATAGGGTAAAAATAAGCAATCAAATCATATTAGGAAACAGTCAATATAAATTGTAAGATACAAGCAACAAAGTTACAGCCATACAGTCATAAGTGGAAGGAGATGGGTGGTGGGAACGATGAGAAGATTAATAGTAGTGCAGACTTAGTAAATAGTTTGACAGTGTTGAGGGAATTATTTGTTTAGCAGAGTGATGGAGTTCGGGAAAAAACTTCTTGTGTCTAGTTGTTCTGGTGTGCAGTGCTCTACAGCGTCGTTTTGCGGGTAGGAATTGAAACAGTTTATGTCCAAAGAGGGGGTCAAATTATTTTCCAAAGCAACAGATAAGAAACAATGGATGGAAGCTAATCAAGGAGAGAAGCAACCTGGAATTAAGGAGAAACTTCCTAACAGTGAAGACAATCAACCAGTGGAACAGAAGTTGCCTTCTGAAGTTGTGGGTGCTTCATCACTGGAGGTTTTTAAGAAGAGCCTGGACAGTCACTTGTTTGAAATGGTATAGGGTCTCCTGCTTGAGTAGGGGGTTGGACTAGAAGACCTCCAAAGTCCCTTCCAGCTCTATTCTCATTGATTGTTTGATTAAAATGCCCAAGGAAATCTATCCAGATTATAGGCTGCAAGATGGGAGGCGGGGGGTGGTGGTGGACTCGGAGCTGGTGGGGTCTTGCAAAGAGGCAAGCAGGGGTTGCTGGATGGGTTTCCTGTCCCCACAGTCATCTTACCAGAAAGCCAATAATGGATAAAGATGAGAAGCATTTGGGATATCTAATTTCTTGACAGAATAATCAATCAATGGAATGACTTGCCTCCAGAAATTGTGGATGCTCCAGCGCTGGAGGTTTTCAAGAAGAGATTGGTCAACCATTTGTCTCAGCAGACTAAAAGCATTGTGATTAACACCAGCTGTCTGCAATTACTGTAAGTTCGAATATCACCAGGCTCAAGGTTGACTCAGCCTTCCATCCTTTCTAAGGTAGGTTAAATGAGGACCCAGTTTGTGGGGGCAATAAGCTGACTTTGTATAAATATACAAAAGTATGAAGGCTATTGCTTAACACATTGTAAGCCGCCCTGAGTCTCCGGAGAATGGCGGCATATAAATCAATTTTTTTTAAAAAAAAATGGTAGAGGGTTTCCTGTCTGAGTTGGGGGTTGGCCTAGAAGAACTCCAAGGTCCCTTCCAACTCTGTAATTCTGTTATTCTGTCCAGGATGAGAAGACAAAACTAGAAACTGAGTTGTTTGCTGTAGATAGAATTGTGTTTTGTTTTGTTTTGTTTTGGGGTGGGTTTTTTTTTTTGTATGTTTATCCTGTTTTAACTGTCTTCTGTGAGAAACCTTATCTTCTTTTAGCATCTTTAATAACATTGATTTTGGTTTAAATCCTGAAATTAACTCATGGCCTTCTATATGACTTCAACTTGGTTTAGCTATTGAAGATCTGGCAGGTGATTATTTTCCTTTTAATAGCAATAGCACTTACATACCGCTTCCCAGTGCTTTACAGCCCTCTCTAAGCGGTTTACAGAGTCAACATATTGCCCTCAACAATCTGGGTCCTCATTTTACCGACTTTGGAAGGATGGAAGGCTGAGTCAACCTGAGCTGGTGAGATTCGAACGGCCAAACTGCTGGCAGTCGGCAGTCAGCATAATTAGCCTTCTAGTCAGGTCACTCTTACTAATCCTAATTTTAATACACATATTTACGTTAAGACATAGTCCTTTATCTAAAGGCATATATTCTTATTTCTATCACTATTCTAGTTTTTAAGCAGGCCACCATTATATTAGAAAAAAGAAAAGTGGGACATTGAAGAGTTCAGGGTACCATAGAATCAAGGAAATCATGTGGATGATATCTGATCTAATGCCACCCACTTAAGAGGTGTGGTGGCACGGTGGTTAGAATGCAGTATTGCAGTCTACTTCTGACTGCCAGCTGCCTGCAACTTGGCAGTTCATATCTCACCAGGCTCAAGGTTGACTCAGCCTTCCATCCTTCTGAAGTCGGTAAAATTATTGTTGGACAGCAGACAGCAGACCGATTGTTGGACAGCAGACAGCAGAAGTTAGCTTCCTGGGTATTAAACTGACTTCCTCTAGCATCACTTTCTAGACGTGTCTTGACATGAAGGACAATAACCACTACAGAACAATGCCCTCAGGCATCTCTCTGCAATTTTTCTCTAATCTGCTTTTCTCTACCTACCCCTCCTCACACAGAACCTTGGAAGAAAGTTCAGGATCCAAAATCCTGAGAGGAGAATTTAATTATACCTATACCTATAATTATCACCACCCCAATCTTTGAAATGCTACTTTTCCTGTGGCTGCAGTTGATGTAAACATCAGACTGAAGCAATATGGAAGGGATCTTGCACAGAAAAGAAGATAAAGGCTGAATTCAGTCATGCTGAACCGTTTTGCATGAAATTTAGGAGAGGGAGAGGCTATGCTGTTGAATGTAACTTTTTCTCCTTTCCATGTAAAGCTTGGTGTGTCTCTGAATCAGGAAGCCGCTGGCATTTCCATCCTGTGAGAGTGCTTTCAATTCTTCTGATTTCTTGTTTAGATACAGAGAAGTGACTGATTCAGCCAAGGGGGAATGAACCTCTCGCTTCTGCTTATGATGCTATTCTTTGTGCTGACCCAGAGAAACTCTGGGAGGCTCAGGACCAAATGCCCCCTGACTTTGAAGAGGCAGACCAAAGGACATGCATGGAGCTATTACAGGCAAGGAGACCACATCATTGGCGTGGTTGTCACCACAACAAAATCTTTGCTTCAGCCATTACAATTTAATGGAGCTCGTTACATTTCTTCTCCTCCGTAAGTCATGCACTAAGATGGAGTTGCATTCCCTCCATTTGCATTTCTAATCTTCTTCCTTTCTTTTGATTCCACTTATTCCTAATTTACAGGATATATGTAAGTTATTAGATCCTTTTGAGTCATGGGGCTCTCCCCTTTAGTCTTATCTTGTGTGAGAACCTCATATGCAAGGATGGGACTCAAGAAACCCTGCAAAAAGCCCAAGAAAGGGAGACACAGAAGTTCAGAGAATCTTCTCCTCTTCTACTCCTGAATTTACCCCTTGAATACTGACTTTTCATTCATATAATTGCAGAAAGGATTGTAGTTGCCTCTGCCCAGCCCTTATTCAATGCCTGTCCTTATAGAAAGACAAGATATTTATTTTTAGAATTGCTTTGTTGGTTCACTAATTCATCCATTTTTGCTTTCATGGTGGTTCTACTTTAATAATTGAATGATTTTTGAATCTTCATTATTGGGCAAATAAAAATCAGAACTACAGGTAGTCTTCCATTTACAACCACAATTGAGCCCAAAATTTATGTTTAGATTAGATTAACAGAGTTGGAAGGAACTTGTAGGTCATCTAGTCCAACGCCCCTCCCAAGCAGGAGACCCTACACCATTTCTGACTCTCGAAAGGGTGCAGAGAAGAGCAACAAAGATGATTAGGGAACTGGAGGCTAAAACAGATGAAGAACAATTTCAGGAACTGGGCATGGCTAGTCTAGTGAAGAGAAGGACCAGGGGAGACATGATAGCAGTGTTCCAATATTTGAGGGGCTGCCAGAGAGAGGTGGAGGGCGGGGGTCAACCTGTTTTCCAAAGCACCTGAAGGCCAGACAAGGAATAATGAATGGAAACTGACCAAGGAGAGTTTCAACGTAGAAATAAGAAGAAAGTTTTTGACAGTGGGGAGTTGGAATAGATGACCTACAAGGTCCCTTCCAACTATTGGTTCCAACCAATAGAACAGCTTGCCTTTGAATGTTGTGGGAGCTTCATCACTGGAAGCTTTCAAGAAGAGACTGGACTACCATCTGTCAGAAATGTTGTAGGGTCTCCTGCCTAGGTGGGGAGTTGGAATAGATGACCTACAAGGTCCCTTCCAACTCTGTTCCAAATCTGACTTTTGCCAGTAAAGACTATCTCTGTCCCATCTTCTCAACACTCATAAAAATGAAATGGTGATGGGTTACTATCCTTTTCCTCTGTATTTGGATACGTCTTGGCTTAAGGCTCAATAGGCTTCTGGAGACAAAGATGAGTAAATTTAAAAATAGTTTTTGTGACTGTTGATGGTAATGTTGATAACATGGACATTTTTAACAGTACTATATATGATGATCTGCCAAGAATTCTACAGCTCATATTTGCCTTTCAAGTGGTCAACAAGAATCCCCAGCTCGCCCTCAATCTTACACTTGGCTACAAAATCCACTTCAACTATAGGAATACTCTTGGCACTTTAGCTGCCTTGCTGAACATGCTATCTACTGGAGAAGCCAATATTCCTAACTATAGTTGTGGAAGGAAGGACAACCTCTTAGCGCTTCTTGATGGAGCAGGAAATGACATCACTTTCCAAATGTCAACCATGGGAAACACCTACAAAATCCCACAGGTTTGTGTCTGTTTCTTTATTTGACAAAACGAGTGGGTAGGATGCATGGGTGTGGGATAGTTCCAGTTTTTCTTCTCTGTGGTATTTTCATTTTATTTATTTATTTATTTGTCAAGAACGTATTAGGTAATTTATATAATTATAAGCATGAATTGAATACATAAAATAGATACAAGTAAACATTAGGACAGGGATGGTAAGAGCTGGTGCTCTTATGCACGCCCCTTACAGACCTCTTAGGAATGGGGTGAGGTCAACAATAGACAGTTTAAGGTTAAAATTTTGGGGATTTGGGGATGAAACCACAGAGTCAGGTAGTGAATTCCAGGCATTGACCATCCTGTTGTTGAAGTCATATTTTCTGCAATCGAGTTTGGAGTGATTCACTTTAAGTTTGTATCTATTGTGTGCTCGTGTATTGTGGTTGAAGCTGAAGTAGTCATTGACAGGTAGGACATTGTAGCAGATAATTTTATGAGCTACACTTAGGTCATATCGAAAACAGCATAGTTCTAAATTTTCTAAACCCAGAATTTCAAGTCTGGTGGCATAAGGTATTTTGTTGCGAGCAGAGGTGTGGAGAACTCTTCTTGTGAAATATTTTTGGACATGCTCAATTGGTTCTTCATATTTGTATTTTTGCTTCCACCCACAAAAAGAAGTTTTGCAGGATTATTGGATTTGTGTTTGTCAATCCCTCAAACCTGTGTGCTGCAAAATAATAAACCTGTGACAGGAGATGGCATTAATTTAGATTACAGGCTCCTGATTGACTTGCAGGTTACGACCAGGATCAGTTTGCGTGCTGAAATTTCTGCAAGTTATCTTAACTCGGAGGCAACCCTCCTTATCTTTGATTCCTTGTCCATGCTTTTAGCCAAAAGAATATGTTCAGTCCCTGATTCCTGAAAAGAACTCAAATAAATTGGTGTAGGGTTTCCTGCCTGAGCAGGGGGTTGGACTAGAAGACCTCCAAGGTCCCTTCCAACTCTGTTATTCTATTCTAGCTATTCTTATACAAATTGTCTCGTCTACAGTTATTACGGACTACACCATAATTGGTTAACACCAATTAGGTATTATAGACTCCTCATGAGCACTAACATTAACCAGATATTAAAATATTAGTAAACATTTTACCCATTTTACCCTTTGGGTAGTTAATTTTCTACCCAAAGATGTCAATAGCAGCCAAGCTGGATTAATAAAAACCAACATTCTTGACTTGATCTGACCACATATATTCTTCTTTTTTTCTCCCTCAGATCAACTATAAATTTATTTCAGAAGATCTGAGCGATAAAAATCATTTTCCCTTTTCCCACCGGATGGCCCCCAAAGAAGGGATCCAGTATCCAGGAATTGTCCAACTGCTCCTCTATTTCAGATGGAATTTGATTGGTTTTTTTGCTTTTGACATAGACACTGGAGAGAATTTCATCAGGACTTTGACTCCTGAGTTTGTCAGGAATGGAATTTGTGTTGTTATATCACACCGATTCTCAGTGAGCAAAAATGAAATACCCCTCTGGGAACCCTTTTCTAAGTGGAGACAAGTCAATGTCTTTGTTTACTTTATAGAATACGGTAACTTCATGAGTGGAGTGATCTTTGTCCATGCAATGTTTGAAGCTTTGCCAGGACCCATTGAAAGGAAAGTCTGGATTGCCACAACTGTGGCTCCCTTTTCAATGCTGAGTCGGAAATTTTTCAAATACGTCCATAGTATTTGGAACTTTGCTATTCAGGAAAAAAAAAGGCCAAAGGATGATGCCTTTGAATCAAATCTCTATGTGGAACGTCAGTTTAAATATAAGATCTTTAAATGTTCTTTCTCAAAGCACATCCTTTCTGTCAAAGGCCGGAGAAGATGCACACAGGAAGCATCATTGGAGACCCAGCAGAAAAAAGGCAAGGACATGGTTTCAAATGACCACCATGTTTACAGTATAGTTAAGACTCTGGCCCATGCCTTGAATGCTGCGTATTCCTCCAGATCCAAGAGGAGAAGGAAGGAGAGTGAAGAGAATTTGGGGATCCAAGACTGAAGCCATGGCAGGTATGGAGTTCCAACAAGGATCCACCAAACTTAGTTCCTTCTGAGCAGGAATCCAAAGGAAGAGGAAGAGGAACCATCTCAACCCCTTCTGCTTTTCTAGTGGTTTTTGCTTTGTTTAAAAAAAAATGTGCTTGCTGCCTTGCCCAACTCGTTCTGCTCAATGGTTGTGAGCATTCGGTGTGCAACCCACTACTATTTGAGATAATTTTCACAAATATTGCTATCAAATGAGATATTTGACACAATTACCTCCACCTTTCATCAAAATCATTAGAGAGATAGTTTATTCCAATGAGTGACAATGAGTGATTTCTGCTTCCTTTCTGCTTGTTGTCATCTTCCTTTTTTCTCTACACAACCACACTTTTATAGGCTAAGTGAAGCTGCCAATAGACTTTGACACATAATTGAAAATAGCAGATGCGACTTAGTTACCCTCACCCGAATGCTACACTTCTTTCAGTTTTGGACTTGACGGTCTTCCCATTCCTGTCTTCTTCCTAGAGGTTCACAAGGGCTCTGTGACTTCTTCTCCTGTCCTCTGGTTCCATTCCTCAATATTGTCCAGTTATGCTTTTCTATCTTTTTTTAACCATTCTCACCCATCTTTTCCCAACTAATTCTTCCAGTCAGGAGCAGACTGGGCATTCAATCTAAGAACATTGAATTTACACAATTTGACTAGGTGCCAGAGTTGGACTTATAGTCCAACTATATGCATAGTGGGGGAAAACACATCTTCATTGCAGATTTGAAGGTATATTCTCTTCTCTTCATGGCAATTTAGACCCACTGTGTCTTCTTTCAAGTTTTCTCAGAGTCCAACAGACTCTTGGACCTGGGCTTCTTGGCCTTGAAGTTAAATAGTTAATGGTTTTGACAAATTTGACATCTCTGCCCTGAAAAATCTCTTGGCTTAACTTTCATGTACAGTATGATTCCTCTGGATTTATTCAAATTCATCTTCATGAAATTCTACTTCCATGTTGGACTTTTACTTACCAGTCAAATAATGGTCATTTTATCCCAGCGTTCCACCAATTCTCCATCTCTTCAGTAAGTGTTCTCTGCATATTAGTGTTGATGAAAGCTGATTTCTTCTGCAGGCTTCAGAAGGATGAAGTGGTCAACCAGAGAACTTTATATAGGAAAGTTTTATTTGGCAGAGTTTGTCTCATAATAGATACTGGGGCAGAATAGAATAGAATAACAGAGTTGGAAGGGACCTCAGAGGTCTTCTTGGAGGTCTTCTGGGTCTTCTAGTCCAACCCCCTGCTTAGGCAGGAAACTGTACATCACTTCAGACAAATGGTTATCTAATCTCTTCTTAAAAACTTCCAGTGTTGGAGCATTTACAACTTCTAGAGGCAAGTTGTTCCACTAATTAATTGTTCTAACTGTCAGGAAATTTCTCCTTAGTTCTAAGTTGCTTCCCTCCTTGACTAGTTTCCACCCATTGCTTCTTGTTCTACCCTCAGGTGCTTTGGAGGGTAATCTTTCACTGTTTCCTCACTAGGTCTCCATATGTGCTAATAAATATCAAATATCTTTGAACAAAAGGAGATTGACAAGGAAGTCATGAATTTTTGGGCAGTGAGAATGTTGATGTTCCTAGGAGTTAATTATTATACCGTAAACAAGTTTGAAGATATGAAAAGATGAAATGAGATAAGGCTATTTTCCTGAATTATTTCCGTTCTAGTTCCATCTCTTCCTGGACCCCTCTGAGTTTTGCAATATTTCCCATGAGAAACTGTACTTGGAGAAGAATGGAGACATAGGAGCTGACCTGAACATCATGAGGACAATGGTTTTTCATAATGAAGAGAATGTGCAAGTGGGGAGTATTGAAAGGCAAAGATTGATCATCAGCCAGGATTCTCTCTCATGGCTGAAGCTGAAGAAGGTCTGGGAAATGCAATATTCCTTTCCCTGATTAGCTTCTTTTCCCTGATTAGCAATGTCTAAAGAAACAAGTAGAGGACAATATGTTCAGGATCCATTTCAATTCAAAAGACTGGTCACCATGTTGGATGACTTACATTTGTTACTGAATGAAACGGTCACTCATGCCCTCGTCACTTCCCGCCTGGACTACTGTAATGCTCTCTACATGGGGCTCCCCTTGAGGAGCACCCGGAGGCTCCAACTGGTGCAGAGTGCGGTCGCGCAGGTGGTTATGGGAGCGACATGGCGTTCCCATGTAACACCTCTCCTGCGCGAGCTGCACTTGCTCCCGGTGGTCTTCTGGGTGCGCTTCAAGGTTTTGGTTACCACCTTTAGAGCACTCCATGGCTTAGGACCCGGGTACTTACGGGACCGCCTGCTGCCACCAGTAGTCTCTCACCGGCCAATACGCTCTCATAGAGAGGGGCTCCTCAGGGTGCTGTTGGCCAAACAGTGTCGACTGGTGGCCCCCAGGGGAAGAGCTTTCCCTGTGGGGGCACCTGCTATCTGGAATGAGCTCCCCCCGGAGATACGGAGGATTCCGGATTTACGCACCTTCTGCCGCGCCCTCAAGACCTTTTTATTCCAACAGGCTGGCCTGGCCTAACCTCTCTTTTTAATTGTAAATTTTAAATTTGTCTAAAATTTTAGGGTTGTTTTAATCTGTTCTGGGCCAAGGTTTTTATACTGTTTTTAAATTTTGTAATTCTGTGTGTTTTATCTCTTGGCTGTTCACCACCCTGAGTCCCTCGGGAGTAGGGCGGTATATAAATCGAAAAATAAATAAATAAATAAATAAATAAATAAATAAATAAATAAATAAGGGGAATGAAACTCTACTGGGTTTTGTTTTTTAGACTTCTTAGAGGTTTCAGTAGTATTGATCAAGTGTCCTTCAGAATTGCCTGGAAGGTGGAGTAATTTGCATTACTGTGTTACTAATGGATTCTCTGAAAGGGACATGGTGGCTCAGTGACTAAGACGCTGAGCTTATCGATTGAAAGGTCAGCAGTTCAGCAGTTCGAATTCCTAGTGCCACGTAACAGGGTGAGCTCCCGTTACTTGTCCCAGCTTCTGCCAATCTAGCAGTTTGAAAGCTCATAAAAAATGCAAGTAGAAAAATAGGGACCACCTTTGGTGGGAAGTTAACAGCTTTTGTATGCCTTTGGTGTTTAGTCATGCCAGCCACATGACCACAGAGATGTCTTTGGACAGCACTGGCTCTTTGACTTTGAAACAGAGATGAGCACTGCCCCCTAGAATCGGGAATGACTAGCACATATGTGTAGGGGGAACCTTTACCTTTAATAGATTCCCTTATATCTGCCATGCACACAGATGATGGCTGAGTTGTGCCTCCTCTGCCATTTATTTTCTCCATTCAACTGCCACTGGAGGTCATCAGAAATTGGGAACAGCGGTGCTGATAGTATCAAGTTATCCTGTACATTTCTCTCAAATGCCAAAGAAGGAAATGCATTGACAGTGCCCAAGTTCAATTTTGGAACGGTAGTTCTTGAATGGAAAGGATCTTGTCTTGGAGGCTCTTTCCAATACAGGGTCATCCTCATGTCCCACTTGTATCAGCAAAAGTTGACTTTTCAGCCCTTTTTGAAGGATGCATTCTTACGAGTTTTTCTCTAGCTCATGTCACTCCTAGCCTCAGAGCCAAACAAAAATCTTTAGTAACTACTGCCCAAGCAATCATGGGGTCATTTTGACTCTTCTTATTTGTTCAGGAATATCAATGTCCTAGAATAGAATAGAATAGAATAGAATAGAATAGAATAGAATAGAATAGAATAGAGTAGAGTAGAGTAGAGTAGAGTAGAGTAGAGTAGAGTAGAGTAGAGTAGAATAGAATAGAATAGAATAGAATAGAATAGAATAGAATAGAGCAGAAAATGATTAGACTAGACTAGACTAGACTAGACTTGAATAGAGCAGAGCAGAGCAGAGCAGAGCAGAGCAGAGCAGAGCAGAAAATGAATGGACTGGACTGGACTGGACCGGACCGGACCGGACCGGACCTTAAATGTCTACTGTTGACCTCACCCCATTCCTAAGAGGTCTGTAAGGGGCGTGCATAAGAGCACCAGCTCTTACCGTCCCTGTCCTAATGTTTACTTGTATCTATTTTATGTATTCAATTCATGCTTACAATTATATAAATTACCTAATACGTTCTTGACAAATAAATAAATAAATAAAATAAAAATACCACAGAGAAGAAAAACTGGAACTATCCCTCACCCATGCATCCTACCCACTCGTTTTGTCAAATAAAGAAACAGACACAAACCTGTGGGATTTTGTAGATGTTTCCCATGGTTGACATTTGGAAAGTGATGTCATTTCCTGCTCCATCAAGAAGTGCTAAGAGGTTGTCCTTCCTTCCACAACTATAGTTAGGAATATTGGCTTCTCCAGTAGATAGCATGTTCAGCAAGGCAGCTAAAGTGCCAAGAGTATTCCTATAGTTGAAGTGGATTTTGTAGCCAAGTGTGAGATTGAGGGCGAGCTGGGGATTCTTGTTGACCACTTGAAAGGCAAATATGAGCTGTAGAATTCTTTGCAGATCATCATATATAGTACTGTTAAAAATGTCCATGTTATCAACATTACCATCAACAGTCAGAAAAACTATTTTTAAATTTACTCATCTTTGTCTCCACAAGCCTATTGAGCCTTAAGCCAAGATGTATCCAAATACAGAGGAAAAGGATAGTAACCCATCACTATTTCATTTTTATGAGTGGTGAGAAGATGGGACAGAGATAGTCTTTATTGGCAAAAGTCAGATTAACAGAGTTGGAAGGGACCTTGTAGGTCATCTATTCCAACTCCCCACCTAGGCAGGAGACCCTACAACATTTCTGACAGATGGTAGTCCAGTCTCTTCTTGAAAGCTTCCAGTGATGAAGCTCCCACAACATTCAAAGGCAAGCTGTTCTATTGGTTGATTGTTCTCATTGTCAAAAACTTTCTTCTTATTTCTAGGTTGAATCTCTCCTTGGTCAGTTTCCATCCATTATTCCTTGTCTGGCCTTCAGGTGCTTTGGAAAACAGGTTGACCCCCGCCCTCCACCTCTCTCTGGCAGCCCCTCAAATATTGGAACACTGCTATCATGTCTCCCCTGGTCCTTCTCTTCACTAGACTAGCCATGCCCAGTTCCTGAAACTGTTCTTCATATGTTTTAGCCTCCAGTTCCCTAATCATCTTTGTTGCTCTTCTCTGCACCCTTTCGAGAGTCAGAAATGGTGTAGGGTCTCCTGCTTGGGAGGGGCATTGGATTTTGGGCTCAATTGTGGTTGTAAATGTAAATGTAAATCAGAACTACAGAACCTGTAGTTCTGATTTTAATTTGCCCAATAATGAAGATTCAAAAATCATTCAATTATTGAAGTAGAACCACCATAAAAGCAAAAATGAATGAATTAGTGAACCAACAAAGCAATTCTAAAAATAAATATCTTGTATTTCTATAAGGACAGGCATTGAATAAGTGCTGGGCAGAGGCAACTACAATCCTTTCTGCAATTATATGAATGAAAAGTCAGTATTCAAGGGGTAAATTCAGGAGTAGAAGAGGAGAAGATTCTCTGGACTTCTGTGTCTCCCTTTCTTGGGCTTTTTGTAGGGTTTCTTGAGTCCCATCCTTGCATATGAGGTTCTCACACAAGATAAGACTAAAGGGGAGAGCCCCATGACTCGAAAGGATCTAATAACTTACATATATCCTGTAAATTAGGAATAAGTGGAATCAGAAGAAAGGAAGAAGATTAGAAATGCAAACGGAGGGAATGCAACTCCATCTTAGTGCATGACTTATGGAGGAGAAGAAATGTACCGAGCTCCATTAAATTGTAATGGCTGAAGCAAAGATTTTGTTGTGGTGACAACCACGCCAATGATGTGGTCTCCTTGCCTGTAATAGCTCCATGCATGTCCTTTGGTCTGCCTCTTCAAAGTCAGGGGGCATTTGGTCCTGAGCCTCCCAGAGTTTCTCTGGGTCAGCACAAAGAATAGCATCATAAGCAGAAGCGAGAGGTTCATTCCCCCTTGGCTGAATCAGTCACTTCTCTGTATCTAAACAACAAGAAATCAGAAGAATTGAAAGCACTCTCACAGGATGGAAATGCCAGCGGCTTTCCTGATTCAGGGACACACCAAGCTTCACCAGGAAAGGAGACAAGGGAACATTGAAGAGCAAAGCCTCCCTGACTGTCTCAAAACCACACCGAGGCATTTATTGTTTTCTAATGCAAGATCCCTTCCATGTTGCTTCAGTTTGATGTATACGTCAAAGGCAGTCACTAGAGAAGGAGTAGAAGAGGTGTTAAAGACCGGGATGGCAATAATTACAGTGAGAAATTCCTTCTCTGGGAAATTTGAACTTCTTCAACAACATACAATGAACGTATCTTTTCTTTTATGTACTCTGAGAGCATATGCACCAAGACAAATTCCTTGTTTATTCAATCACATTTGGCCAATAAAGAATTCTATTCTATTCTATTCTATTCTATTCTATTCTATTCTATTCTATTCTATTCTATTCTATTCTATTCTATTCTATTCTATTCTATTCTCTGAATAGAATAGACTCTGGGAAGAGTCTCTGAATCTCTTTCCTGCATAACATTCTCAGAGACTCTTCCCATCCTGCTTACAATCTTTTTGGACTGTTGCCTTCTGGCAGAAGATACAGAACAATTAAAACTCGGACCACACGTTTTCTGAATAGTTTTTATCTCAGAGCTATAATTGCACTCAACAATGAACTAAAGGGCCACCATCAGTGAGCTGTTGGACAGTATTACTTGGTCTGTTGTGTGGATATTTGGGTGGTTTAGGAGTGGGGAATTGTGGTGGGTGGGAGTGTGTTTGGGGATTGTTATTTATTTATTGAATTGAATTTCTATACCGCCCTACTCCCGAAGGACTCAGGGTGGTGCACAGCCATAAAATAAAACACATAAATATACAAAATTTAAAATAGAATAAAATGGATTAAATAAATTTGGCTGAATTAATACCCATAATTTAAAAATACCCATATTTTAAAATCCATTAAAATTTAGAATTTACACTTAAAAGGGAGAAGATTTAGGCGAGGCCAGCTTGATGAAATAAAAACGTCTTCAACTCGCGGCGGAAGGTGCGCAGATCCGGAATCCTCCGTATCTCTGGGGGAGCTCATTCCAGATCGTCGGTGCCCCCACAGAGAAGGCTCTCCCCCTAGGGGCCGACAGCCGACATTGTTTGGCCGACGGCACCTGGAGGAGCCCCTCTCTGTGGGAGCGTACTGGTCGGTGGGAGGCTGATGATGGTAGTAGGCGGTCCCGTAAGTAACCAGGTCTCAAGCCATGTTATGTGTGTTGGACCTGCTCTTTGGGTGTTAAATGAATTTTGTTGTATGGGTATACTGTGTATACATGTACAATGACAATAAAGTGATTATTATTATAAAGTTATTATTATTCTGTTCTATTCTATTCTATTCTATTCTATTCTATTCTATTCTATTCTATTCTATTCTATTCTATTCTATTCTACTCTACTCTACTCTACTCTACTCTACTCTACTCTACTCTATTCTACTTTGGAGTTCCATGTGCAGAGGCACTAACATGAAAAGTATGTTAGTGAAAAAGTCAGAGAAACACCCCTGGGAGTACTATTCGGTAGTGGTTGTGGTCCTTCCTGTCAGGACATGTGCAGAAAGTGATGAGGCAGGAAGGTAATTGAATACTAAAGAATTAACTTCTTCTGTCCTTCAACTTAGTGTCTTGTCTCCAGAGTGATGGACCACCCATTAAAAAACAGTATTTAAAAAAAGAGCCTTGGTAGTACAGGGGTTTAAGGCACCCTGTTATTAAGCTGGTTATTAAAACCAGCTGCCTGCAATTACTGCAGGGTTCGAATCTCGCCAAGGCTCAAGGTTGACTCAGCCTTCCATCCTTTCTAAGGTAGGTAAATTGAGGACCCAGTTTGTGGGGGCAATAAGCTGACTTTGTATAAATATACAAAAGGATGAAGGCTATTGCTGAGCACATTGTAAGCCGCCCTGAGTCTTTGGAGAAGGGCGGCATATAAATCAAATTAAATAAATAAATAAATAAATAAAAAAAAAAAGTATGCCCCCATCCTGAGAAAGATTAATAACTCAGAGGAATGTGACTGTCAGTAGAATTGGAGGAAATGTAACAACACATACTCAAATAGGAAGCTACAAGATATGGCAACAATAAGATAAGCTGCAGAAATCACAAGTAGGGAAAAAGAACACGTAGGCTCAAGTAAAGGCATAACCCTATAGGCCAGTGATGGCTAACCTTTTTGCCGCTGCATGCCAAAAGCGGGGAGAGCGTGATGGGTCCTGGGTGCGTGTGCCCACATCCATAATTCAATGCGCTCCGCCCTCCCACGCATGCGCACTTGACCCCCCCCCCCACAATTCCCCCTGCTTTTGGCACGTGATGGCCCGGTGGGCCTGGTAGGCCCGTTTTCCCCCCCTCCCCAGGCTCCAGAGGCTTTCTAGGAGCCTGGGGAGGGCAAAAACAGCCTTCCCCATCCTCTTGGAGGCCTTCCGGAGGCCAGAAACAGCCATTTTCCTGACTTCCGGTGGGACCGGAAGGCGTGAAAATCAGTTGGCCGGTGCGTGCATGCGTGCTGGAGCTGAGCTAGGGCAACACTCGCGTGCCCACCAATATGGCTCCGCGTGCCACCTGTCGCACCCGTGCCATAGGTTCGTCATCACGGCTATAGGCAAAGGGATACGTAAGGCTTAAGCAAGGCATAACTCCATAAACAAAAGGACACATTGATAAAAAGCAAAGTAGGGTTCCCAAAAAGGTAACAGCTTTGTGAAACTTTATTTCCCCCTTTTCTGGAAATCAATTGTATAAATGTTTGTGTTTTGCTGTTGTTCAGGGTCTCAGCTCCTTTGTGAAAGTCTGTCACTTGTGCCTGGCTCTGACTGGCTTCTGCTCCAGGCTGAACTATTTTTGGGGACAACAAGAGACTGCTGTGGAAGGTTACCCAAAACTATGGAGTTTGCCATTCTAGGTTGGGGACACTTATCTTCTAAGGCCAAGAAAGCAATCAGTAACCTTGAACACTGCCTAATGTTGAGTGGAGCCTGTTTGTGATTTTTTTTTAAATTAGATCTCCATATATTAACCCTAAATTGCAGCTGATTTTAAAATTGCTTTCACATGAAATGATTTATATTGTTCCAGCAATATAAATTTTCGGATGAGAGCTGACTAAGGGGCAGCAAAATAACAACCCATGGACTTCAGCAAATCGGGAGAAAGTAATAGAATGGATAGGCATTTTTATTTATTTTTACTTTTTTTTTTATTTGATTTATATGCCGCCCTTCTCCGGAGACTCAGGGCGGCTTACAATGCGTTAAGCAATAGCCTTCATACTTTTGTATATTTATACAAAATCATCTTATTGCCCCCACAAACTGGGTCCTCAATTTACCTACCTTAGAAAGGATGGAAGGCTGAGTCAACCTTGAGCCTTGGAGAGATTTGAACCAGCAGAAATTGCAGGCAGCTGTGTTAATAAGAGGGTGCACTAAACCACTGTACTATCAAGGCTCTTGACATTCTTTATGTGGTTCTTTCGTATTTATGCAGGACACTGTGATTCTTTATAATTCAAAGTTTCTTAGCTTGTAAAATAAAACAAAGCTGTGTAGTCTACAGCAGTGATGGCGGTGATGCCCACATCATGGTAGAGGGTGCAATCCAGGGGTGAAATGCTATCGGTTCAGACTGGTTCGGCTGAACCGGTAGAGGCGAACGTGGCGCATGTTTCAGAGAACTGGTAGTGGCGGCAGCACGAGGTACTGATTTATAGGAACCTAATGAACTTTCTTCTGGTTGTGTGATCAGCCTCAGTGGGGTGGGATCCTTTTGGTCTTCCTATCTCTGAGGTTGTTTTATGAATCCCCCCGCAACAAGAGCACTTGGAAGGTGCTTGAAAGGTGTGAATGTTCCTGAAGCTTCTTAGTTGGTTGTTGGGGTGATTATGTGGGGGGGGGGGAAATTGATATGTACATCTTGGCGTAGAAAGAAGAAGTGGGGGTTGGTAGAAGGTGGAGCTTAGGAGATGGGCAGGACCAACCTTTGGGCTGGTTGTGGCTCATTATTGGGGATATTGGGTGCTGTATTTTGAAATGGTCCCATGTAGGGCCTGGATTCCATCTGTTGCTTTCGAATGCTCAGTTGTTGTATAATAAGGCTGCTTTTGTCCATGATAGCAATAGCGTTTAGACTTATATACCGCTTCAGTGCTTTACAGCCCTCTATAAATGGTTTTACAGAGTCAGCCTATTGCCCCAAACAATCTGGGTCCTCATTTTACCCATCTTGGAAGGATGGAAGACTGAGTCAACCTTGAGCCTAGTGAGATTTGAACTGCCAAATTGCAGTCAGCTGGAAGTCAGTGGATGTAGCCTGCAGTACTACTACTAACCACTGCACCACAGCGCACTCATAGGGCCTGGTTACTTGAAGGACAGTCTGTACCCTATAGTTTCAGCCTTAGTGATGTGATCCACCAGGTTTGGCACACTCCAAGTAAGTTTGTTGAAACAATGTCAAGTATTAGGACCCCTATTGGGCACCTTCTCTATAGTAGTGTCTGCCCTCTGGAGCGAGATTCCTGGAGAGATCCAGAAGGCCCTCAACTTTCTGATGTTTTGAAGGGCCTTCAATGTCTTGTTCTTCACATGGGCCATTACTCAGGTGAGTTTACTGACCTTGGAAGAATGGAAGGCTGAGTCAATCCTGAGCCAGTGAGACTCAAACTGCCGAACTGCTGGCAGTCAGCAGTCAGCAGGAGTAGCCTGAAGTACTGCATTCTAACCACTACGCCACCACAGCTCTGCCAAGTCCCACTGAAACCTGCTTGTGTCCAGAGGGGACAGATCCCCTTCTTGGTTGAAAATGTGGGCCACCCCAGTTTGTGCTTTTGACTTAGTCAAACCCCAGGAGAAAAGAGTAGAGGCACCCATTTTCCTCCATGTTTTGTTACAGCCTCTCAGGAGCTCTGCTCTGCAGATCATTGGAAGGAAGGCCTTCCAGTGACTTAGGAATCTGACTGCTGCTGGTGTGCTGCCCTTCCTCCTACCATATGCTGCCTCCACTTAAGCTACTGGGGTCTGTTGCCAGGTTGGCAATAGTGTTGGCAATGATAGAATTTTAATTTTCTACCTCCTGTTGTTAACTATGGAACAGCTCAGGAACCTTTTTGGTGGTGGCCCTTTCTTTATCGAACATCATTCCCTGAGATAAGGTGGGTCCCTACCTTGCTCCTTGTCTGAAAGGCCCTGAAATTGAGGCTTTTTCAGTGGACCAGGGGGCCACAAATGGAAATGGAGCTGAATAAGTGGCTAATTTAACTGTATTGTTGCTGCCATGGGAAATGAGATAGGGTAAGGTTTTAAAAAAATAGTTTTATCATATGATGGAGTTTTAAATTTTGTAAATGTTGTAAGTAGCCCCTATATACCTATCTCTGAGTTGGGTGGCTATATAAATTTGTTAAAGGCATACATACATCGGGGTGAAATCCAGCAGGTTCTGACAGGTTCTGGAGAATTGGTAGCAGAAATTTTGAGCAGTTCGGAGAAGCGGTAGTCGAAATTTTGAGTAGTTCAGAGAACTGGCAAATACCACCTCTGGCTGGCCCCAGAGTGGAGTGGGAATGGAGATTTTGCAATATCCTTCCCCCAGGAGTGGGGCGGGAATGGGGATTTTGCAGTATCCTTCCCCTGGAGTGGGGTGGGAATGGAGATTTTGCAGCATCCTTCTCTTGCCATGCCCACCAAGCCACACCATGCCCACCAAGCCATGCACACGGAACCAGTACTAAAAAAAATGGATTTCACCAGTGACATACATGCATAATACATACATGCATGCATGCATGCATACATACATACATACATACATACACAACCACTGTCATGGAAATAATTATTCAAGAGAGCTGAAGAAGCTTCTGGGATGAGAAGCAAAACGTCTTCAAAGAAAAACCAGAAAGTCCAGTTGTCTCTTGAAAAAAGCACTTTTGGGACAAGTGATCAAGTTATTTCTCAAAAGGTGTTGGGGTCATTGACGGTTGCTGAACATCAAAAATTTCTGAATGATTTTCAAAATTCTCTTTAACAAGATTCACTGAGATGAAAGGGAGTTAAAAAAACAATCCAGTCATTCAATCATTTCCCATTTATAAATATGTACATATCATTTTGTTGTGGAGCCTCCAGCTAGACTGAAGGGAGGTGTTAAGAGGGAACTTGAGCTGAGAGTCCATGCACTGCAGAAAGTGGCATAGGCCTGACCTCCGCCAGAGTCCCTGAAGCTTTATCTGACCATTCCTAAGAGAAAGCAGTAAGTCTAGTGAGATTCTTGTAACATGGGTGACTAACAAGAAAACTTCTGTTTGAGTCTATTCATGAGTGGTTCTAGTTGCTTGTATCTGACAGATGTTCTTTGACTTTGGTGAACAATTTAAGTGGACATAAATAATTTCTTCATACAAATGAAAGGAGCTTTCCTAATTCTTCTAATATCATAATGGTTTATATTTCATGTTTTTACATTTATTCTGCTGCTAAGCTGTTCCTTTGTGTTAAGCTCTGGCCTCAGAAGGATAATGTAGCACTTGGGGATGAAGATGCAACCCAACAGGCCAGCACTGGAGGCCAAGATGGAGAAGACCTGCACAGCCACCATGAATTTCCCCTTGGTGCTCAGGTAGGTGGGCACAAAGGAGATCCAGACGCTGCAGAAGACCAGCATGCTGAAGGTGATCAGCTTGGCTTCATTGAAGGCCCCAGGGAGATTCCTGGCCAGGAAAGCCACTGAGAAGCAGATGGCAGCCAGGAAGCCCATGTAACTGAGTGTGATATAGAACATGGCAATAGATCCTTCGTTGCATTGCAGGATGATCATTCCATGCTGGGAGTGGGGGTCAGAGTCAGGGAATGGGGGAAAAACTCCAAGCCAGATGGAGCAGATGATAATTTGAACACTAGAACAAGAAAGGATGATGGAGTTGGCCAAGCTCTTCCCCAACCATCTTTTCATTCGGTTTCCTGGTTTTGTGGCCAGGAAAGCCAGTATTACGGTGATGGATTTTGCCAACACAGAAGACACGGCTACTGAGAAGACAATGCTGAATACCGTTTGTCGGAGGAGGCAGGTGACTTTCCTTGGTTGACCAATGAACAGAAAAGGAGACAAAAAGCAAAACAGGAGAGAGACCAGGAGGATGAAGGAGAGGTCCTGGTTGTTGGCTTTGACAATGGGAGTTCCTAGGTGTTTAACGAATATGATTAAAATGAATCCAGTAGTTAGGAACAATAGTAGAGCAAAAGAGACCAGAATGATGCCCAGAGGTTCTTCACAAGTCAGGAAGGTTATAATTTTTGGAATACATTGGACTCTCTTCACATTTGGGTATTGATCATCTGGGCACTTGGTGCATTTTTCTGTGTCTGAGAAAAGCAAAAGGATAATTTTTAAAAACAACTCCAATAGATCTAAGACAATCCCTCAATTTTCAAAGAACATGGAAAGGGACAACCAAACAAGAAAGTGGAAGAGATATTTTCTCTGGCAGTGATCAAGCACATCCAGTCTGTCACACCTTTCTCTTCCCAGATCTTCCTTCAACTTTTTGCTATTCTTTCCTTTAGATAGAAAATTGTGCAGTTGGAAAAATAAGCAAACAAAAAACCCCAATTGAGCTTCAATGTGACTTTTTACATGAATTTTCATAAAAATGCTCTGAATAAATCCATTTTGACAAGATCTGCCTTTCCTCTAGAGCTGTGATGGCGAACCTATGGCATGCGTGCCACAGGTGGCACATGTAGCCATATCAGTGGGCACGCGAGCTCAGCCAGGTGATTTTTGGGCCTTCTGGGCCCACCAGAAGTAGGGAAACAGGCTGTTTCCTGCCTCCAGATGTACTGGGGGTGGTAGTGAGGAAGGCCTGTTTTTATCTCTTACTTTCCCAGTCTCCAGGAGTCTCTGGAGGCTGGGGACAGCAAAAAAGTCACTTCCTGTCCAATTGGGAGTTGAGAAATGGACTGTTTCTGGCCTCCGGAGGGTGGGGAAGGCTGTTTTTGCCCTCCCCAGAAGCATAGAGAGGCTCTGGAGCAAGGTGAGAGAGAAAAATGGGCCTACTGGGCCATCGCATGCTGGGGGGGGGTGTCGCACGTGCATACAAAGGGACGGGGCACATAGAATTATGGGTGTGGGCACATGCATGCATGATCCCCAACCCCCTCCCCCTCCTGGCACACGATGGCAAAAAGGTTAGCCATCACTGCTCTAGTGTCACCGACCTTCTTGAGTGGAGAAGGTGCCGTCCGGACAAGGAATGCAGTCATAGCAGCAAACTGGCTCTCTTTCCCGAGCCCGCTTGACAAATCCAGGATGACAACTTTCCACACATTTGGACTGAGGCAGACGCTAAGCAAAAATAGAAGGATGCCACAGTTAATGTGTTAGGACTCATTGAGTTGATTATAGATCAGGCCCGTGAAACTGGTGGCCTGTGGGCTGGATACGTCACACGCAGGCCACACCCACCCCAGCTCCACAAAGGCAAAAAATGTTGCGATATGTCGTGATACGTCACATGACATGATCGAGTTTGACACTGAGGTATAGGTAGTCCTTGACTTACAACAGTTTGTTTAGAGACTGTTTAAAGTTACAACGGCACTGAAAAAAGTGACATTTTGACCAGTTTTCACATTGATGACTGTTGTAGCATCCCTATGATCACGTGATCAAAATTCAGATGCTTGGTAATTGACTCATATTTATCATGCTTGCAATGTCCTGGGATCATGTGATCCCCTTTTGCGACTTTCTGACAAGCAAAGTCAATAGGGAAGCCAGATGGGCAAATTCATTTAACAAATATTTCACTTAGCAACAGAAATTTTGGGCTCAGTTATGGTCGTAAATCAAGGATTACCTGTATTTCTACCCAGTGAAAAATATCCAAGGGATTCAAACATTTATAAATGTAAAACTGAGGGGGAAAATGATAATAGTTTCCAAACCTTCTTCAGTAACTTCATCTGTGACAGAGTATTTTGGTCAACAGTAAGTTTCTTTCTTTCAAAAGTCCCCAGTTGTTTTTCAATGATGGTTTCATTGTAGATAACCACTGAACTAAAGATATCCAGGTCAGCTCCTAGATCTCCATTTGCCTCCAAATACAGTTTTGCCCGTGAAATATTGTAAAAGACAGTCTTGTCCACAAAATGATGAAACTAGAATTTAAAAAATCCAGTAATTCAAAGAAAGAAAGAAGCAAAGAAAAAGAAAGAAAGAAAAGAAAGAAAGAAAGAACTAGGTTTCTGATCCTACTTGGCCTTTAGCCATTTTAGTTTTCTTAGATGGGAGAGCATCTTCAAAAGCAAAAAATAAAGAACCAGAAAACTACAGATTTCTTAATCTAATATCAATTTATGAGAAAATTCTGGAGCAGATCTTAAAGGAACCATTCATAAAGAATGAAGACAATGAGGTAAGATCAGGATTTTTCAGGATCAAAGCTCACCAGGCTAATCTCCCGTTTTTTGATTAGATCATTTTCTTAATAGATTGTGGGAATGCTGTTGAAAGAATACCTCTTGATTTTTGCAAAGCTGGAAGTCAGGTGGTGAAACAATGCAGAGGAGAAAGCTGGTAGCTGGATTTAAGCTGGACCTAAGAGCAAGGAGAAAGCTCTGAGATTGCCCAAACTGCTGTTCCTGGAGAGAAGACTGAAGATCTGAAGGGATCTTGTCAGCTCTTTTTAAGAGTTCTGGGAAATTTGGAGAGCAGCCAGCTCCAAACCTCAGATGAAGACTATTTATTGATTCTGGTCTCACCATGTCTACTATTTAGAGCACATTTTTTTTTGGGGGGGGGGAAGAATTTATATTAAATGGAGATCTTCAGCACAATAGAAAAAATAATACCAGGTGAGTGAACCTTCAGTTTTTGGAAAGAAATAGAAGGATGAATACTTTCAATGTTTTTAATATGCACAATTAAAAAGATATTTTGAAAAATATAAAACAGAATTGGAAACTGAATTATATACAAATGATGAGCATGTAATAGCAACACTATAAAGCTTGGTGTTAAGCTTTGAAACGGAACCAAGTTAAGGATTGCATGATAAAATGGCCTGCTATTTTGGTCATAATCTTGAGATGGATAAATGAGCATCTTGAATCTCCAAAGACCTACACAAGGGTCCTCTTCGTAGACTTTAGTTCAGCATTCAATACCATCATTCCAGACACTCTTCTAACTAAGCTAAACCAGCTACAAGTACCTGAACACACTTGAAAGTGGATCATAAACTTTTTAACATAAAGGAAACAGCAGGTGAAGCTAAGCAGAATCACATCAGACACCTGTACAATTAGCACAACACCCCCCCCCAAGGCTGTGTGCTCTCTCCACTTCTCTTCTCTCTGTATACCAGTGACTGCATCTCTAACGATCCATCTTTTAAACTACTGAAGTTCGCAGATGACACAACAGTGATTGGTCTCATTCGAGACAATGATGAATCCGCATACAGACGGGAGGTTGAACAACTAGCCTCGTGGTGCGACTGGAACAATCTGGAACTGAACACACTCAAAACCGTAGAAATGGTGGTAAACTTTAGGAGAAACCCCTCCATACTTCCACCTCTTACAATACTAGACAACACAGTATCAACAGTAGAGACCTTCAAGTTTCTAGGTTCTACCATATCGCAAGATCTAAAATGGACAGCTAACATCAAAAACGTCATCAAAAAAGCACAAGAAAGAAGGTTCTTTCTGCACCAACTCAGGAAGCTCAAACTGCCCAAGGAGCTGCTGATCCAGTTCTACAGAGGAATTATTGAGTCTGTCACCTGCACCTCTATAACTGTCTGGTTTGGTTCTGTAACCCAACAAGACAGACTCAGACTTCAGAGGATAATTAGAACTGCAGAAAAAACCAGTGCTACCAACCTGCCTTCCATTGAGGACCTGTATACTGCACGAGTCAAAAAGAGGGCTGTGAAAATATTTACAGACCCCTCGCATCCTGGACACAAACTGTTTCAACTCCTACCCTCAAAACGATGCTATAGAGCACTGCACACCAGAACAGTTTTTTCCTGAACGCCATCACTCTGCTAAACAAATAATTCCCTCAATACTGTCAAACTTTTTACTAAGTCTGCACTACTATTAATCTTCTCATCGTTCCTATCACCCATCTCCTCCCACTTATGACTGTATGACTGTAACCTGTTACTGGTATCCCTACGATATATATTGACTGTTTCCTAATATGATTTGTTTGCTTATTTGTACCCTATGACTATCATTAAGTGTTGTACCTTATAATTCTTGATGAATGTATCTTTTCTTTTACGTACACTGAGAGCATATGCACCAAGATAAATTCCTTGTGTGTCCAATCACACTTGGCTATTCTATTCTATTCTATTCTATTCTATTCTATTCTATTCTATTCTATTCTATTCTATTCTATTCTATTCCATTCTATTCCATTCTATTCTATTCTATTCTATTCTATTCTATTCTATTCTATTCTATTCTATTCTATTCTGATTGGCATTTGGTATTATTACAGTATGTATCAAGTAACATTAGAAAAATTATCAAAGAAGTATAGAGATATCTCAAGCCATCGTTGGAAAAAAGGAAACAGATACTTATGAAGTATGCAAAGAATTCTTTACCACTTTACCACCATTCTCTTTATTGGGATTTAAGGAGAAAGAATTAGCAAAGACCTAAGGAAAATTGACTCATATAGGATAATTGCAGCAATGCTAATACACACATAGCAGTGGAAGAATATTGAAATTTCCCCAGTTGAGGAATTGATTGTGAAATTGCCATAATTTGCAGAAACGGCAATGTTCCAATTGGTCATAGAGAATATATATATATATATTTTAGAAGACTGGAAACCTTATATGGACTCTTTGCTGAAGTAAGACACAAAGGAATTGACAATTTATGGATTTGGTGATTGAAGAAGAAGATAAAAGAAAGGGCCTCCACCAAAAAGGGATTTATGTAATCTTTAAGAGTTAAAGGTAAAGGTAAAGGTTCCCCTCGCACATATGTGCTAGTCATTCCTGACTCTAGGGGGCGGTGCTCATCTCCATTTCAAAGCCGAAAACCCAGCACTGTCCGAAGACGTCTCCATGGTCATGTGGCTGGCATGACTAAACACCAAAAGCACACAGAAAGCTGTTACCTTCCCACCAAAGGTGGTCCCTATTTTTCTACTTGCATTTTTTATGTGCTTTCGAACTGCTAGGTTGGCAGAAGCTGGGACAAGTGACAGGAGCTCACCCTGTTATGCGGCACTAGGGATTTGAACCGCTGAACTGCCGACCTTTTGATCGACAAGCTCAGCGTCTTAGCCACTGAGCCACCGCGACTTAACAAGCTTCTAAATACGTATTGAAAGGAACATTGATCTAATTATATCTTGATTTCCATTTCTTTTGCTATCTTTCCCAACTTTCATTTTTTGCACTTTTTCTTCTTCATCTTTCTTTTTATTTATCTTGAACTGTACAAAACAATCTTAATAAAATGTATAAGCAACAAAAACAGAGTGCGGGATATGGGAAAAAGGAGGTTAAAGGTAGTTCCTGATTAAACAACAGGAAAAAATATCTCAGAAAGAAGAGCTGCTTGAGGGTGAACCAGAGAAGTTCAGTCTCTCCTTCATGGATGGTCTTCATGAAAGACCAGGTAGCCATCAGTTAACAAGGCTTTAACTGGGATTCTCCACTGCAGAGTGGAGGGGGTGAGGCTAGGTGGGTGTCAGGGTGTATATAAACTTTATTAATGCAAAATCACTTTAAAATTATAACATGTCAAATACATACATCCATACAGAATTTTTTTTTTTTTAAAAAAAAATGGATATATCTTTTAAAAAAATCACCCTATTTAGCATCATGATATATGCTTACCGGACACAAACTAAACAATCTGCAGTTGCTGAAAAGAGCGGTACAGTGAGAAAATAATCAGCAAAAAACCAGAGATGTTTAATGCTCTCCTTCCCAACCCTTGAACTCCCTACAGCTGACTCACAACCATTGAGTAGAAAGAATTGGACAAGGAAGCAATGGGACCAAAGGAGGAGAAGAAGGTGGTGGAAGAGCAGAAGGATCTTGAGAAGGTTTCCCTCGCTCTTCCTTTGGATTTCTGCTGAGAAGGAACTAGGTTTAATGCAGGGGTGAAATGCTGCCAGTTTGCTCCAATTCGGCTGAACTGGTAGTGAAAAAGCTACGATCCAACGATCAGCTGTACCACGCGATTTATCTTTGCTAGAAAGCAGGATTTCCTGTTTTCGAGCAAAGCTAAACCGCGCGGCATAGCTGATCCCCCCCTCGCTGTTCTACCTACCTTCCCAAGTCTCCTTTTGGCGTTTATTGAGTCCCAACCAGTAGCTTTTTAAATGCACATCATGCATTTGGAGTGCACTGTGCATGCACGCGCAGTACACATTTGGTGTGCATGCACGGCCAACAAACCGGTAGCAAACCGGTTCAGATTTTACCACTGGTTTAATGGATCTTGTCCCATACCTGCCATGGCTGTAGCATTGGAGCCACCAACCTGTCTTTGCCCTCATTCCTTCTCCTGGATTTGGAAGAATATGCAGCGATCAAGGCATGCGCCACAGTCTTAACAACACTATAGATGCGGTGTTCATTTAAAATCCAGATTCCCTTCCTTTCCTGTAGTGTGTCCAATGGTGCTTTCTCAGTGCATCTTCTCCGGCCTTTGACACAAAAGACATGCTTGGAAAAAGAACAGTTAAAAGCCTTTTCTTTGAAATCTCTGTTAAAACAGAAAGCTTCTTGAAAGAAATCATATTTCTGCCTCCTTTTTGTCTGGATAAGAAAGAACCAAATACTATGGATGGACTTTAAATATTCTGCATTATATTGCCATAAATATGTAAGTACCCATAAGGCTGTGGTGATCCAGACTTTTCCTTCAGTGGGTCCTGGCAAGTGTTGAAGTGTGTCATGTGCGATCCTGATTCCATGTTCAAGCCAACCGTTTTCTATAAAGTAAACAAAGACATTGACTTGTCTCCATTTAGAGAGGCCATCAATGAAGCGTATTTCACCTGGCTTCATTGAGAATTTCTGCGACACAACAACACAAATTCCATTCTTGACAAGCGTAGGAGCCATAGTCCTCATGAAAACCTCTCCCTCCCCTGTGTCTGGAGCAAAGACCCCAACCAAGGTCCATCTGAAATGGAGGAGCAGTTGGACAATTGCTGGGTACTGGATTCCTTCCTTGGGCACCATGCGGTGGAAAAAGGGGAATTGAGTTTGATCATTCAGAGTGTCTGAAACCCCTTTATAAGTGATCTGTAAAAAGAAAGAAAGAATGTTGTGTCTTATTTGGAATCAGATCAAGAACTGAATTAGATCTTAATGAATCTAACTTTGTCTTACAATTGTTTCCAGGAATTTTAGATTTGTTTAATAATTCGTAATATAATAATATAGCCATTTATAATATGGTTTCTGTACTATTTGTGTCTCTCCTCATTGTTTTCATCTCTTGCATATTCATGAGGATGCAGCAAAAACCCCAGAAGTTGTGGAGATGCTGACATGGGGAGCTACATCTGCTCTGATCCTTTCCCTTTCCCCACTGTGGATCCCCAATCTATAGCCATCACGCCTACAATGACAATTAACTTCATGGAGAAGATGAATCTGGAGCAATCACTCACTCACTCACAACCAACTCACATGGATACACTCTCAGATGGGTACATTGATAGATGGATACATTCTCACACAAACCTGTGGGATTTTCTGGTTGTTCACCATAATGGATATCTGCACAGAGATGTCATCATCACTTGCATCAATAAGAGCTAAGAGATTGTCTTTCCTTCCACAGCTGTAGTTGGGAACATTGGCTTCTCCAGTAGACAGGATGTCCAGCAAGGCATCTGAAGTCACAATGTTATTCAAATAGTTGTCATGGATGTTGTAGCCAAGCGTTAGATTGTGCAAGAGCTGGGGGTTCCTGTTGACTTCTTGAATGGTGAGAATGAAGGGTAGAATCTTTGAATAACCAGTGTTTCCTTCACTGTAATTAGATGTCATCATCATCACCATCACCATCACCACCACCACCACCACCACCACCATCATCATCATCATCATCATCATCATCATCATCATCACCATCATTATCATCTATATTGAAATTATCCTTGTTTGATTGCCTGAACCTTTTCAACCTTAAACCAGGCCTGGTCCAAACCCAAAGGCAAATTATACAAGCTGATCAGCATTTAATTTTTATGACCATTGAGAAGATAGAATAGAGATGTTCCTCCACCAGGTTAATAAGAACAGCTACATTGTTATTAATAGTAGCATTAAGTAGTATAAATGTTAGGAAAAGGTGAAATGAAAGAATCACCAATAGCAAGGTGGACTGAGAGAGTAGCAATGGGTGAAAAACCTGAAGATCAGGTTAGGGACAGATTGTCATAGCAAAAATTTATCTATGAGGTCTCTAAGAGAGACGTATTGAACCACTTGACCCACTAGTTATTATTATTTCAAAATAATTTTAATACCACTTTATAATGCCTTGGTAAGGCCACACTTGGAATACTACATTCAGTTTTGGTCACCACGATGTAAAAAAGATGTGGAGACTCTAGAAAGAGTGCAGAGAAGAGCAACAAAGATGATTAGGAAACTGAAGGCTAAAACATATGAAGAACAGTTGCAGGAACTGGGTATGTCTAGTTTAATGAAAAGAAGGACTAGGGGAGACATGATAGCAGTCTTCCAATATCTCAGGGGTTGCCCCAAAGAAGAAGGAGTCAAGCTATTCTCCAAAGCACCTGGGGGTAGGACAAGAAGGTGGAAACTAATCAAGGAAAGAAGCAACCTAGAACTAAGGAAATTTTTCCTGACAGTTAGAACAATTAACCAGTGGAACAACTTGCCTCCAGATGTTGTAAATGGTTCAACACTGGACATTTTAAAGAAAATGTTGGATAACCATTTGACTGAAGTGGTGTAGGGTTTCCTGCCTAAGCAGGGGGTTGGACTAGAAGACCTCCAAGGCAGTGGTGTGTTCCTCCCTGTTTGGTCCGGTTCGGCCGAGTCGGTAACGGTGACGATATGACGTCACCGAACCGGTTCTCCCCCTCCCCCACCCCCCACGTTATTCTTACCTTTTATTTGGTTCCAACCCCAATCTATTGCTGCCTCCTGAGTCCCAGCTGATGAGGGAAAAAAACTGTTTAAACTCTTGCCGAGGGGCTTCAAAGGGCCGTCCTACAGCTGATCAGTGTTAAAAGCAAACAAATGAGTCGGGTTGTAAGTGCGATGACCTTCCAGAAATGACTCTGACCAGCTAGCCACGCCCACCTAGTCACATGACCTCCAAGCCACACCCACAAAATAAGCCACGCCCACAGAATCGGTAGTAAAAAAATTTAGAACCCACCCCTGCTCCAAGGTCTCTTCCAACTCTGTTATTCTATTCTATTCTAAACCATTTAAGTAGAACCATATAAACAAGAGCATGGAATTCATAAGTGAGCAAGAGAAGCAATAGTAAAACAAATCTTCCTCCACTAATTCTATATAGGGAACAGGCTTTTAATATTTATAAGCATATTTTGAAAATGTGGAAAAATCAATATTCATAAAATGCCTGATTTAAAAATCACCCTTTCGACTTAACAAAGAAAGTGATGGGAAAAGTAAAATGAGAGTATAAGCAAGAATTTGAATCAGCACTATAAGAGGAAAGGAAGATCATCTGGATTGGGGCTTCTGGGTTTTTCTTTTCCATGTTCCTTCGGGATGTTTTCTGCCTCATTCTTGGATTTGAGCATTTTATACAACGTAAGACCAAAAAAAAAAAAAAAGAGGGGGGGGGGAGGCATGGATATCAAAACAAGCCAAGAAATTACATGGTTCCTGTGACTATTATGCTACTAATTAGTAGAATACGAATAAGTGAAAAAGAGTGTAGAAATTCAAATAGAGGTTATGCCTGTGCATCACAGGTTGAATTACTTACACCCTATATTGCAGAAAAGGAGTCTTGCTGAAGTCGAATGGCTTATAGAGAGCTGTTGTTGCAGTGACAAGCACACTAATCAGATGCTCTCCTGGCTTGTAATGGTTCCACGGTTTTACACATTGTGGATCCTGCTGGTCCAAAGTCAGAGGACATTTGTTTCTGAGCTTCTCCGCATTTATCTGGGGCAACAAGAGCAGTATTAGGAGCAGAAGCAGGAGTTCCATTCCTCCTCGAGCTGAATCGCCTCCCTATCTCTAAACGACAACAAGAAGAATTAGAACTCAAAGGATTCTTATAACCTGGAAACCCTGGTTTTCTTGCTGCAGACAAAGCCCAACCAAGCTTCACATGCAAAGGGGAGAAAAATACATTCAACAGCATAGCCCTTGCCTATCCCAAAGCCAATGCCAAACCTTCAGCCTGATCTGAGGCATTTATCCTTTTCCGATGCTAGATCCCTGGCACGATGTTTACATCAAAGGCAGTCACTAGAGAAGTAGGAGAAGAGGTCTCAGAGACAGTAATAGTGATAATTACAGGAAGACGCAACCTGTCCTGAGCTTCTACTGGGATACCATAATCAAACATGTATCTAGAGAAAAACGTGTTTATGAAAATTCCGGACACAATGGTGGGGGCAAAGTTCTGCGGCAGTTGTGGTCCTTCCTTTGGGTACATGTCCCAAAAGTGATGCTGGAGCGTTGACTTCTGATGTCCTCCAGGACGGTGAATTGTCTCCTATGCTTTTCAGCATCCACAGAGATTGCTGGGGAAGGTCACTCAGGTCCCTTGGAGTTTGGTGCTCCTCAATGCTGATATGACCACTTTCTACTTCTCCCTATCTTTTAATTCCAATAAGCATCAGTATCCTTGAACTCTGCCTAGTGTTAAAATTATGGCTTGTTCAGGACTTCTCTCCCTCCTCCTCCTCCTCCTCCTCCTCCTCCTCCTCCTCCTCCTCCTCCTCCTCCTCCTCCTCCTCCTCCTCCTCCTCCTCCTCCTCCTCCCCCTCCTCCTCCTCCTCCTCCTCCTCCTCCTCCTCCTCCTCCTCCTCCTCCTCCTCCTCCTCCTCCTCCTCCTCCTCCTCCTCTTCTTCTTCTTCTTCTTCTTCTTCTTCTTCTTCTTCTTCTTCTTCTTCTTCTTCTTCTTCTTCTTCTTCTTCTTCTTCTTCTTCTTCTTCTTCTTCTTCTTCTTCTTCTTCCCCTACAGTTTAGCTTGTTTTAACATTTATTCATCCTGTCAGTTGGGTTTTGCTAGTCTTCAAAGCAGTGGATTCAACCCCTGGTCAGATTCCTTCCCCCTCAACAGAGTGGAAGGGATCTTTTCTCCATAGACCTGTCCATTGGGAATTGCTAGTCCTCAAAGCTGTGGATTCAATTGAAAAAGGATTTGCTGCTTGATGACTGCATTTTTTAAACCTCTAGATCTCGACCTTAGAAGTAGATTTTTACAAAAAGTGAAGTCATTCAGAAACATCTGTAAGCGCACATGGAGATAGCTGAAATTGTTTTTCTCTTTTCCATCCATTCATTAAGTAATTCATAGACATAACAGGACAATTACACAATTTCAGAGACTGAAGTTGGATCCTACTTATTGTTTTACAAAACAGTCAGCAAGATTTTGACCATGGAACAGAACAACTCACCACAGTCAACTCGCCATGGTCAGCTCACCGTGGGCACAATTTTTCGTAGCCAACTCATCATGGGATAACTCACTGCAGACAATTGAATAATTCAATTTAATTATTTAAAATAACTATTTTTTAAAAAAATTTTTGTCGTCCACGTTTCATTTCGTTCATTCCTCAGCATCTTTTCTTTAATGATTCTCTTCCACTGCTTCTTTGATATTAATGTATCTCTTGCCCTGTGGCGAGCCGTTGCATGGCGAATTGGCTGCGGCAAGTTGGCTGCAGCGAGTTCTCATAGACCATGCCCCAATGTTTACATTTTGTTTATCAAATTTATAGATTTCTGCATTATCTATGTAGAAAGGAAAGGGTTTTTTTAGCCCCTTGGCCTGATCACAATGTTAAGTTGTACATAGGCAGCGCTAAATTGGAAATACAAAAACTTGTTCTCAGTGACACTAATGCGGTGGTGGTTGTGTGTGTGTGGGAAATTATTTCTTTTCCCTAGCTGGGAAAAAAAATGGAGGGGGAGTTCTACCTGGAAGTGGTGGTCCCACAGATAATAAGGCCATACCAAGTGATAAACTTAATTTGTTTCAAATGTACATTTTTTTTGTAGTTAAAAACAACATAAATGTGCAAAAGAGTCTCCTGCTACATTCCTGGAGATAATTTTGCCACTTTATAAGACTGTTACTTATGTACTGAGCAGCTTGATAAAGGTTTAGATCAGTGATGGCGAACCTTTTAGAGACCGAGTCAACCCGCCATACCATTGCGACGCCAGCTCCGCCCCCTATGAATATGGTGAAGACACACAAAAGACTTGTAACCAACCGACACACTGTGTGTAATTGAAGATGTTTTTATGATTTTATGTACGTTTGTGTAAAAATAAAAATAAAATTTTTCAAAAGAAAAAAAGAAAAAAGAGACCGAGTCAACCCAAAACTCCAGACTTGAACCAGAAAAGAAAAAAAGAAAACAGATGGAAGTCTCTTGAAAAAGCCACATGATCCTCTGGTTCCTAAATGGGAATCTTTCAGCATTGTTGTCAACTTGCAAAACATTTCTAGCCTGCTCTCGAGTTGCCATGGGAAGCAAGGGGGAAATTCATTCCATTCACACCTTCTTCCAACGTTGGATTTCAGATTACCAAAACCGGTTTGTGAGGCGTGGTTCTACAGCCCGCGGGAGTGCCTTGTTGGAGAATGTGATTTATGACACAGACTGAGAGGAGGGGGAAAACAGGGTCAAAGTTGAGACGTAACTTATGTGCGGCAGAGCAGACCTCACTCAAGTAGATGCCGACATGCTGCTCGTAATAAATAATTGGATTTCTTTTGAAACTTGGCTTGAGACTCATGAATTAATTAGGGCGTCTGTCGGAACCTTCCCTTTGGGTGAAATCCAAAATTTTTCCCTACCGGTTCTGTGGGCGTGGCTTGGTGGGTATGGCAGGGAAAAGATACTACAAAATCTCAATTCCCTCCCCTCCTGGGGGAAGGATATTGGAAAATCTCCATTCCCGCCCCACTCTGGGGCCAGTCATAGGTGGTATTTGCCGGTTCTCTGAACTACTCAAAATTTACGCTACCAGTTCTCCAGAACCTGTAAGAACCTGCTGAATTTCACCCCTGCTTCACAATTGTGCTATGTGACTGAGAAAATAATAATCTACGATAGAAAATAACAGGAAGGCAATCCTGAGGTTCCACTAACCAGATTTATCTAGAGAACTGCTAGGAGAGCCCACCTTCTCTGGAAGCTGCTTAGAGGTCAACCGTCATTGCCACATCCAATGATAGGAAAAGGATGGCAGCTGAAGCCCATATAAAGAAAGAAGGAAAGATGATGGTCCACTCCCTGATCTTTCCTCTCTTCCTTAAAGAAACAACCTCACGGAGAAGGAAGAAATGGAAAGTCACTTCCTCTGCCCCTTGACTCATAGTTGGAGCTGTATTTGCAATAACACTTGTCTGTTTATTCAGAACATTTGATAAGCTTCCATCTGTTACTTCTTGTCTTGCCCTCTGGTGCTTTGGAGAATAGTGCCAACCACTTTGATGCATGCTTGCTATCGGCTGCCATAGTAATGGGGAGGGGGGGGAAGTTTGGCATTTGGGTGGGGAAGTGAGCTGAAGTGAAGATGGCCTGTGTGGACAAAAAGGGAGGGGTGCTCTAATGATCTACTGTGCAGCTGAATGGAGATGTTTATATCCAGTCAAGGTCAACCGTCCTGGAATACCAGATGGACGAAAACACCTGAAGATGTGCCCCACATGACACCATAAGGGATGGGATTGGACATTCAGCCTGGGTCCTTATGGGGAGGGGGAGGGATTTGGGGAAAAAATCACAAACAGGCCCTATTCTGAACATTTGGCAGGATTCAAGAGTTCTGCCTGCTTCATTGGTGTTAGAAGACAGACAGTACTAGAGTTAAGTGACAAGAGTAGCACTGAACTCCATAGCTCGGAGTGACCTTTCCCAGCAATCCTGGAGACAACCGGCCATCCTGAATGACGGCAAAAGTCCATTCTCTGGGTGCTGAAGTTTCTTCCTCCAGCATCACTTTCTGGACATGTCCTAACAAGAAGGACTTCATCACTGCAAAACATTCTCTCTTCCCCAAGTGTATCTGTGATTTTTCATCTGTATGTTTTTCTCCTCTGACATTCTGTGCATAGAAACAAGGAAGAACTTCAGGATCTCCAGAGAAGTTCTTCTCACTGTAATTATCACCATCTTGATCTTTGAGGCCTCTTCCGCTATGTCTCCAATGACTGCTTTTGATGTGAACATCAGGCAGAAGCAATATGGAAAGGATCTTGCATCAGAAAAGGATAAATGATTCAGATCACACACTATGCAGCATCAGTTTAAAGGCAGGCAGGGACTGTGCTCTTGAATTTATCTTTCATTTCCGGGTGAACCTCGGTTTGTCTCTTTCTGAATCCTGAAAGCTGCTGGGATTCTCATTTTGTGAGAATGCTTTACATTCTGCCAACACCTTCTATTTTTCTGGCTTAGAAATGGGAAGGGGATTGATTCCTCTCTCTGAATTATGGAGCTCCTGCTTCTGCTTCTGTTGCTGCTGGTGTCTCAGGGAATCTCTGGGAATCTTAGAACGAACTGCCCTATGATTTTGCAGCACCAAGATAAAAAAATCCCATGGAGTTTTTATAGGCCAGGAGACCATCTGATTAGCATGGTTGCCACTGCCATAAAAATAGAGGACATAATATTGCCTTTTGACGTGGCTCCTTCTATTCAAACTAAGTCGTAAGTCATTCAGTCTGTTACAGATTGTTCAGTCTGATACATTCTAACATTTCTTATACTCCTATATTTTTGTTTCATTCATTCATTCATTCATTCATTCATTCATTCATTCATTCACACACTTATTTATTTATATCCTGTTTTTATTATTTTTACAAATATCTCAAGGCAACAAACATATCTAACACACATTCCTCCTCCTGTTTTCATCACAACAATAATCCTATGATATTGAGCTGTGGTGGCGCAGTGGTTAGAGTGCAGTACTGCAGGCTACTTCTGCTGACTGCCGGCTGCCTGCAATTTGACAGTTCAATTCTCACCTGTCTCAAGGTTGACTCATCCTTCCATCCTTCCGAGGTGGGTAAAATGAGGACCCAAATGGTTGGGGGCAATAGGCTGACTGTGTAAACCGCTTAGAGAGGGCTATAAAGCACTGTAAAGCGGTATATAAGTCTAAGTGCTATTGCTATATACGTTGGGCTGAGAGAGACTGACTGGCCCCCAAACACCCAGAAGACTTTCATGGCTAAGGCAGGATTTAAAGTCACGGCCTCCCACTTTCTAGCCAGGTGCATTAACAACTAGATTTACCCACTAGAATCTCTTCCTGAGCTGCATTTTTTAAAATTGATTTAACCTTATGAATTATGGAGCTTCTGCTTCTGATATTGCTGATGTCCCAGCCAATCTCGAGGAAGCTTAAAATAGATTGCCAGATAAGAGATGCCCCTGCTCAGCCCATTTCCATAGATTTATAAGTGCTCATTGATATTCAATTCTTAATATTTATAGGAATAAAAAATGACATGTTTTTTTTAATTTTTTATTAGAAAATATAAACAAACAAACAAGCAACAACAAAACATACGAAACAAGTAAACAAAAATTCATCTATACATCTCCTTTTCAAACTTGTCACATCGGTAATCTATATTCTTGTTTATACCTTAACTCTTTCTTGTTTTAACCTATCTCTTATATCTATATCCCTAATACATCATCTCTATACATCCTCTTACTCAATATTTTTAGTTCACTATTAACATTGCTTTTCTGGATCACTTTTGAAACATCTTTTTCTTTTTAATACGTCTGTTTTAATGATTGGATGCTTTAAATCCTGGTTTATTGGGCCAATGAAAATTAAGACTGCTACAAATAATGGTTTATTTATGATTCTTTTTTTTTCTATTAAAAAGTTTTAAAATTTTTTTACAAATGTTTTCCCATCCCACCTCCCCCCTCTCTCCCCAGCCCTCCCCCCGACTTCCCAGAGCAAAATACAGGGTATAGCATTTAACAATCATATACTAACATATGCTAACTATCTATAGACTCCTATCTCCGTCTTGTACTTTTAACTCCCCTTTTACATCACTAAATTTAAATACTTTCTAAAATCTCTTTATTCATTCACAGACTATTTGAAACTTTTTAATCCGATATTTGTTTTGAATATAGTCGATCCATCTTCTCCATTCCACAATATATCCTTCATTTGAATACGCTGAAATTTTAGCCATCTCTGCTAAGTTCGCTACTTTTAGTGTCCATTCTTCAATAGTAGGCAAGTCTTCCTTCTTCCAATACTGCACCACCAAAAGTCTTGCTGCGGTTATTAAATTTAAAATCAAATTAGTCTCTATAACAGTACAATCTGTAATTATACCCAGCAAAAACAGCTGTGGAGTGGTTTACTTATGATTCTTCACCCTGCTGAAAAGTACCTACATCCCATCTTTTCAACACTAATGAAAAATTATATACTGACGGGTGACTGTCATTCACCTTTGGTTTTGGATCAGTGTTTCCATAAAACTCAATAGTCCTGTGGAGACAAAGAGGATGAAATAAAAAAACAAGAATTTTGTTGTTTCTTTGATGATGATGATGAAGAAGATGATCATAATGATCAAATGTACATTTTTAAACACAGGGGCTTTAGTGATCATTCAGAAATCCTACGGTTCATTTTCGCCATTCAAGCAGTCAACAAGAATCCCTATTTCCTGCACAATCTCACACTTGGCTACAACATCCATGACAACTATTTGAATACACTTGGCACTTCAGAGGCATTGCTGAGCATACTCTCTACTGGCGAAGCCAATGTTCCCAACTACAGTTGTGGAAGGAAGGACAATCTTTTGGCCCTTATTGATGGAGCTGACTGGGACGTCTCAATCCAGATGTCAACATTAGTAGGTCCCTACAAAATCCCACAGGTTTGTGTGTGTGATTTGTAATTTGTAAAATGAGAGGGAAGGTGGTTAGCTCTATCTTCTCTATGGAATTGAAGAGCTCCTTTGGCCACTGGAAGTGTCATGACCAGGGATTAAGATCATAGTGGGGTGGAGGCAAGGATCAAAGCAGACATACCTTATCATGATACCATCTTCATTGTTTGTGGGCTTCTGCTGCACACGTGTGAAGGTGAGGAGAGCCTCTGTGTCCAATTAAAGGGACATTTATAATAAGAAAGGTGCAGCAGTGATAGAAAACTCATATTTTGTGCAGGAACCCAACCAAAATATTTTCAATGGTAAATAAATCCCATATTCATGAAAAGAAATCCAATGGATTATCTTACCTACAGTTGATACAATATTTATGTCCTATGGATTTGTAGGGAGTTCTAGAATTAATTAACAACTTTATGAAATGGATTATTTTAAGGACTGTTAGTAAAAACATATGTATGGATGCATAGTGACCAATAGCATTAAATAACCAGTTTATTGTAAAAAAAATTCATTAGCCAACATATCAACTATTTTTACCCTAATCTGCTGAAATTCATCACAAAAGATTGAAGGTCCCAGAGGAACTTTTCTTCCAACTGAACTATTCAATAAATTTTCTTCTCCGATAACATTGTATTGCTAATTACGGCATACAAAACCTTTGTCAGACCAATTCTCAAATACAGCTCATCTGCCAGGAATCCACACTGTATATCAGACATTAATATGAGGTATTTCATGAGAAGAGTACTCCACTCCTCTACTCGCAATAGAATCCTTTATGCCACTAGGCTTGAAATTTTAGGCTTGGACAATCTGGAACTGTGCCGCCTGTGGTCTGATCTAAGCATAGTACACAAAATTGTCTGCTACAGCGTCTTACCTGTCAGCAACAACTTCAACTTCAACCTCAATAATACATGGGCAAACAATAGATACAAACTCAAGGTAAACCGTTCCAAACTTGATTGCAGAAAACACGACTTCAGCAACAGAGTGGTCAATGCCTGGAATGCTCTACATGACTCCATTGTTACATCCTCAAACCCCCACAGCTTCAAGCTTAAACTGTCTACCATGGACCTCACCCCATTCCTAAGAGGTCCGTAAAGGGGGCGTGCATAAGCGCACCAGTCTGCCTACCGTCCCTGTCCTACTGTCCCCATTTATTTGTATTTATTTTCTTCGTTCATGTCCATGTTCATATTCATACCTGCTATCTTGTACATGTTTGACAAACTAATAAATAAAATAAATATCCCAGCTGAGATATTGACATTTATAAAGCTAATGACTAATCAACAATGAACTATTCTAATATGTTCATGAAAACCAAGTTGAATTTATTAAAATCTTGTAGTTTGGAGTTTATTTGATCCCAAGAATAACACAGCATTCTTGATTGCTTTTCCAGATCAGTTGGAGGATTGTTTCAGAGGCTCTGAGTGAAAAAAGTCAATTCCCCTTTTTCTACCGGATGTCCACAAAAGAAGGGATCCAGTATCCAGGAATTGTCCAACTGCTCCTCCATTTCAGGTGGACCTTAATTGGCCTCTTTACTTCGAACACAGAGAATGGAGAGAATTTCCTGAGGACTTTTGCTCCTTTGCTTGTGAGGAATGGAATCTGTGTTGTTATATCACAACAATTCTCAATGACCATCAACGCAGCTTACTTTAGGCATGCCTTCTCCAAATGGAGACAAGTCAATGTTTTGGTTCACTTCTTGGAATATGATTCCATTTGGGAGAGAATTTTTCCTTTCCATTTAACTTTTGAAGGTTTGCCAACACCCGTTGAAGGAAAAATCTGGATCATGACAGGCTTGGGATCATATAACAGTAAAAAACACATGCTTTACAAATATGTCCATAGTATTTGGACATTTGCTTTTCTGCTGAAACAATGGCTAAATGATAATACATTTGTACCTTTTTTGTTTGTGGACCCTGAGTTTGAAGAGAAGTCTTTTCGCTGTTCTTTTTCCAAGAACATCTTTTCTGTCAAAAGCCGGAAAACATGCACCCAGAAAGCTCCAATGGAGAGCCAGAAGAAAAGGAACAGGATTCAGATTAAAAATCGCCAGTATATTCACAGTGTTATTAAGACGTTGACTTATGCTTTGAATGCTGCATATTCCTCTAGATCCAGGAGCAGAAGGAAGGAGAGTGAAAAGAGTTTGGGGGCTCTAAGATTGCAGCCATGGGAAGTAAGGAATCCTAACAAGGATCCATCAAACTTAGTTCCTTTCGAGAAGAAGTGCAAAGGAGGAGGGGAACCATTTCAAGCTCCTTGTGCTACAAAAGGCCAATAGGTTTGGCCAATCTAAGCACTCATGGGATAAGGTTCCAAAGAGTGGGAACCAATGACATATATATTATACTAGCAGATAACCTGGTGTTGCCCGGGTATTTATTTATCCCAATCCTGTATTAGACAGGAAAAGGAATGAATTATATCTATAGTGTCAAATCAATCCCCTTTACCAGAGGGAGCCCCCTTGTGGAGTACTGTGAAGCCGTTACCATGGCAACTCCACTGTGCTGTACAGTAGAAGCTATTTTAAGGCACAACAGGCTGTATCTTAACAGAACTTGAATACAAAATCTACACTATCACTGTCAAAAGTACTATGATTTGACACTATAGATATAATTCATTCCTTTTCATATCAGCAGCCCAGGCGTTCCAGAGTTATGCTGGAACACACACATACACACACACACGGAGGAGTGTTAGGGGTGTATTACCCCCACAGTATTTCTTCCAGACAGTAAATCATCTGATTTATTACAGAGCTATTTATATATCTATATCTATATATAGATATATAAAAACATTTCCAGTATTAAAAAAGGCATTTAAATAGATTCCTGTATGCATTGGTATGTGATTAGCATAATAGAATTTTACATTCATAAATTTGAAGGAGAGCCTGAGATCATCTAGCCCAACTCTTCATCTCTGCAGGAATCTGAGTTAAAGCTTTGACTGATGGTTGCATCAAGATAATCAGTGAAGTGGAGACAGTGAAGTGGAACTTCTAAAACTGCTCCTCCTTTTAGGATGTTTTTCTTCTCATTCAGCCAGACTCTCCTCTCTTGTGACTAAAGTCATTTTCCCATTTCTGACACTCTGGAATACCAGAGAAAGTATCTTAAGCTTCTATATACCTTCTTTCAGCTATTCGAAAAGTGTTGTATCTTCCCTTCTCCAATGAAAATATTTTATTCATTGGAAAAGATGCTCTCAGACTATTCCTGGTTTTCAGCTTTCATAGACAAAGATGGTTCTTCTGTGTCACTGCGTTATGTGTTTGTCAGCCGAGCGTCCATTCTGAGCATTACGGTAGCCTGCCAGAGAACTTTATCACGTATCTATAGCAACAGAGATAAGACTGGTCTTGTGAAATTTTGAGCTACTGCACATGTCTACATTCTTTCTTTTCTAAATTCCTGATTTATACTTCCTTTGTTCGTCTGTGTGATAAGCTGCCGGTAAAAGATGTAGTTAGCTAGTTATTCTATTTTTATAATAAAATCCTTATTAGTATATATATATTTCAGTTTTTCTTTCTTTAAAGTATACAGCATGGAAAACAAGATCCATCCGTCTCTAATTAGGTGCAAACTCTTGTTTCTACGTTAATAACAATTTTATTACTTTATAGTGTAGCACACAAAGAAAATAGAAAAGTAAATAATAGGAAAAATAGGAAAGATAAATTGTTCAATTGTTCAATTTATTTGTGACCTGCTCTACAATATTCCATATAATTGACATTTTTTTCAATTATTTATTTTGTCAATATACGATTGACAAATTTTGCTGAACTTTTTTTTTTTTTATTATTTATGAAGATATGGGTGACACTTGCTCTCCCAACTAAGCATATTTGCAAGTTAGATTATTTTAGAAGAATGATTCAAACGTGAAAAGGCCACATGCAATAAGAAATGAAGGTCTCGGGTTTTAAAATGCTTCAATGTTTTCCTTCTAGTTCCACCCCTTCCTGGAGAAGAATGAATTTTGCAATCTTTCCCAGCGGAAACTGTACTTGGACCAAAATGGAGAAATAGCAGCAGATTTCAAAATCATGAGCTTAGTGATTCTCCCCATAGAGGATCTCATCAAAGAACAAATGGGGACATTTGAAAGACAGACGCTCGATATCAGCCAAGATGCCCTGTCAAAGCTGAAGTTGCTCAACAAGGTAGCTTATTTTTTATTTTATTTTCCAGAGCCTTTGGACCCATTTCAAATTGGATCAACCTTGAGTCTTGAATTTCGGGAGTTGAATCTTGATAGTTTTTGTAGACAGCTTGGGAGGATTCAGTAGTATGTATCAAGATGTCCTTCACCTGTTACTTGTCCACCATTTGCAAAGAAAAAGACAATTCTGTTCACCTGTGCCCAAGTTAAGGTTTGAATGGATCCAATAAAATTCCATCAGGTCTGGATTGACATCCTGTGGGTCACAGTGCAAAATGAGATTTCGAATCAGGATTCATGTTGTCAGATTAGGGATATTGTTCTCTGAATGGGGAGGACTAGGGCAGTAGTGGGTTTCAATTTCAGCCACTACCAGTTCGCTCATGAGTGCGTGCATCAGTGGTGGGTTCCAACCAGCGTTACTACCAGTCCTCTTCATGCACATGCTTTGCGCACAATCGCTGCATGCATGCACACTTTGCTCACATGCGCACCAAACTTCCGCTCTGCACAAGCGCATTAGGTTTCTGCCCAGGAGAGGTGTGGTAATCCACTCTGCTGCACCTATCAGCTGGGCTGAAAAAGAAGAAATAAAGGTAGGAATAATGTGAGGGTGGGCAGGAGGGCCCAGCTCCCAAACAAAGAGAACCGGTTTGGTGACGTCACATCGTCACCGCTACCGGCTCAGCCAAACAGGGCCGAACCGGGAACAACCCACCACTGCTGTGAATGCGCAGAAGCTTCTGTCCGTGCGCAGAGATGTCTGAGTGGGTGGATGGAGTCTCCCTCTGCACCGCTACCGGTTCACCCGATCTGGGGTGAACCGGTAGCAACCCACCACTGGACCAGGGTCTGTGACATTGTTAAGCAGCCAGGACTTTGCCAGAGTTATTCATGCCTCTCTTTCTAAAACTGCATTTGACTAGATCGCCAAACTTGAAATTCATGAATATATGAAGAATGTGCGTTAACACAACCACGACGAGGAATCAACGGGTTGTCACTTAATGCTTACATCTTTTGTCAATTCCTTCTATCCAGGCTTAATTAAATAGAAAAGTAGCATATTGTAATACTATTACAATATTACTATACTATATTGTAATAGGAGCCTGAGTGGCGTAGGAGGCTAATGCCTCCTACTAAGGCAGCATTTAACATCCAGCTGCCTGCAATTACTGCGAGTTCAATTCTCACCAGGCTCAAGGTCAACTCAGCCTTCCATCCTTTCTAAGGTGGGTAAAATGAGGACCCGGTTTGTGGGGGCAACAAAGCTGACTTTGTATAAAATATACAAAAGTATGAAGGCTATTGCTTAACGCATTGTAAGCCGCCCTGAGTCTCCGGAGAAGGGCGGCATATAAAAATAAATAAAATAAAATAAAATAAATATTTGTCAGAAGCAGAAGGAAAGAACTGAATGAAGAATCTGCCAGTGGGACTATCTCCTACAACTATTTAGAACTAGTTAGAGATTTTAAATTTACTTAGGTGAAGCCCAGAGACTGCTAGACTAATGTTCAAGTCAACCTCCATTTTCCATGGATGGTGAGTCTTAACATATTTTCTTTGGCATTTCTTGTTCTTCTGTTTAGTCTCTGCCTCAGTCCAAATGTGTGGAAAATTGTCATCCTGGATTTGTCAAGAGGGCTCGAGAAGGAGAGCCCGTTTGCTGCTATGACTGTGTTCCTTGTCCGGAGGGGACCATCTCCACTCAAGAAGGTGAATAACTCCCAGTTAAAGAGTCTGTAAGGACCTGCCTCTCCTCCTTTCCCAAGAAAGTATAGACTCTTGAAATGTGGTATTTCAAAAGGAACCTTTTATTGAGAAGAAGTGATAGCAGCATAGGTAAAGCACACATTTAATTACTTCCCAAACAGTTAGAAATAGGTCTTTAAAATCCCTCCCCTCCAGTCTGAATGTGGATTTAGTCAATCCACAGGTGTGAAGATGTTTATTGCAACAGCCGTCTGGAGAACCAGATAAGGATCTGTTCCCGGGATCTTCTTCCGCTTTCAAGCAACTGACATAATCCATATGGTCCTCCCTCCTTATTTCATTCCCAAACAGTGAGAATATTGCAGGGCGCTTAGGCGCCATGAAAAAGGTTATAAAATACAGTTTATCCCCATGCTCCCCCTTCCCTCCATTTGAATGGCAGTATCATGTTAGGGATCTGACAGTCTTAGATCCATCCATATCCATATAGCAGTCAATCATTTAAGTCAATTTAAAGTTGTTATCAAATCTAGTATGGAAATATATTGCTCCAGCTTCTCACTTTTAGAAACTAAATCCTTGCAAAGATAGATAAAAACTGAACTTTTCTGCTTGAATTCGTTTAGAATTGATCATTAACATTAAAGGATTTAAATAAAATTATTTCTTTCATTATTTATCAAATTTACATGGCCACCCATCTCATGATTCTGGGCAGCATACAATAAACCAACTATAAAACATTTTTACAGAACCAGATAAAAGCAACATTAAAAAAAAAGACTGTGTGAGGGAAATAGGTTAAGATGTTATATGTGATGCATTCAGCTCACAGACAGGTGGTAGTGCATTCCCTTCTCAAGAGTCTCTCCATGGACCCAACTGTGTTAGTCAACTTTTGACAAGGGTCCAAATTTTGGGGAAGGTTTGTTGAGAGCATGGTTGGGATTCAGTACCAAGATGGCTTTGGTTCGACTTAAAGATGATGTCTTAAGATGAGTGGTGGTACAACCATCTTGGTCCTTCTGGATCTCTCAATGGCTTTTGATACCACCAACCAAGGTATCCTTTGAGACCTGCTTCAGGGATTGAGAGTGGGTATATCATGTACATAGTACATAATTTGGGGTTCCTCTTAGAGTCATAACTACTGCTCAATGAGAAGGTGGCAGCCATGGCTAGAGGGCCTCTTTCTTAAGATTGGCTGACATCCAAACAAGGTCTTTCTTTAAATGTGAAAGGACACACTATAAAAGAAATATTACTTTCTGTTTTCTCAGATTCTGAAAAATGCACCAAGTGCCCATATGATCAATATCCAACCGAGAACAGAGTCCAATGTATCCCAAAAAGAATAACCTTCCTGTCCTATGAAGAACATCTGGGCATCATCCTGGTCTCTTTTGCCTTACTCTTGTTCCTAATCACAGGATTTATTTTAATCATATTCATTAAATATCTAGAAACTCCCATTGTCAAAGCCAACAACCGGGATCTCTCCTTCATCCTCCTGGTCTCCCTCCTGCTTTGCTTCTTGTCCTCCTTTTTCTTCATTGGCCAACCAAGAAGAGCCACCTGTCTTCTCCAACAAACGGCATTCAGCATTGTCTTCTCAGTAGCTGTGTCTTCTGTACTGGCCAAAACAATCACAGTGGTATTGGCCTTCCTTGCCACAAAACCAGGGAACAGGGTGAGAAAATGGTTGGGGAAGAGCTTGGCCAACTCCATCATCCTTTCTTGTTCTGCTGGCCAAGTTTTCATCTGTGTCACGTGGCTTGGAATCTCTCCCCCATTCCCTGACTCTGACTTGCACACCCAGCCAGGAGAGATCATCCTTCGGTGCAATGAAGGCTCTGTCATCATGTTTTATCTTGTCCTTGGCTATATGTGTTTCCTAGCTATCATTTGCTTCACTGTAGCTTTCCTGGCCAGGAACCTGCCTGGGGCCTTCAATGAGGCCAAGCTGATCACCTTCAGTATGCTGGTTTTCTGTAGCGTCTGGGTCTCCTTCCTGCCCACCTACCTGAGCACTAAAGGAAAGTTCATGGTGGTCGTGCAGATCTTCTCCATCTTGGCCTCCAGTGCTGGTCTACTGGGCTGCATCTTCTTCCCCAAGTGCTACATTATCATTCTGAGAACAGATCTGAACACTAAGGAGCATCTAATGATAAAAGAGGGGAACTGATTGTGAATTGGTTTCGTAGGCTTATAACATTTAATTATTCATTGAATTTATTACAGGGTTTGTATAGTTCCTTTGCATCTGTTTGATAATTAAGGTGATTGAATAATGAAAGAATTAAAACTACGAAGTTCAAGACTAGTGAAATTAAAATCCAAGGTAATAATCAAAGATAAAATATGTGAATTAATAAATAAATGTATGATTCATTTATCCACACTTGTGATCGGTGTGCTTTGCTTCTTGGACACAGAAAAGTCGGGAGCTGAAGCTGGTGATTGGCATGGTCATTTAAATCCCCTTTGCAAATTTAAGACCAAATAATGTTGCAAATAATAATGACTCAGGCTGACATTTGGTACTGCCTCTTGGAAGGAATTTTGGTGCCAGGAACCAGGTTAATGGCAGAATCAGTCTCTGTGTGAGGGAAGAACAGACATTTCTTCCTCTCCCCAAATATTTGCAAACTCTGTGGACTTGGTCAGGACTCTCTCTGTTAGTGCTTCGGGGGGTAGCTAGTGGGGGGTGGGTTGGATGGACTATTGCAGTGAGAAAGGCAATGAGGGCTGTCAGAAGGTAAATTAGAATAGAATAGTGTCTATGGAAATTCTCAGTCATCCAGGTCATGGAGGGATACAACCACATCTATCTCCGGTGTACAACACAGTCCTTTCAGCAGTTCCAGGAAGGCTCCACATCCATTTGCACTATTCACTATATCTCCCGTGATGAAGCAGCCACAACTTCTGAAGGCAACTTCTGTTCCACTGGTTAATTGTCCTCACCGTTAGGAAGTTTCTCCTTAATTCTAGGTTGCTTCTCTTCTTGATTAGTTTCCACCCATTGTTTCTTGTCTTGACTTATGGTGCTTTGGAAAATAAGTTGACCCCCTCCTCTTTGTGGCAGTCCCTCAAATACTAAAAGTTTGCTATCATCTTCCCCTCTAGTCCTTCTTTTCTCTAGACTAGCCAAACCCAAATCCAACCCAAACTGGCCATATCTTCCTCCTAATAATGGGGCGGTGACATTTCAACCACGTAGTTCTCAATGCAAGTCCCATAAAGAGGGAATCAGTGTGAGGGAAGGGGCATACACTTAATTGATCATTATTAGTGATAAAATATGCCTCGCATATTATCCCTGTACTACCAAGGCTCCTCAAGAGCCTTGGTAGTACAGGGGTTTAAGGCACCCTGTTATTAAGCTGGTTATTAAGACCAGCTGCCTGCAATTACTGCAGGGTTCGAATCTCACCAAGGCTCAAGGTTGACTCAGCCTTCCATCCTTTCTAAGGTAGGTGAAATGAGGACCCAGTTTGTGGGGGCAATAAGCTGACTTTGTATAAATATACAAAAGGATGAAGGCTATTGCTGAGCACATTGTAAGCCGCCCTGAGTCTTCGGAGAAGGGCGGCATATAAATCAAATTAAAAAATAAATAAATATATCAGTGTGTGTGTTTTCGAAAGGGAAAAAAAAGAGCCTTGGTAGTACAGTGGTTTAATGCACCCTGTTATTAACACAGCTGCCTGCAATTACTGCAGGCTCGAATCTCGCCAAGGCTCAAGGTCGACTCAGCCTTCCATCCTTTCTAAGGTAGGTGAAATGAGGACCCAGTTTGTGGGGGCAATAAGCTGACTTTGTATAAATATACAAAAGTATGAAGGCTATTGCTTAATGCATTGTAAGCCGCCCTGAGTCTCCGGAGAAGGGCGGCATATAAATCAAATTAAAAAAAAAAAAAGCCGGGCAGAGAACCCCTTGCTAAATTTTTTTGAAGCTTGGTTGTTGTCTTGCAGACACCTTGCAGACATTTCATTAGCCAGACTAGGTAACATCATCAGTTCTCATCCTGACTAGCACTCATGATGTTACCTGCTTTGGGTAATGAAGCACCTGCAAGAAAACAAGTAAACTCAGAGAGCCCCAAGGACCCCTCATTTCAACCCTGAGCTACAAATATTCTAAGTCTAAGTTTGTTTGAACAGGGTCTCTTTTTCTGCATGGCCTGTTTCTCAAAAGTAGGTGAGACCAGTGAAGCCGGAGGTCAGGAACATGTGGATGACAGGTTCCGATTCATAAAACGTGTGGGACCTCAGAGTTCCATGACCTTGGTCAAGAGCATTTAGATGACCACTGAGTTTCAATACTGTATTCTAGATTACCTACCACAGTTATTTGTGCAGGTGTTTGGCGACATCTTAGACTTTTGTGAGGCGTGATTCTACAGCCCGCAGGAGTGCCTCGCTGGAGAATGTGATTTATGACACAGAGGAGGGGGGAAACAGGGTCAAAGTTGAGACGTAACTTACATGCGGCAGAGCAGACCTCACTCGAGTAGATGCCGACATGCTGCTCCTAATAAATAATTGGATTTCTTTTGAAACTTGGTTCGAGACTCATGAGTTAATTAGGGCGTCTGTCGGAACCTTCACAACAGGGGTGAAATCCAATTTTTTCCCCTACCGGTTCTGGGGGCATGGCTTGGTGGGCACGGCAGGGGAAGGATATTGCAAAATCTCCATTCCCACCCCACTCCAGGGGAAGGATACTGCAAAATCTCCATTCCCACCCCACTCCAGGGGAAGGATACAGGGGTTTAAGGCACCCTGTTATTAAGCTGGTTAAGACCAGTTGCCTGCAATTACTGCAGGGTTTGAATCTCACCAAGGCTCAAGGTCGACTCAGCCTTCCATCCTTTCTAAGGTAGGTAAATTGAGGACCCAGTTGTGGGGGCAATAAGCTGACTTTGTATAAATATATACAAAAGGATGAAGGCTATTGCTGAGCACATTGTAAGCCGCCCTGAGTCTTCGGAGAGGGGCGGCATATAAATCAAATTTAAAAAAAAAATCTCCATTCCCTCCCCTCCTGGGGGAAGGATATTGCAAAATCTCCATTCCTGCCCCACTCTGGGGCCAGCCAGAGGTGATATTTGCCAGTACTACTCATCTATCTATCTATCTATCTATCTATCTATCTATCTATCTATCATCTATCATCTCTCTATCATCTCTCTATCATCTATCATCTCTCTATCTATCATCTCTCTCTCTCTCTCTCTCATCTATCTATCATCTATCTATCTATCTATCTATCTATCTATCTATCTATCTATCTATCTATCATCTCTCTATCTATTATCTATCTATCTATCTATCTATCTATCTATCTATCTATCTATCTATCATCTCTCTCTTGCTCTCTGTATCGTCTTTATCATCTTTATCATCTTTATCTCTCTCTGACCCTCTCTCTCTCTCTCTCTCTCTCTCTCTCTCTCTCTCTCTCTCTCTCTCTCTCTTAGCCTCCAAGTATACTGCTTAATAGTAATAGCAATAACAATAGCACTTAGACTTATATACCACTCCTAGTGCTTTACAGCACTCAATGAGCAGTTTACAACATTAGCATATTGCCCTCAACAATTTGGGTCCTCATTTTACCGAACTTGGAAGGACAGAAGGCTGAGTCAACCCTGAGCCAAGGTTACTCGTATGCTCATAGATCAGGTTTATAACATATATCACTAACTTCAGCCAACATATCACCTTGAAAGTATCTTGGGAGTGTGTGTGTGTGTGTGAATAAAAGGACCTCAGCTGCTGCCCTCAGAGCTGAATTGGGAATTTACCCAATTTGTTCTTTGTCTAAAATTGGGTATAAACTTAAAGCTATGGAACTTCACATTAGCAGCTGTATACTTGGAGAAGAAGCTAAAGAGATAGCTGCAGAAAAATCCTAGGATATCAAAGCAGAGAAAGAGATAGGTATCCTCAGTAGAGTTGCAATGGATGAGCTGCTACAAATGCACCTTCCAAATGGCAAAGTTTTGAAATGCAGAAATGCCTAAACATCTGAGAGCGGCACTTGCAGAGCTTCAGAGGTAGAAGACAAAACACACCTATTATTTGAATGTCAGTTGTATAAGAAAAAGAGTCCAGTATCTTGCATCACACATTAGGTCAAAGATCTCTATTGGGACCCTTATATTAAAATAACACATTCCCTGTGCTAAGAATTAAACCATTGCCTATAATATGGCCATTTATTTGAACAAAAAGTGTTCTGTTGAGATTTGCATATGTGGATATGATTCCAGAAAATTGTTGGGTGATACAAAAATACTATGTGCATCCTTTACCCTTACCTTCTTTCACTTACTGTGTTAATTTTCTTTTCTTTTAATGCAACACTTTGTTAATGCTCTCTTTTAGATTCTCTAGCTTGATGCAGTCTAATGACTAATCAACAATGAATTACCATGTTTTCCCAAAAATAAGATCCTGTCTTATATTTTTTTGAACCCTGAAATAAGCCCTTGGCCTTATTGCCATGCGCTCAAAAGCCCGATTGGGCTTATTATCAGGGGATGTCTTATTTTGGGGGAAACAGGGTATTCTAATATGTTCATGAGAACCAATTGGATTCATTAAAAATCTTATCATTTGGACTCGATTTGATCCCAAGAATAACAGACCATTCTTGATTGCTTTTCAGATCACTTGGGGGATTGTTTCAGAGGCTCTGAGTGACAAAAGTCAACTCCCCTTTTTCTACCGGATGTCCACAAAAGAAGGGATCCAGTATCCAGGAATGGTGCAATTGCTCCTCCATTTCAGATGGACCTTAATTGGCCTCTTTACTTCAAACACAGAGAATGGAGAGAATTTCATGAGAATTTTTACTCCTTTGCTTGTCAGGAATGGAATTTGTGTTGTTATATCACAATAATTCTCAAGGACCATCAACACAGCTTACTTCAGGCACGCCTTCTCCAAATGGAGACAAGTCAATGTTTTGGTTCACTTCTTGGAATATGATTCCATTTGGGAGAGAATTTCTCCTTTCCATTTAACATTTGAAGGTTTGCAAAAACCCGTTGAAGGGAAAGTCTGGATCATGACGGGCTTGGGAACATATAACAGGAAACAGCACATGCTTTACAAATACGTCCATAGTATTTGGACTTCGCTTTTCTGTAGAAACAATGGATAAATGATAATACATTTGTACCTTTTTTGTTTGTGGACCCTGAGTTTGAAGAGCAGTCTTTTCACTGTTCTTTTTCAAAGAACATCTTTTCGGTCAAAGGCCAGAAAACATGCACCCAGAAAGCCCCGATGGAGAGCCAGAAGGAAAGGAACAGAATCCAGATTGAAAATTAATTAATTAATTAATTAATTAATTTTATAAAATTTGTATGCCGCCCTATCTCCAAGGACTCAGGGCAGCTCACAATGACAATCGACCAAATGACTGTTAAAAACAACAATATACATAAAAAATATCAAAAAAAAAATGTTTTAAAAAATTAAAATATACTACCCCATCAGTCCAGACCGGGGGACATAAATAGCCAGGTTTTCAGTTCACAGCGGAAGGTACGAAGGTCAGGGGCCAACTGGAGCCCCAAGGGAATTTGATTCCAAAGTTTGGGGGTGCTCACAGAGAAGGCTCTATCCCTGGATGTCACCAGCCGACATTGTCTAACTGACGGCACCCTGAGTAGGCCCTCTCTGTGAAAGCATACCAGGCAATGGGAAGTTGACGCTGGTTGCAGGTGGTCCAACAAATCGCCTGGACCTAAGCCATGAAGGGCTTTATAGGTTAACACCAGCACCTTGAATCTCACCCGGAGGGCAACCGGCAACCAATGCAAGCCGCGCAGGAATGGTGTAATATGGGAGAAATTACCTCTATATACCCAGTGTTACTAAGACTTTGACCTATGCTTTGAATGCTGCATATTCCTCCAGATCCAGGAGAAGAAGGAAGGAGAGTGAAAAGAGTTTGACGGCTCTATGATTGCAGCCATGGGAGGTATGGAAGATTGCAACATGGGAGGTTGTTTTTATCACTACCGGTTCACCAGAACCGGAGCAAACCAGTAGCATTTCACCCCTTGGGGAAAGAAAGAGTGCCAATAGATTTTTTTTATTGACACCAATTCGTTGCCATACCCACCAAAAAACTGGTTTGAAGCAGGGGTGGGCTGCTGGGGGTTCGCAGGGGTTTGGGAGAACCTCTAGTTATGATTCTGTGCAATTCAGAGAACCCCCAAATCCCACACCTGGCTGGCCCGGCTCACCCCCCCTCCCAGGAATCCCCACACAGTCCATTTTGGATGCAGGTAAGTGCAGGGCACACACTCCGGGAAGGCAAAATACGGGCCTATCGGAAGTTTGGGAAGGCTGGAAACGGGCCTGTTTCTGGCCTTCAGAGGGCCTCAAGAGCCTGGGGAGTCTGTTTTCGCCCTCCTGGAGGCCCGAGAAAAGCCTAAAATTTTTGAAGCCCACCCCTGGTTTGAAGAGACATGATTTCCCTTCTTCTGGTGGTGTGGATGCACTCTATGGTGATGGGGCTTTTTGACCTCCAGATCTCTGAGGCTGTCTATGGAAAAGAAGAACTAGAAGGAACATGACAGCAATCTTTCAGTATTTGAAGGACTGCCACAAAGAGGAGGGGGTCAACTTATTTTCCAAAACGTCAAAAGTCAAGTCAAGAAACAATGGGTGGAAACTAACCAAGGAGAGAAGCAACCTGGAATTAAGCAGAAAGTTCCTAACAGTGAGGACAATTAATCAGTGGAACAGCTTGCCTTCAGAAGTTGTAGGTGCTTAGAGCCTTCCGGTTTGGCAACCTGGTGAGACAGTCAGGGAAATAAAGGGCTCTGATGAGTGCCGTGAAAACCCCGGCTGCTGAACCGCTGCTGATGGGTCTTCGGACCGGAACCGTCCTGCAGGGATGGGGAAAAAAGAGATGCACCTCGGACGACTTAGAGGAGCAGGCAAATTCCTTGGAGGTCAGAGGGTACTCTCTGTGAGGAGTTGGCGGCAGGCGGCAGCCATGGTGGCTGCCACAAAGCTGGGACAACCAGGCTAAGTATAAAACTGGAGAGAAGAAAGAAACAGAACAGAGTCTTTTTGAAGCCGGGTGAGTGACAGCCAACTCAGGCTTGAATAACAACAAGAGAAATATCTTTCAACTATAAGACCCCTTATGTGAAATAGCAGCTAAGGAGCATGGGGGCAAAAAGGATTTTGAAACATAATTTGGAAGAGACAAAAACCCAATTGAAAATTGATTTCTGAACAAACTAAATGGAAACTTCAAGTAATTAGATATGGTTGAAGGATTGGGAAAAAATAAAGAGATCCTTCTTTTCTTTTTTAAATGGCAAGAAAAACAAAAAGAATGGATAATAAGCTTTAAGAAGAAAAAAAAAGTATGTATAAATAAAGGGAAAAAAAGAAAAAAGAAGTGAGAAGAGCTATTTGAATTTGGACTGGACTTTAAATATGATTTGATATTTTTGAATCAAAAAAGAAAAAAGAGAAGCCAAGTAACATCGTGATGTAATGGAAACAAAATGGATACTTATTAAGCAATTGGAAATTGTGGATTGCAGAGAGACACCATCTGGAGTAAAAAGGAACATTGCAACTTGGTTCTTTGTTTTGGAAAACTGTGAACTTCACCAGATAATAGATGTGAGAACTTGTGGAGGAGGATTTTCTTGTTTACAAGAGGCTTGACTTTTGGAGGAATAAAAAAAGAAATAGAAGGGAATACAATGGAACTTTTATAATTGGAGCAACTATTTGATTTGGAGAATGGAAAGAAAAGAAATAACTATAATATTGCATAAGGGAAAAAAATTGAGGATATAAAAATGGAAAAGGAGTATACATGTATGGACAAGAAAATGAAGACGGAGAAATAAGACATAGAAGTGGAAAATAAAGAAGATAAATATAGTATGATTAAATATGAACAAATAATTGAATATGTGCATGCTAATAATAAAAAGGAGGTCTCTAGAGATTATATTGAGATTAACAATAACACAATGATGATTACACTGAGATTAATAATGATATAATGATGATTATATGGAGATTAATATTGACTGATAAATGAATAAATGGTTGGAAAATATTAAGAAATTTAAAGAAGTCCAGGACCTGGATTTATAAAATGACTATATTGAGATAAACAAATATGAGAAGAATTATGTTACAGATATTTAGAAATGAAATAGGGATTGAAGCTAAAATATATGGAAAATAGATTATATTAAAAGAAATATAGCAATGGATATAATGAACTAATTTTTTATTAAGATGTTAAAAGGTACAACTTGAGGAAGTTGATGGTTATAATAACTAGGATATAGTTTAAATACCTCTAACAATTGTTATAATTTGAATATTTTTAATAATATACAGTAACAACAAAAGTAAAAGATGATTACACTGGGAGTAACAGTGAGAAAAATAAAGATAATTATACTGGGATTAACAGTAAATAAAATGATTACACTGAGATTAACAGTGAGAGAAATAAAGATGATTATAGTGGGATTAACAGTGAGTAAAGATTATTACATTGAGATTAGCAGTGGGAAAAATAAAGATTACGCTGGGATTAATAGTGGAATAAAGGTGTACTTTGTACATTGGGATCAACAGTGGAAGGATAAAAGAAAAGGTCAAATTAGAAAATTGATAGCTATAATAATTGGGATATTGTTTAAATGTATAACAAGTGTGATAATTTGAACATTTATTACCTAAGTGAAAGAAAATAAAATCGAAACAATATATGATTACGAACTATAAACAAAAATTACTTAATTAATGTATGTTATGTAAATGGTATGGTTTGATTGATAGAATTTAGGATAATTAGGAAATTGTGTTAAAAAAGCATTATTTGAACTAAGAATTATGTTTAAATGTTAAATTGCTATATTTCTAAAATTAAAAAGATAAGATTTAAATTTAATAAAGTAATAATGGAATAAAGATTTAATGATCATAATGATATATAAATATCTTTGAATTGTATTGGTAAGAGTAAAGATTTAGGGTAAGAATTCTTGTATTATGAGATTAATTGAATTAAGAAATAAGGTGGGTTAATAGAAGGGTAATTGTTTTGATTAAGTAAATATGTGTTAATTTTTTTTTTAAAGATGGTATTAGTTGAATAATGTGATATAAAATTTAGAAATAAATGCTATGGCAAAATAGTACAGATAAAATATTGTTAAAGATTTTGTTAAAAATTGAACAAAGTGATGACTGGATCAAAGCTCTGTTCCGAAAGGATGTAATTTGTATGTTTGGAAATAAATAAAGAACTTTTTGCAAAAAAAAAAAAAAAAAAGAAGTTGTGTGTGCTTCATCACTGGAGGTTATCCTCACACGGAGACTGTGATTCTCCCATTAACCTGGTTCCTGGCACCAGAATTCCTTCCAAGAGGCAAGACCAAATGTCAGCCAGAGTCAGCCAGCCTGCAATATTATTTGGTCTTAAATTTGCAAAAGGGATTTATATGACCATGCCAATCACCAGCTTCAGCTCCCGACTTTTCTGTGTCCAAGAAGCAAAGCATACCGATCACAAGTGTGGATAAATGAATCATACATTTATTTATTAATTCACATATTTTATCTTTGATTATTACATTGGATTTTAATTTCACCATTCTTGAACTTCGTAATTTTAATTCTTTCATTATTAAATCACCTTAATTATCAAACAGATGCAAAGGAAGCATACAAACCCTGTAATAAGTTCAATGAATAATTAAATGTTATAAGCCTACAAAACCAATTCACAATCAGTTCCCCACTTTTATCATTAGATGCTCCTTAGTGTTTAGATCTGGTCTCAGGATGATAATGTAGCACTTGGGGAAGAAGATGCAGCCCAGAAGCCCAGCACTGGAGGCCAAGATGGAGAAGATCTGCACGACCACCATGAACTTTCCTTTAGTGCTCAGGTAGGTGGGCAGGAAGGAGATCCAGACGCTGCAGAAAACCAGCATACTGAAGGTGATCAGCTTGGCCTCATTGAAGGCCCCAGGCAGGTTCCTGGCCAGGAAAGCTACAGTGAAGCAAATGATAGCTAGGAAACACATATAGCCAAGGACAAGATAAAACATGGTGACAGAGCCTTCATTGCACCGAAGGATGATCTCTCCTGGCTGGGTGTGTAAGTCAGAGTCAGGGAATGGGGGAGAGATTCCAAGCCACGTGGCACAGATGATAATTTGTCCAGCAGAAGAAGAAAGGATGATGGAGTTGGCCAAGCTCTTCCCCAACCATTTTCTCACCCTGTTCCCTGGTTTTGTGGCAAGGAAGGCCAATACTACTGTGATTGTTTTGGCCAACACAGAAGACACGGCTACTGAGAAGACAATGCTGAACATGGTTTGTCGGAGAAGGCAGGTGGCTCTTCTTGGTTGGCCAATGAAGAAAAAGGAGGACAAGAAGCAAAGCAGGAGGGAGACCAGGAGGATGAAGGAGAGGTCCCGGTTGTTGGCTTTGACAATGGGAGTTTCTAGATATTTAATGAATATGATTAAAATAAATCCTGTGGTTAGGAACAAGAGTAAGGCAAAAGAGACCAGGATGATGCCCAGATGTTCTTCATAGGACAGGAAGTTTATTCTTTTTGGGATACATTGGACTCTGTTCTTGGTTGGATATTGATCATATGGGCATTTTGTGCATTTTTCAGTATCTGAGAAAACAAAAAGTAATATTTCTTTTATATCTCTTTTCACCTTTCAAGAAAGATCTTCTTTGGATTTCAGATGATACTGACCAAGCATGGCAGGTGCCTATAGAGTAATAAATATAGAAAACTGATACTAAAGTGGATAAAAATGATGTTTGTGTAGAAAAATAAGAATATGTATGTATATGGGATAAATTCAAGAAAAATTTATAGCCCAGGAAAGAATATGTGGAGAATATATTTGATGTAACACATTTCTACTCTAAACAGGTGGGAGACATGGAGGTGAATATGCTGAAAAGCAGCCTATAAAATATGCTGTGAATCAGCCAAAACAATAAAAATGGAGTGGAAGAGAATATGCTGGAAAACAGCCAAACAATAGGTTTAGGAATGGAGGAGAACATGCTGGTAATCAGCAGGAGGAATGGAGGAGAATATGCTGGAAACCAGCTAAACTAAAATATACTGGGAACTAGACAAAACAATAGATGGAGACATGGAGGAGAATATGCTGGAAAACAGTCTAAAGATAAAAATGTTGGAAATCCTTTGGGGTGAAAAAGAAGATGATGAATGATAATTAAATAATGTGAACTGGTTTTGAAATGATTTTATGTAAAATGAGAAGTGTAATTGATGATAAGCCTAAGAAAATTAGATGTAAATCAATAGAGGTTAAGATAGAGATTTGATGAAATGAGTCATGAAACTAAGGAATATATATGGAATTTTGATTTATAAAATAATATAAATTAGAATTGCATTTTTTGGAAACTAAAGATTGTATATAAAAAGGAGCTGTCTTTATTTGGGAATTAAGGTTTATGGTGATACAATTGAATGCTAAATGTTTAGATTAAGATGTTAGAATTTGTGATAAGATTTGGTGGTTTGACTTTTATCTTAAAAGGTGTAAATGGATGAAACTTGGAATCAAATTTGTTAAAGAAGTGTGAGCTATTTTACATATTCATGACCAGACCAAACCTTCATTCCCAAAGGTGTATTTTATGTTTAAGATGTTTAAAAAAAATAAAAAAAAATTCAAAATAAATAAATAAATATAATTGATTAGCGTATTATTTGGAGTATAAAACACACCAGAGTATAAGAGACACCTTAGTTTTTTGGGAGGAAAATAAGAAAAAAGCTGATTGGTGGGTGGATCACCCTCCCAGAATACCTCCAATCAGCTGTTCCCAGAGGTGAACTTTAGCAACAGCTTTGTTGGTTGTGAGCTTTGCGCTTTGTTTTTTTTTCAGCCTCTGAAACCCATGTTTCAGAGGCCTTTTTTTTGAGCCTCTCGAATGGAGGTTTCAGAGGCTTTTTTTCAGCCTCTCGAATGGAGGTTTCAGAGGCTTTTTTCAGCAGGGCAACATTCAGTGTGTAAGATGCACCCTAATTTTCACCCTCTCTTGGGGGGAAAAGGTGCATCTTATACTTCTAAAAATACGGTAGTTGGTTTTCTTTTCTCCCTGCTTTCTGTGAGCTCTGATTCCTTTTAATCCCAATAGTGGAAGTAAGGCTCTCCCCCCACCCCTTTTAGAACCACAACAGTGTTCCCTTTTTGTTGCTGTTGTAACTGTTGGTATTTCATAACTTCAACTTCCAATTTCCTAAGAAAATTGGAAAAATAAAAAGAAAAGAGAAGTCACAGTAGCAATCCAACAAAGGAAATTATGATGGTGGTTATGCTGAACCTGGGAATGTTAAACTGGGCTATAAACAATATTTGTCTTTTACCTCTTAATCCATAATATGAAAAATTAAAGCACTAAAAAAAAAGGCAGCTTTTACCCCTACTATTGGTAAGTTTAATTTATGTTCCTTCTTTCACACAGATGACCTTTCCCACTTCTTTATGGCAAATCTTCTGTGTGTATTTGTTGTGGCCCGCCAGCGGATCTGGCAGCAGATTCGGACAGTGAGGAGGTTGAGGAGGAACATGGACCAGTCCTGGAGTCTGGGGAAGGCTCTGACGAGTGCTCTGCATCAGAGGCAGAGATGGAATCAGGGCCGTCTGACAGTTGTCAGCTGCCTTCGGAGTCAGACATCAGTGGGGCAGAAGAACAGCCAGAGCCTGTTCCCAGTGTGAGCATGCGCACAGTTGCCAGGAGAAGGGAACAGCTAAGGAACAAGGGGCGACTCAGGAGTAAAGCCACAGATGGATGGTGAATGACTCCTCCCATAGGGAATAAAGAGGAGCAAAAGGGGAGGAGATTTTGCAGGAAAGAATTAGTTCAATTCATTAGAGTGAAGATCTGTTCCTGACTTCTTGGCAAGTATTGTCTGCTACAGAGTGATGTTTGGAAGATATCGGCCTGGAAGCTCTCCAAGCCTGATAAAGGTCTGAAGTTGTGAAATCTCTTTAAAGACTATTGGCTGGGATTTTGCTGGAGAGGAATTCACTTTAAACTAAATAAAAGGGATAAGGAGTTCGCTTCGTGCTTTTGGGAAGCCTAGGTCAGAACAGTATTTCTCTCATCCCTTGAACCCAAACACTCTCCCTCCATGGTTCCCCGAATTAGATCTTTCTGCTTAGGGGGTTCCGTGATCTTAATAAAGATTGACTGATTAATGAATTGATTGATTCATATATCTTTTGGGCTGTAATGTAAACTTGGTTTGGGGGAGCAAAGGCCATTCATCTGCAACCATTTCTCAATTTCAAAGAATGCAGATGTTCCTAAGAATGGTCAACATGGGTGGGCAGTTCCAAACTGACAAAAAAAGAGAAGTTTCCTCTGATGCAAGTGATCTTGCACAATCCACCGTGTCCTTCTATCTCTTCCTACCTCATCCCTCAAGACCTTTTTCTTATCCCTCCCATTATGGAAGAAATTAGGTACCTTGAAAATTAAGAACCACAAAATTATCAACCTCCAATGTGTCTTTTTTAAAATGCACATTGATCAAAGCGCTCTAGATGAATCTAGCACCCTTTCCTCTGGTGTGACCCACCTTCCTGAGTGGAGATAGTCCCTTCTGGACAAGGAACACAGTCATAGCAGCAAACTGGCTCTCCTTCTCGAGCCCTCTTGAAAAATCCAGGATGACAATTTTCCACACATTTGGACTGAGGCAGAGACTAAGGAAAAAACAAGGAATGCCAAACGAAGTTTGTTAGAAAAAATCATCATTGAAAAATGGAGGTAGACATGAATATTAGTCAAGTAGTTGCTTGGGTAAGTAAATAAGAAGGTAAATAATGTAAATAAGAAATTTTGAACTAACTCTCAATGTTGCAGGGGATCTAACTACCGGCAGATTCTTCACTTAGTTCCTCCCTTTTGCTTCTAGAATATCTCATTGTAATACAGGACACTTCTATTTAATAAATTCTGGAGAGAAGCAATTGAGAAAAGATTTAAGCATGAAATGACAATTAGTGGTTCCTCCATATGGTTATATTAGCATGCATTCCTCCTTTCTTCATGTATCCATGAGTTTAAAGTATGATGCATTAGTCATATTAAAGTTTAGAATGAAATTTATTCTGAAAATTTGTGAATTTATTATTTCACTAGATTTATTGAAACAGAATAAAAATGTGATGAAGAAACTTCTGGCCAATGGGATCTGGGAAGGTTTCTTCTAGACCACGTGTATCATTGTATCATCATTCTTCTTGTGCTATAATCGTCATCGGACATTGGCCAACATGATCGGCAATGTCCGATGACGGATATGGCACAAGAAGAAGAAGACATATATCATTGCAAACTCACCTCCATTGTAAGTGGACCAGGACAGCCTTCCATTTAAGATATAAAGGAAAACTTTGTTACAGATTAGGGTTGGATTTGGTGCAGTGATTAGAAGGCAGAATTGCAGGCTGACTCTGTCCACTGCCAGGAGTTTGATCCCCACTATCTCAAGGTTAATTCAGCTTTCCAGCTTTCTGAGAGTGGTAAAATAAGGATGAGATAGTTGGGGGCAATATGCTGACTCTCTAAACTGCTTAGAAAGGGCTGTAAACACTATGGAGCAGTACATATGTCTAAGTGCTATTGCTATTTATTTGTATATTTATTTGCTAATTTTATATGGCCACCATGCTGGTGAACTAAGACTAAACCGACTGCCTCCAGCTGGCAGAGGTGCGGAGGCTCCAGCTGGCGCAGAGTGCAGCCGCGCGGGTGGTTATGGGAGCGACATGGCATTCCCATGTAACACCTCTCCTGCGCGAGCTGCACTGGCTCCCGGTGGTCTTCCGGGTGCACTTCAAGGTTTTGGTTACCACCTTTAAAGCGCTCCATGGCTTAGGACCCGGGTACTTGCGGGACCGCCTACTACCACCAATAGCCTCCCACCGGCCGGTACGCTCCCATAGAGAGGGGCTCCTCCGGGTGCCATCAGCCAAACAATGCCGACTGGCGGCCCCCAGGGAGAGAGCCTTCTCTGTGGGGGCACCTACTATCTGGAACGAGCTCCCCCCAGAGATACGGAGGATCCCGGATCTGCGCACCTTCCGCCGCGCCTTAAAGACCTTACTATTTCACCAGGCCGGCCTGGCCTAAATTTCCCCCTCTTTTATAAAAGATTTTTAAAATTTTAAATATCTTTTAGTATTTATATATTCAATTTTAAATTGGTTTTAAAAGTTTGGGGTTTTAAATTTGTCGGGGCCAAAATTATTTAATTTGATTTTATTCTATTTTTAAATTTTGTATTTTATGTGTTTTTATTGTTTGGCTGTGCACCGCCCTGAGTCCTTCGGGAGTAGGGCGGTATAGAAATCTAATAAAATGAAAAAAAAAAATGAAATGCCTAGGTTTTAGAACTGTAGAGAGATGAGATGGAGATGAGCTACCTTTAAAAAGGGTAAGTCATGCATTTTTTGCTGCATCACATGGGACATGAGTATGAGCACTGTGTCAGAAAGAGATGTTTCTAAGGCAGGGGTGTCAAACTCTATTTCATTGACGGATGCATCAGGGTTGTGTTTGATCTTGGGGGAAAAACACAATGGGTGACATTGAGCTGTCCAGGGGGCATGGCCAGCTCAATGTCACTCATTGAGGCTCCGTTTTCAGCCATGATGGCCTCCTTCAGCCGTCTGCGAGAGAAAACAGAGCTCAGGGAGGCTGTACGCTGGGCCAGTCCTTCACTGTTTCCAGGGTGGGCCCGTGTGACAGATGTAAGCACCCCATGGACCGGATCCAGACCCCGGGCCTTGAGTTTGACACCCCTGTTCTAAGGTCAAGTTAGGTATCCAAAAAAAGTTCCTTTCTGTTGAAAAACCACCATTAGGTAGTTTAGTTTAGTTAGTTTAGTTTATTTGATTTGTATACCGCCCTACTCCCGAAGGACTCAGGGCGGTGAACAGCCAACAATAAAATACATAAATACACAAAATTTAAAAACCCGATAAAGTCAAATTAAATTATTTGGCCCAGACAAATTAAAATACCCCAATAATTTAAAAACAGATTAAAATTTACATATTTAAAAAGGGAAGAGATTAGGCCAAGCCCGCTTGATGGAATAAAAAGGTCTTCACAGCACGGCGGAAAGAGCGCAGATCCGGGATCCTCCGTATCTCCGGGGGGAGCTCATTCCAGATGGTAGGTGCCCCCACAGAGAAGGCTCTCCCCCTAGGGGCCGCCAGTCGACACTGTTTGGCTGACGGCACCCGGAGGAGTCCCTCTCTATGAGAGCGTACTGGCCGGTGGGAGGCTATTGGTAGTAGTAGGCGGTCACGTAAATAACCAGGCCCTAAGCCATGGAGCGCTTTAAAGGTGGTAACCAAAACCTTGAAGCGCACCCGGAAGACCACCGGGAGCCAGTGCAGCTCGCGCAGGAGAGGTGTTACATGGGAGCGCCATGTCGCTCCCATTACCACCCGCGCGCCCGCACTCTGCGCCAGTTGGAGCCTCCGGGTGCTCCTCAAGGGGAGCCCCATGTAGAGAGCATTACAATAGTCCAGGCGGGAGGTGACGAGGGCATGAGTGACCGTGCTTAACGAGTCCCGATCCAGAAAGGGACGCAACTGGCGAATCAGGCGGACCTGATAAAAAATCCTCCCGGTCATGGCCATCAAGTGCTCTTCTAAAGACAGCCGTGAATCCAGGAGGACGCCCAAGTTGTGAGCCCTCTCCGTGGGGGCCAATGATTCACCCCCAATAGTCAGTGATGGCGTCAACTGACTATATCGGGACGTCGGAAACCACAGCCACTCGGTCTTGAATGGGTTGAGCCTGAGCCTGTTCCTCCCCATCCAGATCCGTACGGCCTCCAGGCACCGGGACATCACTTCAAGGGCATCGTTGGGGTGATCCGGGGTGGAGATGTACAGCTGGGTGTCATCAGCGTACTGATGGTACTCCACCCCGAAACCACAGATGATCTCGCCCAGCGGCTTCACATAAATGTTGAACAGGAGAGGCGAGAGGACCGACCCTTGCGGCACCCCACATATGAGGGGCCTCGGGGTCGACCTCTGTCCCCCTGTCAACACAGACTGCGACCAGTCAGAGAGAAAGGAGGAGAACCACCGCCTCCCACCCCTAACTCTAACTGGTAACACCAGCTGGAATGAAAATACAGAGCTGCATTTATTATTAGTTACATTAGTTACATTTGGAGACTCCTTTTTCCCAGAGAGACTTAAGGTAGCTAATAATCAAAATAAACAAATTAATTCAAGGATGTTCCTTATGAGGTTATAAGCTAAAGACCCAAGCTTAGTAATTTCCCCCTGCCCCAAATTTGTCCCTCATTTCTTCCAATATGAAGAAGGGTTTTTCTTTGGATCAAGTCATGTTTCAGTGCTTCAGTTTTCTGGGTCAGGGCACATCAGAACAGTCATTAGGATATCATGTGAACTGAAAGCCTTGGACCTTCTCCTCAGGAGCAGAAGGCCTATTCGTCTGTCCCCATGGCATGAAAGACAAGTATGGAAAATTCTGACATATATGCTCTGTTTAAGAAGATAAGCTTGCCCAACCATGGCAAGCTAAATCTGAATTCCCAATAGTATCAACAGGAACTAAATACAGTCTTGATTGGAGTAATCCTTGCCTCTTTCACTCCACCAAGAACGTGGGTAGTGGCCAAAAGACTTGCATTCTATTTTGCTAATTTTAAGCAAGGAAACAAGACAAGTTGGTGCTATGAGCACCAAAATCCCCAGCACTTGATGTCCCCTTTCAGCAGTTTTATACTGATACTAGTTTGCACAGGGGCCACAAAATAGCCATCATCACCCAGCATCCCAAGTTGGACATGACTGAATCAATTTTAAACCATGTTTCATATCTAAAGGACACATTGCCAATTATATTGACGCCTCCTAAAACATTTTTTTTTTAAAATTAGAAGGATTCTACTCCCCAAATTCACTGAAGCCTATTTGGTGAATAGGCTTAGCTACTTGAAATGTGCCCTAAGGCTTTGGAAAACAGAAAAAAGACACCAATATTTAATTCACCTTGTTGAGCAACCTTAGCTGTGAAATAGCATCTTGATCGATAGTAAGTCTCTGTCCTTCAAAAACCCCTAGTTGCTCTTTAATGGGATCCTCCCTGGAGAGAACTATCAAGCTTACGATGTCCAGATCTGCTGCCACATCACCATTTTGGTCCAAGTATATTTTCATGTGGGAAAGATTGCAATACTCATTCTTCTTCAAAAAGGAATGGAACTAGAACAAAAATATCCAGGAATGTTAAAAGCAGAAATACTAGTCTGGAGTAGCCTTCAGAAGTTCTAGGAGCTCCATCACTGGTGGCTTCCAAAAAGAGACTGGAAAACCATATGTCTGAAACAGTACAGAGTCTCCTGCTTGAGTAGGGGGTTGGACTAGAAGACCTCCAAGGTCCATTTCAACTCTATAATTCTATGTCCATGTCCATATCTCTGTCTAACTACACTTGATAAGAATATTTGTGGAAATGATCTCAAAATAGTAGATTGCAAACCAAATGTGAGTTGGCCGTGTGATGCTCATGGAAAGAAGGCAAATGCATCCATAAAAATCTTAGAAGTAAATGTGCAGGTTTGGAGAGAAATTGACTCAAGTACAAAGTCCCCTTGCAGGGACCCCCTTTTCAGAAGACATTGTACCACTATTGGATCAGCTTTAGAGATGGGCAATGAAATCAAGGAAGAGATCAAAGGAGCTGGTCTTAGCCTGGAGGAAAGGCAACAAGGAGATGAGTCATGTTGGTCTATGGGGATGAAAATCAGAAGGAATCTGGGAGCACCTTTTTCAATGGACAAAATCTCTTGGTTGGAATAAGGAGAATACAGCATTCTTCCAATAGCTGAAAAATGTTACATGTCAGGTTCCAAGTAATGCATCCCTCACAAATCAAATCAAGGGCATTTCCTTTCCTCAAAGGAAAAATAACAGATGTTTACTGTTATTCCAGAGCAGGGGTATCAATCTCGATTTCATGGAGGGCTGCATCAGGGTTGTGTTTGACCTCGGGGGGACTGGGTGGACAAGGGTGGGGTGGGCGTGGCCAGGGTGGGCATGGCCAGCTTGATGTAACTTGTGTTGGGGGCACTTGTGGGGGCCTGGGCAGGGCTGGTTGGGATCCAAAAACGGAGGTGGCAGAGGGCTGTAGGAGGCCATGGCGGCCAAAAATGGAGCACAGAAGTGCAGCCCTCCCAAGCTCCATTTTCACTGGTAGAGGTACTGCGGGCCGGTCCTTCACTCTTTCCAGGGCAGCCTAACCGGCCAGATCTAAACAGCCCACAGGCCAGATCTGGCCCACAGGCATTGAGTTTGACACCCTGTCTCAGAGTGTTGGACATGGTAAAAATGAGCTCAGTCACAAGAGAAGAGATTCTGGCTGAATGAGATGAAAAACATCGTAAAAGGAGGAACAATTTTAGAGCTAATCTAGTGAACCGGAGAAGCTCAAGTTTCCTCTTCACTGATTGCTTTAACGCAAAGATCCAGGAGCCATTACTTAAAGAAGCTTTAACTGGAATTTCGGCAGGCAGGAGGGGTTGTACTAGATGGCCTCAGGGACTCCTTCAAATTTATGAATATAAAATTCCAAAATGCTAATCGCAAATTCATAAGGACAGGAATTTATTTAAAAATGCAAACATACTTTGTAAAATTAATACTGTCTTAATATCAAAATGTATATGTCACGGTACCCGCTCTATGAAAAATTATCCACAAGTGATTGGGTTGGTCAAACATGTTGCCCTTTTGAAGCACAAAATGGCTGAAATGGTTCCCTGCCTCCTTTGTATTCCTTCTGCAAAGAAAATAAGTTTCATGGATCTTTGTCGGGACTCCATACCTGCCATGGCTTCAGCCTTCGAGTCCCCAGCCTCTCTTCTCGCTCTTTCCTTCTCCTCTTGAATATGGAGGAATAAGTAGCATTCAAGGCATGGGTCAGAGTATTCATCATAGCATAATTATGGCGGTTATACAGGATCCACATCCTGTTCCTTTCCACGTTGGTGTTCAGTGGGGATGTCTGAGTGCATCTTGTCCGGCCTTTGACAGAAATGTTGTCTTTTGAAAAAGAACACTGAAAAGACTGATTGGTGAACTGTGGTTCCAAAAAGAAATCTGGTTCGAAGGAACCATCATTTGGCGTTTTTTTCCACTGAAAACGGTAGTTCCAAACACTATGGACATATTTGAGAGATGTGTGTCTTCTTATTTGCATTTCTGCAGTGCCTGCATATAGCCAGACTTTTCCTTCAATGGGTTCTGGCAAACCTTGAAGTGTTGAATGGAAAAGAAGAATTATGTCCGAAAGTGAAAAATAGTCTGCGAAGTGAACAAAGACATTGACTTGTTTCCACTTGGAGATGGCATCCCTGAGGACTGCTTTACGTGCAGGGGTTGATAAAAGTTGTGATATAACAATACAAATCCCATTCCTGACAAGCAGAGGTGTCAAAGTCCTTATGAAGTTCACTCCATCCTCTGTGTCTAAAGCAAAGAGACCAATCAAAGACCATCCAAAATGGAGGAGCAGTTGGACAATTCCTGGGTAGAGAATCGCTAATTTGGGGAGCATCCAGTAGAAAAAAGGGAATTGTATTCTATCATTCATAGCTTCTGAAGCACTTGAACAGATCTGGGAAAAAATATGAAGAATGCTGTATTTGGGGGTCAGTTATTGGCTTTCAATAAATCCAACTCAACCAACTCATGTCAATTTCTAAAAACCATAACTTTTCAGCTTGCTTTATTAATAAGTATTAATAAGGTTTATGGAGACAACAAACCTTGATTCCCCCTGACTGACATATTGTGTGATTACCCGCAGCGGTGGTACTTTCCCTACCGGTTTGCAAATATGAGCGCACATGCCACTTCAGCACATGTGCATAGTCTCAAAAACATGCCTAAATAGGACTTCATACAGCCAGGGTGGGGGTGGGCCATCCGCGATTTCCACTACTGGTTCACCCGAACCAGTCCGAACCGGCTGAATACCACCTCTGATTACACAGTACATGACAAAGCAATCGTCAACAATGGATCATCTGTGTCTAAATCCTTCTTAGTCTTTGTTCTCCTTCATCTTTCCACTCTGAACTTTATTCAAGAAGAACAAGATATTGTTTTTAGCCATAATATCTATTAGACGAATCTGTTATTTATTTGTGGAGAAGAACCTGCAAATAGCAGGTCCCACAGATTGCGATATTTCTTGAATCATTCAGCCAATAAAAAATCCTTCCCAGGAGCTTTTTTTCTCTTCAAGTATTTGTGTTGAATTTGATCATGGACTGATTAGGGTAAAAAATAGTTGACATATTGATTAATGTACTTGTACTTTTTAAATGAATTGGATTAATTAATGGGAGTGGTCAGTGTAAGTCAAAAAATATATATTTCTTATAAGCTTTAGGTAATATAAGCCATTGGGATTTCTTTTGCAAATTAGGAATGTATACATCATTGAAAATATTATTTTGGCTAAGCTGATAAAGAATATGAAAGCTTTCCACCAGTGCTTCCTTTTCTACAGAAGACCCTTTGATTGGACACAAAGCCCCTCCTCACCTTCACAAGGGTGCAGGAGAAGCCCCCAAAGCAATGGGGATGTTGTCATGAAATTATATGGCTGCTTGGGTGCTACACACACACACACAAACACACACACACACACACACACACACACACACAAACACACAATATCTATCCCATCCCTAGACAACACACCTTGAGAGGCCATGGAGAAAAACAGCTCTTGAATTCACATGACGTATTGGTAAGGTCTTACAAATCCTTAGTAAGGCCACACCTAGAATACTGCATCCAGTTTTGGTCACCATGTTACAAAAAAGATGTTGAGACTTTGGAAATAATGCAGAGAAGAGCAACTTAGATGACTGAGACTAAAACATTCAGTTTTATGAACGGTTGCAGGACTTGGGTATGGCTAGTCTAGAGAAAAGAAGGAGTAGGGCTGACATGATAGCAGTGTTCCAGTATTTGAGAAATTGCTACAAAGAAGAGGGGTCCAACTTATTTTCCAAAGCACTAGAAGGCAAGGCAAGAAACAATAGATAGAAACTAATCAAAGAGAGAAGTAACCTTGAATTTAGGAGAAACTTCCTAACAGTGAAAACAATTAACTAGCGGAACTGCTTTCAGAAGTTGTGGATGCTTCTGGAAATCTTAAAAATCTCCAGTGAGATTTTTAAGAAGAGACTGGACATCCAGTTGTCTGAAACGGTGTAGGATCTCCTGCTTGAGCAGGGAATTGGTCTAGCAGACCTCCAAGATCCCTTCCAGGTCTATTCTGATTGATTGCTTAATTGAATTCCACAGAGGAAATATAGTTGGATTTATCGCTTACCCATCCTACAAATCCACCCAATTTACTAGATAGAGAGGCACACATACAAACCTGTGGGATTTTGTAGGGGGCTATTAATGTTGATATCTGGATGGAGATCTCACTTTCAGTTCGATCAAAAAGAGCCAAATGGTTGTCCTTCTTTCCACAGCTGTAGTTGGGAACATTGGCTTCTCCTGTAGAGAGGATGTCCAGCAAGGCATCTGATGTGCCAAGAGTGCTGAAATAGTTGTCATGGATGTTGTAGCCAAGTGTGAGATTGTGCAGGAGTGGGGAATTCTTACTGACCATTTGAATAGCGAAAATATGGCGTAGGATTCTAGACTGATCAGAGGATAATCTAGTGTAAAAAAATGTTCATTTTATCATCATCACCACCACCATCATCAATCTTAAAATATATGTTATATTTTTTAATATATCTTTGCTTGACTTGTGAAAATGAAGCATTGCACTTCTGAATGAGCAACAGATAAACTCCTGTAAAAGTGATCACATTATTATCATCACTTCTGCTGTTCACCAGCTGCCAGCAGTTTGGCAGTTCGGGTCTCACTGGCTCAGGGTTGGCTCAGCCTTCCATCCTTCCAAAGTCGGTAAAATGAGGAGCCAGATTGTTGGGGGCAATCTGCCAACTCTGTAAACCACTTAGAGGGGGCTGTAAAGCACTTTAAAGTGGTATATAAGTCTAAGTGCTATTGCTATGGACACCCAACATCAAAAATGTCATCAAAAAAGCACAACAAAGAATGTTCTCTCTGTGCTAACTCAGATCAGAGGATATTCTAGTGTAAAAAATGTTCATTTTATCATCATCACCACCACCATCATCAATCTTAAATTACATTTTATATTTTTAAATATATCTTTGCTTGACTAGTGAAAATGAAGCATTGACATCTAAATGAGCAATAGATAAACTCCTGTAGAAATAATCACATTATTATCCAGTAACCAAGGTCAGAAATAAATGAATGATTAAAGTGGAATCACCATAGAAGGAAGAGGATGTTTCAAAAGTGACTCAGAAACCAATTCTAAAAAATAAGTCATCCTGTATTTCTATAAGGATCGGGAAGCAAAGCTCAATGAGTAGTTGTATTTGAAATGAGTCAGGCAGGGAGAAACCACAATAATCACTAATTTAAACAAAAGTCAGTACAGTATTCAAATCACGAATTCAAGACTGAACGGGGAGAGGAAAATAATGTGGACTTTTTTTCTGTCCCATCTTTGGACTTGAGTCTTTTCCTCAAAATAAGACAAAGAAAACATGGAAATCAACATAATTCAGGAAAGTAGATAGGACATGTGCTGCAATATAGGAGCCAGTGGAACAAGGAGAACAAAATGAGAGTGTTCGAATTATAAACGGAGGGAATGCAACTGCATTATCCTGGATGACTTACGAGTGAAACTGATTAGAAGGCTCTGCATTGAAAGGGAGCGTTATATGCACCAGTTTTGATGCAGCGATGATTATGTTAATGAAATGGTCTCCTGGTCTGTAATAACTCCATGGTTTTTTTGCACCCTGGTGCTCTAAACTCAGCAGGCATTTCATTCTCAGCTTCCCCGAGACAGGCTGGGACAACAGCAGCATCAAAATCAGAAGCAGAAGGTCCATCATTCATAGGGCTGAATCAATTACTTTCCTGTTTCTAAACAAGAACAGGAAGAATTAAAAGCCCTCTCATAAAAGCCAGTGACTTTCCTGATTCAGACAGAGACAAACCAAGCTTCACCTGGAAAAGGGAGAAAGGTACATTTAACAGCACAGCACCTACCTGTCCTAAAATTCCTATAACACAGAGTGTGACCTAAAGCCTTTATCCTTTCCTTGAGGCCACCTCCCTCCATGTTGCTTCAGTCTGCTGTTTACATCAGTTACTGGAGAAGTAGAAGACATCTCAAAGAGCAGGATGGTGATAATTACAGTGGGAAGCAACTTTTCCTCTGGGGATGATGAACTCCTTCCTTGGCTCCATTTGCAGAAAAGAAGCCAGAGTATAGCATGTTAGTGAAAAGTTACAGATATGTCCCTGAGGGCAGGATTCTGTATCGGTTGTGGTCTTTCCTGTCAGGACATGTCCAGAAAATGATGGTGGAGGAAGACACAGTATTGTTGTTGACTTCTGCTGCTGTTCCGAAAATCGCACATACAGCTGTGATCATCGTAACTTTTTTTTTTACTTTTTCAAGCACTTTTTTACTACCAGTTTACCAGAACCGGAGTGAACCAGTAGCATTTCACCCCTCAGAGAAAGATAGAGAGTCAATAGATTTTTTTTATTGACATCAATTTGTTGCCACGCCCACCAAAAAACTGGTTTGAAGCAGGGGTGGGCTGCTGGGGGTTCGCAGGGGTTCTGGAGAACCTCTAGCTATGATTCTGTGTAGTTCAGAGAACCCCCAAATCCCACACCTGGCTGGCCTGGCGCACCCCACCCCTCCCAGGAGTCCCCACACAGCCCCTTTTGGATGCCGGTAAGTGCAGGGCACACACTCGGGGAAGTCAAAACACGGGCCTACCGGAAATTTGGGAAGACTGGAAACGTGTGCGTTTTAGCCTCCAGAGGGCCTCGGGAGCCTGAGGAGGCCGTTTTCGCCCTCCTGGAAGTCCAAGAAAAGCCTCCAGAGCCCGGAGAGAGCCCCCAGCCATGGTGCAGGAGGCCTACTAGGCCATGCCCACCATGGCCACGCCCACCCAGAAACCAGGCAGAGAACCCCTTGCTAAAATTTTTGAAGCCCACCCCTGGTTTGAAGAGACATGATTTCCCTTCTTCTGGTTGTGTGGATGCACTCTATGGTGATAGGGCTTTTTGACCTCCAGATCTCTGATGCTGTCTAGGGAAAAGAAGGACTAGAGGGGACATGACAGCAATCTTTCAGTATTTGAGGTACTGCCACAAAGAGGAGGGGGTCAACTTATTTTCCAAAAAATCAAAAGTCAAGTCAAGAAACAATGGGTGGAAACTAACCAAGGAGAGAAGAAACCTGGAATTAAGCAGAAAGTTCCTAACAGTGAGGACAATTAATCAGGGGAACAGCTGCCTTCAGAAGTTGTGGGTGCTTCATCACTGGAGGTTATCCTCACACGGAGACTGTGATTCTCCCCTTAACCTGTTTCCTGGCACTAAAATTCCTTCCAAGAGGCAATACCAAATGTCAGCCAGAGTCAGCCACCCTGCAACATTATTTGGTCTTAAATTTGCAAAGGGGATTTATATGACCATGCCAATCACCAGCTTCACCTCCCGACTTTTCTGTGTCCAAGAAGCAAAGCACACCGATCACAAGTGTGGATAAATGAATCATACATTTATTTATTAATTCACATATTTTATCTTTGATTATTGCATTGGATTTTAATTTCACCATTCTTGAACTTCGTAGTTTTAATTCTTTCATTATTCAATCACCTTAATTATCAAACAGATGCAAAGGAACTATACAAACCCTGTAATAAATTCAATGAATAATTAAATGTTATAAGCCTACGAAACCAATTCACAATCAGTTCCCCTCTTTTATCATTAGATGCTCCTTAGTGTTTAGATCTGGTCTCAGGATGATAATGTAGCACTTGGGGAAGAAGATGCAGCCCAGAAGCCCAGCACTGGAGGCCAAGATGGAGAAGATCTGCACGACCACCATGAACTTTCCTTTAGTGCTCAGGTAGGTGGGCAGGAAGGAGACCCAGACACTGCAGAAAACCAGCATACTGAAGGTGATCAGCTTGGCCTCATTGAAGGCCCCTGGCAGGTTCCTGGCCAGGAAAGCTACAGTGAAGCAAATGATAGCTAGGAAACACATATAGCCAAGGACAAGATAAAACATGGTGACAGAGCCTTCATTGCACCGAAGGATGATCTCTCCTGGCTGGGTGTGCAAGTCAGAGTCAGGGAATGGGGGAGAGATTCCAAGCCACGTGGCACAGATGATAATTTGTCCAGCAGAAGAAGAAAGGATGATGGAGTTGGCCAAGCTCTTCCCCAACCATTTTCTCACCCTGTTCCCTGGTTTTGTGGCAAGGAAGGCCAATACCACTGTGATTGTTTTGGCCAACACAGAAGACACGGCTACTGAGAAGACAATGCTGAACACGGTTTGTCGGAGAAGGCAGGTGGCTCTTCTTGGTCGGCCAATGAAGAAAAAGGAGGACAAGAAGCAAAGCAGGAGGGAGACCAGGAGGATGAAGGAGAGGTTCCGGTTGTTGGCTTTGACAATGGGAGTTTCTAGATATTTAATGAATATGATTAAAATAAATCCTGTAGTTAGGAACAAGAGTAAGGCAAAAGAGACCAGGATGATGCCCAGATGTTCTTCATAGGACAGGAAGGTTATTCTTTTGGGGATACATTGGACTCTGTTCTCGGTTGGATATTGATCATATGGGCACTTTGTGCATTTTTCAGTATCTGAGAAAACAAAAAGTAATATTTCTTTTATATCTCTTTTCACCTTTCAAGAAAGATCTTCTTTGGATTTCAGATGATACTGACCAACCATGGCAGGTGCTTATAGAGTAATAAATATAGAAAACTGATCCTATATTCTTATTTATAGAAAAATAAGAATATGTATGTATATGGGATAAATTCAAGAAAAATTTATAGCCCAGGAGAGAATATATGGAGAATATATTTGATGTAACACGTTTCTATTCTAAACAGGTGGGAGACATGGAGGAGAATATGCTGAAAAGCAGCCTATACAATATGCTGTGAATCAGCCAAAACAATAAAAATGGAGAGGAGGAGAATATGCTGTAAAACAGCCAAAATAAAAATGTTGTGAATCAGCCAAACAATAGACTTAGGAGTGGAGGAGAATATGCTGGTAATCGGCAGGAGGAATGGAGGAGAATATACTGGAAACCAGCTAAAATAAAATATACTGGGAACCAGACAAAACAATAGATGGAGACGTGGAGGAGAATATGCTGTAAAACAGTCTAAAGAAAAAAATGTTGGAAATCATTTGGGGTGAAAAAGAAGATGATGAATCATAATTAAATAATTTGAACTGATTTTGAAATGATTTTATGTAAAATGAGAAGTGTAATTGATGATAAGCCTAAGAAAATTAGATGTAAATCAATAGAGGTTAAGATAGAGATTTGATGAAATGGGTCTTGAGACTAAGGAATATATATGGAATTTTGATTTATAAAATGATATAAATTAGAATTGTGTTTATTGGAAACTAAAGACTGTATATAAAAAGGAGCTGTGTTTATTTGGGAATTAAGATTTATGGTGATACAATAGAATGCTAAATATTTAGATTAAGATGTTAGAATTTGTGATAAAAATTGGTGGTTTGACTTTTATCTTAAAAGATGTAAATGGATGAAACTTGGAATCAAATTTGTTAAAGAAGTGTAAGTATTTTTGGGACTATCAGACACACCTCAGTTTTTGGGGATGAAAATAAGAAAAAAGCTGATTGGCGGGTGGATCACCCTCCCAGAATACCTCCAAGCAGCTGTTCCCAGAGGTGAACTTTAGCAACAGGTTCGTTGGTTCTGAGCTTTGCGCCCTGTTTTTTTTTTTCAGCCTCTGAAACCCCTGTTTCAGAGGCCTTTTCTTCAGCCTCTCAAATGGAGGTTTCAGAGGCTTTCTTCAGTAGGGCAACATTCAGTTTATAAGATGCACCCAAATTTTCACCCTCTCTTAGGGGGGAAAAGGTTCATCTTATACTCCGAAAAATACGGTAGTTGGTTTTCTTTTCTCCCTGCTTTCCATTAGCTCTGATTCCTTTTAATCCCAATAGTGGAAGTAAGGCTCTCCCCCCTTTTAGAACCACAACTGTATTCCCTTTTTGTTGCTGTTGTAACTGTTGGTATTTCATAACTTCAACTTCCAATTTCCTAAGAAAATTGGAAAAAGAAAAAGAAAAGAGAAATCACAGTAGCAATCCAACAAAGGAGACTATGATAGTGGTTATGCTGAACCTGGGAATGTTAAACTGGGCTATAAACAATATTTGTCTTTTACCTCTTAATCCATAATATGAAAAATTAAAGCACTAAAAATAAAAGAGGCAGCTTTTACCCCTAATAATGGTAAATTTAATTTATGTTCCTTCTTTCACACAGTTGACCTCTCCCACTTCTTTAGGGCAAGTCTTCTGTGTGTATTTGTTGTGGCCCGCCAGTGGATCTGGCAGCAGATTCGGACAGTGAGGAGGTTGAGGAGGAACATGGACCAGTCCTGGAGTCTGGGGAAGGCTCTGACGAGTGCTCTGCACCAGAGGCAGAGATGGAGTCAGGGCCGTCTGACAGTTGTCAGCTGCCTTCGGAGTCGGACATCAGTGGGGCAGAAGAACAGCCGGAGCCTGTTCCCAGTGTGAGCATGCACAGAGTTGCCAGGAGAAGGGAACCAAAAAACCAAAAAGCCATTAGAGGTAGTGTTTCTAGACCTAATTGGACCCAAGAAACCCAGCATAGGAGGTGCCTGCTATATTCTGAGCATAGTAGACCATTATTCAAGATACAGATTCTGTTATTTAATGAAAACAAAATGTGAAACATTCCAGCATATTAACAACTGGCTATGTTTTGTGGAAAGGAAACAGAAATTTAAGGTTAAATGCTTAGTGACTGATAATGGTACAGAATTTACCAACCAAAGATTGGAAAAGTTTTTGCAGGATGCAGGGATCCAGCATAAACGGTCTGTGCCGTACAGACCACAACCCAATTCGTATATTGAAAGAAGAGGTCAGACATTACAAGCCATGACTAGAACTATGTTGGCAGATTCTGGTTTGCCTGAAAATTTATGGGGTGAGGCTGTTATGTGTGCTAACCATGTGTTAAACAACATGATTCATTCCTCTACAGGAGAAATACCATTCACCTTATGGCATGGGAGGAAACCAAATCTAAGTTACTTACACACATTTGGAACCCCAGCTTGGGTACATATTCCATCTAATTTAAGGAGAAAGGATCAACAGGGAGCCAGAAAAATGTTTTTCGTTGGCTATGAATCAAATCATAGGTCTTTTAGATTTTGGGCACAGGGAACTACTAGTGTGTATTGTAGTGCAAGTGCTAAATTCCTAGAGCACGAAGGATGGGATAAATTAGAGCGTGCAGATTATAGACATGATAATAATACTGTTAGTGTAGAGCATCATATTCCTGATGATATTCCTGAGGATTTAGATGATGTAAAATCCTCTATCAAGGATGAAGAACAGGAAGTAGGTTTAGAGGAGGTAGTTTTATGGGAGGAGTCAGATGAACCATCTGCAGTAAATCCTGTTTTACCTAGGAGATCAACTAGGGAAAGGCATCCACCTGATCGATATAAAGCAACCGTAATTTTCCAGGTGTATCCAAAGTGTTGTGAAAGCTATGGATTAAGAATCTAGACTGTATATATTGACCTGTCCAAAGGGGAGAATGTTAGGATATGGTTTGAGCCTAACAATTTGTCCAGGCAATATATGTGTACTGTAACTTTAATCTGTAAATGTATTGTGTAACTTTAAGGCTTTAATGCTGAGTCATGCTGTAATTAGGTAATGACTGGTTGTGAGAGTATTTAAGCAAGGTATTGTAACGTGTTCAGTTGCTGCTATGATATGCTGCCATTGTGTATGAAGCTGATGTGATATGCTACCAGAGTATGATATGCTGCCATTGAGAGGAGTTGCTATCTCTAATCATCGTTGGATGGATGCTACCATCATGGTTTGTGAACCAGAGTGAGTTTGTTATTCTAACCAACTAATGTTTGTTTGGTAAGAAGATATCTGTAACTACTGGACTGATTTAACTGGCAAAGACTTGGAATTTGTTTAAAGACCATGAGACTGTTTTTCTACTATAAAGTAAGCTTTTGATAAACCAGTTTGCATATCTCTTATTCATTGCTCTCAGCAACGTTTCCTTGTGCATTTACTCTGCTGGTTGGTAACACAACAACAATATCCTTAACAGAACAGCTAAGGAACAAGGTTCGACTCAGGAGTAAAGCCACAGATGGATGGTGAATGGCTCCTCCCCTGGGAAATAAAGAGGAGCAAAAAGGGAGGGGAGTTTGCAGGAGACAATTCATTCAATTCATTAGAGTGGAGATCTGTTCCTGACTTCTTGCCAAGTATTGCCTGCTACAGAATGGCGTTTGGAAGATATCGGCCTGGCAGCTCTCCAAGCCTGATAAAGGTCTGATCTTGTGAAATCTCTTGAAAGACTGTTGGCCGGGACTTTGCTGGAGAGGAATTCACTTTAAACTAAATAAAAGGAATTTTATCAGGATGAGGAGTTGGCTTCGTGTTTTTGGGAAGCCTAGGTCAGAATAGGATTTCTCTCATCCCTTGAACCCAAACATTCTCCCTCCATGGTTCCCCGAATTAGATCTTTCTGCTTAGGCGGTTCCGTGATCTTAATAAAGATTGACTGATTAATGAATTGATTGATTCATATATCTCTTGGGCTGTAATATAAACTTGGTTTGGGTGAGCAAAGGCTATTGATCTGAAATGATTTCTCAATTTCAAAGAATGCAGATGTTCCTAAGAACGGTCAACATGGGAGGACAGTTCCAAACTGACAAGAAAAGAGAAGTTTCCTCTAATGCAAGTGATCTTGCACAATCCACCATGTCCTTCTATCTCTTCCTACCTCATCCCTCAAGGTCTTTTTCTTATCCCTCCCATTATGGAAGAAATTGGGCACCTTGAAAATTAAGAACCACAAAATTATCAACCTCCGATGTGTCTTTTTTAAAATACACATTGATCAAAACGCTCTAGATGAATCTAGCACCCTTTTCTCTGGTGTGACCCACCTTCCTGAGTGGAGATAGTCCCTTCTGGACAAGGAACACAGTCATAGCAGCAAACTGGCTCTCCTTCTCGAGCCCTCTTGAAAAATCCAGGATGACAATTTTCCACACATCTGGACTGAGGTAGAGACTAAGGAAAAAACAAGGAATGCCAAACATAGTTTGTTAGAAATAACCATCATTGAAAAATGGAGGTGGGCATGAATATGAGTCAAGTAGTTGCTTAGGTAAGTTGTTCACTTAGGTAAATAAGAAATGTTTAACTAACTCTCAATGTTGCAAGGGATCTAACTACTGACAGATTCTTCACTTAGTTCAGTGCCAAAAAAAGAGGGAGTGAAGGGGGGGGACGTCGTGTGCGTGTGTGCCCACACCCATATTTCTCTGTGCCCTGTCCCCGTGCATGTGCGCATGACCTCCCTGCACTCCCCCACCTTTCGCACGATGAGCCTAGTATGTGCCCTGCCCCCGTGCATGTGCGCATGACCTCCTCGCACTCCCCAGGCTCCAGAGCCTTGAGTCTGGGTAGGGCGAAAACAAATTTCCCCACCCCCTGGAGGCACTCCAGGGGCCGGAGACAGCCCATTTGCTGACTTCCGGTGGTCCCAGAAGGCCCAAAAATCAGGTTGAGGAGCTGAGCTCGCGTGCCCACCCTTACAGCTCTGTGTGCCACCTGTGGCACGCGTGGCATAGGTTCGCTATCATGGACTTAGTTCCTCCCTTTTGCTTCTAGAATATCTCATTTTAATACAGGATACTTCTATTTAATAGATTCTGGAGAGAAGCAATTGAGAAAAGATTGAAGCATGAAATGACAATTAGTGGTTCCTCCATACGGTTATATTAGCATGCATTCCTCCTTTCTTCATGTATCCATGAGTTTAAAGTGTGATGCTTTAGTCCTATTAAAGTTTAGAATGAAATTTATTCTGAAAGCTTTGTGAATTTTTTATTTCACTAGATTTATTGAAAGAGAATAAAAATGTGATGAAGAAACTTCTGGCCAATGGGATCTGGGAAGGTTTCTTCTAGACCACGTGTATCATTGTATCATCATTCTTCTTGTGCCATAATCGTCATCGGACATTGGCCAACATGATCACCAACATCTGATGATGGATATGGCACAACAAGAAAAAGACATATATCATTGCAAATCCACCCCGATTTTTAAGTGGACCAGGACAGCCTTCCATTTAAGATATAAAGGAAAACATTGTTACAGATTAGGATTGGATTTGGTGCAGTGATTAGAAGGCAGAATTTCAGGCTGACTCTGCCCGCTGCCAGGAGTTTGATCCTCACTATCTCAAGGTTAACTCAGCTTTCCAGCTTTCCGAGACTGGTAAAATAAGGATGAGATAGTTGGGGGCAATATGCTGACTCTCTAAACTGCTTAGAAAGGGCTGTAAACACTATGGAGCAGTATATAAGTCTAAGTGCTATTGCTATTTATTTGTATATTTATTTGATTATTTTATATGGTGGTGAACTAAGACTAAACTGACTGCCTAGATTTTGGAGCTGTAGAGAGATGAGATGGAGATGAGGTGCCCTTAAATAGGGTAAATCATTCATTTTTTGCTGCATCACGTGGGACATGAGTATGAGCCCTGTGTCAGAAACATATGTTGAGAAGGCAGGGGTGTCAAACTGTATTTCATTTTTTTAAAAAAAATTGATTTATATGCCGCCCTTCTCTGGAGACTCAGGGCGGCTTACAATGCGTTAAGCAATAGCCTTCATACTTTTGTATATTTATACAAACTCAGCTTATTGCCCCCACAATCTGGGTCCTCATTTTACCCACCTTAGAAAGGATAGAAGGCTGAGTCAACCTTGAGCCTCCTGAGATTTGAACTTGCAGTAATTGCAGGCAGCTGGTGTTAATAACACTGTTAATAAAAGTGCTTTAGTATGCTGCGCCACCAGGACTCATTGAGGGACACATCAGGGTTGTGTTTGATCTTGGGGGACAAACACAATGAGTGACATTGAGCTGTCCAGGAGGCATGGCCAGCTCAACGTCACTCATTGAGGCTCCGTTTTCAGCCATGACGGCCTCCTTTAGCTTTCTGCCAGAGAAAACAGAGCTCAGGGAGGCCGCCGCACGTGGCCCATCCAGGCTCCGTTTTCTGCTGCAATGGCCTCCTGCAGCCTTCTGCCAACAAAAATGGAGATTAGGGAGGCTGTGCATGGCCCACCCGGTCTCCGTTTGCGGCTGCAACAGTCTTCTGCAGCCCTTTGCTAGTGAAAATGGAGCTCAGGAAGGCTGTGCGCTGGGCCAGTCCTTCACTGTTTCCAGGGTGGGCCCGTGTGACAGATGAAAGCACCCCATGGACCGGATCCAGACCCCGGGCCTTGATTTTGACACCCCAGTTCTAAGGTCAAGTTAGGTATCCAAAAAAAGTTCCTTTCTGTTGAAAAACCACCATTAGGTAACACCAACTGGCATGAAAATACAGAGCTACATTCATGTACATTCAGGAAACAAGAAAAGTTGGTGCTCTGAGCACCAAAATCCCCAGCACTTGATGTCCCCTTTCAGCAGTTTTATACAGATACTAGTTTGCACAGGGGACACAAAATAGCCATCATCACCCAGCATCCCAAGTTGGACATGGTTGAATCAATTTAAAACTATGTTTCATATCACAGCATCTAAAGGACACCTTGCCAATTATATTGACACCTCCTAAAACATTTTTTTTTAAAATTAGAAGGATTCTACTCCCCAAATTCAATTTTCACTGAAGCCTATTTGGTGAATAGGCTTAGCTACTTGAAATGTGCCCTAAGGCTTTAGAAAACAGAGAAAAGACACCGATATGTAATTCACCTTGTTGAGCAACTTTAGCTGTGAAATAGCATCTTGATCGATAGTAAGTCTCTGTCTTATAAAAACCCCTAGTTGCTCCTTAATGGGATCCTCCCTGGAAAGAACTATCAAGCTTACGATGTCCAGATCTGCTGCCACATCACCATTTTGGTCCAAGTATATTTTAATGTGGGAAAGATTGCAAAACTCATTCTTCTTCAAAAAGGAATGGAACTAGGACAAAAATATCCAGGAATGTTAAAAGCAGAAATACTAGTCTGGAGTAGCCTTCAAAAGTTGTACGTGCTCCATCACTGATGGCTTCCAAAAAGAGACTGGAAAACCATATGTCTGAAACGCTATAGAGTCTCCTGCTTGAGTAGGGGGTTGGACTCGAAGACCTCCAAGCTCCATTTCAACTCTGTAATTCTATGTCCATGTCCACATCTCTGTCTAACTACACTTGATAAGAATATTTGTGGAAATGATCCCAAAATAGTAGATTGCAAACCAAATGGGAGTTGGCCGTGTGATGCTCATGGAAAGAAGGCAAATGCATCCATAAAACTCTTAGAAGTAAATGTGCAGGTTTGGAGAGAAATTGACTCAAGTACAAAGTCCCCTTGCAGGCACCCCTTTGAGAAGACATTGTACCACTATTGGATCAGCTTTAGAGATGGGCAATGAAATCAAGGAAGAGATCAAAGGAGCTGGTCTTAGCCTGGAGGAAAGGCAACAAGGAGAGGAGTCATGTTGGTCTCTGGGGATGAAAATCAGAAGGAATCTGGGAGCACCTTTTACAATGGAGAACATCTCTTGGTTGGAATAAGGAGAATACAGCATTCTTCCAATAGCTGAAAGATGTTAGATGTCAGGTTCCAAGTAACGCATCCCTCACAAATCAAATCAGGGCATTTCCTTTCCCCAAAGGAAAAATAACAGATGTTTACTGTTATTCCAGAGCAGGGGTGTAAAACTCGATTTCATGGAGGGCTTAATCAGGGTTGTGTTTGATCTCAGGGGGCTAGATGGACAAGGGTGGGGTGGGCATGGCCAGCATGGGCATGGCCAGCTTGATGTATCTTGTGTTGGGGTCACCTGTGGGGGCCTGGGCAGGTCTGGGGGGGATCCAAAAACGGAGGTGGCAGAGGGCTGTAGGAGGCCATTGCGGCCGAAAATGGAGCCCAGAGGTGCAGCCCTCCCAAACTCCATTTTCACTGGTAGAGGTACCGCTGACCGGTCCTTCACTCTTTCCAGGGCAGCCTCACAGGCCAGATCTAAACAGCCCACAGGCCAGATCTGGCCCACAGGCCTTGAGTTTGTCACCCCTGTCTCAGAGTGTTGGACATGAAAAAAATGAGCTCAGTCACAAGAGAAGAGATTCTGGCTGAATGAGATGAGAAACATCGTAAAAGGAGGAACAATTTTAGAGCTGATCTAGTGAACCGGAGAAGCTCAAGTTTCCTCTTCACTGATTGCTTTAACGCAAAGATCCAGCAGCCATTACTTAAAGAAGCTTTAACTGGGATTTCGGCAGGCAGCAGGGGTTGTACTAGATGGCCTCAGGGACTCCTTCAAATTTATGAGCATAAAATTCCAAAATGCTAATCGCAGAATTCATAAGGACTGGAATTTATTTAAAAATGCATACATACTTTGTAAAATTAACACTGTCTTAATATCAAAATGTATATGTCACGGTACCCGCTCTTTGGAAAATTATCCACTAGTGATTAGCTTGGTCAAACGTGCTGGCCTTTTGAGGCACAAAATGGTTTCATGGATCTTTGTCGATACTCCATACCTGCCATGGCTTCAGCCTTCGAATCCCCAGCCTCTCTTCTCGCTCTTTCCTTCTCCTCTTGAATATGGAAGAATAAGCAGCATTCAAGGCATGGGCCATAATATTCATCATAGCATAAGTATGGCGGTTATACCGGTTCCACATCATGTTCCTTTCCACTTTGGTGTTCAGTGGTGATGTCTGAGTGCATCTTGTCCGGCCTTTGACAGAAATGTTGTCTTTTGAAAAAGAACACCGAAAAGACTGATTTGTGAACTGTGGTTCCAGAAAGAAATCTGGTTCGAAGGAGCCATCATTTGGTGTTTTTTTCCACTGACAACTGTAGTACCAAACACTATGGACATATTTGAGAAATGCGTGGCTTCCTATTTGCATTTCCCCATAGCCTGCATATAGCCAGACTTTTCCTTCAATGGGTTCTGGCAAACCTTGAAGTGTTGAATGGAAAAGAAATATTCTGTCTGAAAGTGAAAAATAGGCTGCGAAGTGAACAAAGACATTGACTTGTTTCCACTTGGAGATGGCATCCCCGAGGGCTGCTGTACGTGCAGGGGTTGATAAAAGTTGTGATATAACAATACAAATCCCATTCCTGACAAGCAGAGCTGTCAAACTCCTCATGAAGTTCACTCCATTGTCTGTGTCTGAAGCAAAGAGACCAATCAAAGACCATCCAAAATGGAGGAGCAGTTGGACAATTCCTGGGTTGAGAATTGCTAATTTGGGGAGAATCTGGTAGAAAAAAGGGAATTGTCTTTTATCATTCAGAGCTTCTGCAGCAATTGAACAGATCTGGGAAAAAAATATGAAGAATGCTGTATTTGGGGGTCAGTTATTGGCTTTCAATAAATACAACTCAACCAACTCATGTCAATTCTAAAAACCATAACTTTTCAGCTTGCTTTATTAATAAGTATTAATAAGGTTTATGGAGACAACAAACCTTGATTTCCCCTGACTGACATATTGTGTGATTACACACAGGGATGGTACTTTCCCTACCGGTTCGCAAATATGAGCACACATGCCATTTCAACACATGCACACGGTCTCAAAAACATGCCTAAATAGGACTTCATACAGCCAGGGTGGGGGTGGGCCACCTGCAATTTCCACTACTGGTTCACCCAAACCAGTCCGAACCGGCTGAATACCATCTCTGATTAAACAGTTCATGACAAAGCAATTGTCAACAATGGATTATCTGTGTCTAAATCCTTCTTATTCTCTGTTCTCCTTCATCTTTCCACTCTGAACTTTATTCAAGAGGAACAAGATATCGTTTTTAGCCGTAATATCTATTAGATGAATCTATTATTTATTTGTGGAGAAGAACCTGCAAATTGCAGGTCCCACAGATTGGGATATTTCTTGAATCGTTCAGCCAATAAAAAATCCTTTCCAGGAGCTTTGTTGCTCTTCAAGGCCTTTGTATTGAATTTGACATAAACTGATTAGGGTAAAAAATAGTTGACATATTGATTAATATACTTGTACTTTTTAAATGAATTGGATTAATTAATGGGAGTGGTCAGTGTAAGTCCAAAAACATATTTATTTATTTATTTATTTATTTTATTTATTTAATTAAATTTTTATACCGCCCTTCTCCAAAATAGGACTCAGGGCGGTGCACAGCCAAAGTAAAAACAAGACATATATACAAACATGGTGAATCTAAAAAACTATTTAAAATAATTAAATGTTTTGGCCGAATTAAAACCATTTCCAATTTAAAATCAATTTAAAAATTAAAAAATTTGGTCAAGCCAGCCCAGCTTGTTGGAATAAATAGGTTTTTAGGGCCCGACGAAAAATCCGGAGGTCTGTTATTATGCGTAATTCTGGGGGGAGGGTGTTCCAGAGGGTAGGCGCCACCACAGAGAAGGCTCTCCCCCTGGGGGTCGCCAGCCGACATTGCCTGGCGGACGGCACCCTGAGGAGGCCCACTCTGTGTGAGCGTACTGGCCGGTGGGAGGCTATTGGTGGCAGAAGGCGGTCTCGTAAGTACCCCGGCCCTAAGCCATGGAGCGCTTTAAAGGTGGTCACCAACACCTTGAAGCGCACCCGGAAGACCACCGGGAGCCAGTGCAGCTCGCGCAGGAGAGGTGTCACGTGGGAGCGCCTCGTCGCCCCCATGATCCCCCGCGCGGCCGCGTTCTGGACCAGCTGGAGCCTCCGGGTGCACCCCAGGGGGAGCCCCATGTAGAGAGCGTTGCAGTAGTCCAGGCGGGAGGTGACGAGGGCCTGAGTGACTGTGCGTAGGGAGTCCCGATCTAGAAAGGGACGCAACTGGCGTATCAGGCGAACCTGATAAAAAGCCCCCCTGGCCACGGCCGTCAAATGATCTTCCAAGGACAGCCGTGCGTCCAGGAGGACGCCCAAGTTGCGAGCCCTCTCCGTGGGGGCGAGTGATTCACCCCCAATAGTCAGCGATGGCGTCAGCTGGCTATATCGGGACGCCGGAAGCCACAGCCACTCGGTCTTGGAGGGGTTGAGTTGGAGCCTGTTTCTCCCCATCCAGGCCCGCACGGCCTCCAGGCACTGGGACAGCACTTCAAGGGCATCATTGGGGTGGCCTGGGGTGGAGATATACAGCTGGGTGTCATCAGCGTATTGATGGAACTCCACCCCGAAGCCACGGATGATCTCACCCAGCGGCTTTACATAAATGTTGAACAGAAGGGGCGAGAGTACCGACCCTTGTGGCACCCCACAAGCAAGGTGCCTCGGGGTCGACCGCTGCCCCCCTGTCAACACAGATTGCGACCGGTCGGAGAGGTAGGAGGAGAACCACCGCAAAACGGTGCCTCCCACCCCCAACCCCGCCAACCGGTGCAACATGATACCATGGTCGATGGTATCAAAAGCCGCTGAGAGGTCTAACAGGACCAGGATAGAGGAATGACCCCTATCCCGGGCCCTCCAGAGATCATCCACCAATGCGACCAATGCCGTTTCCGTGCTGTGCCCAGGCCGGAAGCCGGACTGGAGCGGGTCTAGATAGACAGCTTCATCCAGGTACCGGGGAAGCTGTTGCGCCACCACACTCTCAACAACCTTCGCAACGAAGCGAAGGTTGGAGACTGGACGATAGTTAGCCAAAACAGCCGGATCCAGAGAGGGCTTCTTGAGGAGGGGCCTCACCACCGCTTCTTTCAAAGCGGCCGGCAGGACCCCCTCACCCAAAGAAGCGTTAACAATCATCTGGAGCCAGCCTCGCGTCACCTCCCGGGAGGCCAGTACCAACCAGGAGGGACACGGGTCCAATAAACATGTGGTCGCGTTCAGCCGTCCCAGGATCCTGTCCATGTCCTCGGGAGTCACAGGATCGAACTCCCCCCAGATAACACTCTCAAGACCTGCCTCAGTCATCCCGTCCGGACATACCCAGTCAGAGGCCAGCCCCTCTCGAATCTGAGCGATTTTGTCATACAGATATTGCACAAAATCCTCAGCTCGACCCTGCAAGGGGTCATCCCGCACTTCCAGATGGAGGAGGGAGCGGGTCACCCTAAACAGGGCGGCTGGGCGATTATCTGATGACGCGATAAGAGCGGCAAAATAGCTAGTTTTCGCCGTTTTTATCGCCACTAGGTAGGTCTTAATATGAGACCTCACCCGTGTTCGGTCAGATTCGGAGCGGCTGGTCCTCCAGCTACTCTCCAGGCGTCTTTTCCGGCGCTTCATCTCCCTAAGCTCCTCGGAGAACCAAGGAGCTAGGTGAGTTCGGTGCCGGGTCAGAGGCCGCAAAGGCACGACTCGGTCCAAGGCCCCGGCAGCCGCACTGTCCCAGGCGGCCACCAGGTCTTCCGCCGAGTCATGAGCCAGAATCTCAGGAAATGGCCCAAGCTCCATCTGGAACCTGTCAGGGTCCATCAGGCGCCTGGGGCGGAACCACCTTGCCGGTCCCGCCTCCCTGCGGCAGGGTGCAGCGGTTAGAAAGTCCAGTCGAAGGAGCGAGTGGTCAGACCATGACAAGGGTTCGATGACTATATCCCCTATATCAAGGCCACTCAACCACTGACCAGAGACAAAAACTAAGTCCAGAGTGTGTCCCCCTGTGTGAGTGGGGTCATGAATTAACTGAGTAAGGTCCATGGCCGTCATGGAAGCCATGAACTCTCGAGCCACCTCAGACGTTTCACCGATGGATGGCAGGTTAAAGTCCCCCATGATGGCAAGTCTGGGGGTAGCCACCGCCACCTCGGCTATAACGTTAAGGAGCTCGGGCAGGGCCGTTGCCACGTGGCAGGGAGCCAGGTACGTGACCAACAAGCCCATCTGTACTCCATGACCCCACTTCACAAAGAGGGACTCACATCCGGCTATCTGTGGAACAGTGGTCTCCCTTGGATCTAGACCTTCCTTTATAATAACCGCCACCCCCCCCGCCCCTGCCCTGAGCCCTCGGTTGATGAAATGCACGGAAGCCTGGTGGGCATATATCCACGAGGGGGACTCCCCCCTCATGGCCCAACCAGGTCTCCGTAATGCCCGCCAGGTCCGCCTCCCCCTCCTGAATAAGATCGTGAATGAGGGGGGCTTTATTAACAACGGACCTGGCATTGCACAGCATCAGCCGGAGGCTCTGGCCCTGAGAATCTGGACAGCCTGGGGAACAAGAAAAGCATTGGGGGCCGGAGTGCGCAATCGCTCTAAGATAGCGAGTGCGCATTCCCCGCACATGATATGGTCCCCAGCTTCCGCCATATCTGCCCCTCCCACTCACTATGCTGATGGAACAGCCCTCTTCAAATCGAACTCCAACCCCCTCCCCGACCTCCGGTTCTGCGTCCCTAGTGTCGCAGCCCTTCGCTAAGGCTGGTCTTGAACCCAGTGGATTTCCCCCAGAACCCACCCTAATCCCCCCCGAACCCCTTAAAATTTTTGTTAAAAACCCACTAAAAAACCCACTTAAAAAACCCCTCAAACTCTTCTTAGCCGCATGCCATCTCTCGGGGCTCCAACGCCCGTCATCAAGATAGGCCCTCGATAGCGAAGAGGGCCAAGCCTGCGAGAGGGGGGAGTCTCGCAGGGCACGAAGGTCATTCCCCGAATACATCAACGTCAAGGGAGGTGATAATTCATGGCCAATAGCCAGGGGCCAATTTGATGTTAACACAGTCAGAAGGAGTGGAATGCCAGATTTCAATAGAGTTCCGTTGGAGCATGTGAGACCTCAGTGCCCTCTCACGGCAATGGCGGGAGTAAAATGCTGTTTCGATCCGGCAGGGGTGCTCCAGCCCCCCTCTCACGGCGGCTGGTCAACCACGATCGTCCAAAAGGCCGGAATTGAGACAGTAGTTATAGACCCACTCCACCACGACTTGAATCCCCAGATGTAAACCTCCATTCAATGGAGGGAAAGAATGGGATCAGGTCAGTCCACAAAGTCCAAGCAGGCTCAAATTTCTTATAAGCTTATATTTCTTATAAGCTTTAGGTAATATAAGCCATTGGGATTCTTTTTGCAAATTAGGAACGTATACATCATTGAAAATATTATTTTGGCTAAGCTGATAAAGAAAACGAAAGCTTTCCATCTGTGCTTCCTTCTCTACAGAAGACCTTTTGATTGGACACAAAGCCCCTCCTCACCTTCACAAGTGTGCAGGAGAAGCCCCCAAAGCAATGGGGATGTAGTCATGAAATTATATGGCTGTTTGGGTGTGACACACACACACACACACACACACACACACACACACACACACACACACACACAATATCAATCCCATCCCTAGACAACACACCTAGAGTGGCCATGGAGAAAAACAGCTCTTGAATTCACATGACGTATTGGTAAGGTCTTACAAATCCTTAGTAAGACCACACCTAGAACACTGCATCCAGTTTTGGTCACCATGTTACAAAAAAAGATGTTGAGACTTTGGAAAAAAATGCAGAGAAGAGCAACTCAGATGATTAAAGACCTGGAGACTAAAACATACGGTTTTATGAACGGTGGCAGGACTTGGGTATGGCTAGTCTAGAGAAAAGAAGGAGTAGGGCTGACATGATAGCAGTGTTCCAGTATTTGAGAAGTTGCTACAAAGAAGAGGGGTCCAACTTATTTTCCAAAGCAGCAGAAGGCAAGGCAAGAAACAATAGATAGAAACTAATCAAAGAGAGAAGCAACCTGGAATTTAGGAGAAACTTCCTAACAGTGAAAACAATTAACCAGCGGAACTGCTTTCAGAAGTTTTGGATGCTTCTGGAAATCTTAAAATCTCACTGGAGATTTTAAAGAAGAGACTGGACATCCAGTTGTCTGAAATGGTGTAGGGTCTCCTGCTTGAGCAGGGGATTGGATTAGAAGATCTCCAAGATCCCTTCCAGCTCTATTCTGATTGATTGAATTCCAGAGAGGAGATATAGTTGGATTTATCGCTTACCCATCCTACCAATCCACCCAATTTACTAGATAGAGAGACAGACATACAAACCTGTGGGATTTTGTAGGGGGCTATTAATGTTGATATCTGGATGGAGATCTCACTGTCAGTTTGATCAAAAAGAGCCAAATGGTTGTCCTTCTTTCCACAGCTGTAGTTGGGAACATTGGCTTCTCCTGTAGAGAGGATGTCCAGCAAGGCATCTGATGTGCCAAGAGTGCTGAAATAGTTGTCATGGATGTTGTAGCCAAGTGTGAGATTGTGCAGGAGCGGAGAATTCTTACTGACCATTTGAATAACGAAAATATAGCGTAGAATTCTAGACTGATCAGAGGATATTCTAGTGTAAAAAATGTTCATTTTATCATCATCACCACCACCATCATCAATCTTAAAACATATTTTATATTTTTTAATATATCTTTGCTTGACTGGTGAAAATGAAACATTGCACTTCTGAATGAGCAATAGATAAACTCCTGTAAAAATGATCACATTATTATCATCACTTCTGCTGTTCAGCAGCTGCCAGCAGTTTGGCAGTTCGGGTCTCACTGGCTCAGGGTTGGCTCAGCCTTCCATCCTTCCAAGGTCGGTAAAATGAGGAGCCAGATTGTTGGGGGCAATATGCCAACTCTGTAAACCACTTAGAATGGGTTTAAAGCACTGTGAAATGGTATATAAGTGTAAGTGCTATTGCTATGGACACTCAACATCAACAACATCTTCAAAAAAGCACAACAAAGAATGTTCTTTCTGTGCTAACTCAGAAAGCTCAAACTGCCCAAGGAGCTGCTGATCCAGTTCTACAAAGGAATTATTGAATCTGTCACCTGCACCTCTATAACTGTCTGGTTTGGTTCTGCAACCCAACAAGACAGACTCAGACTTCAGAGGATAATTAGAAGTGCAGAAAAAACCATGGCTCCCAACCTGCCTTCCATTGAGGACCTGTATGCTGCACGAGTCAAAAAGAGGGCTGTGAAAATTATTACAGACCCCTCACATCCTGGATATCAACTGTTTCAACTCATACCCTCAAAAGAATGCTATAGAGCACTGCACAACAGAACAACTAGACACAAGAACAGTTTTTTCCCAAACACCGTCACTCTGCTAAACAAATAATTCCCTTATCTTATGATTCTTGATGAATGTATCTTGTCTTTTTATGTACACTGAGAGTGTATGCACCAAAGAGAAATTCCTTGTGTGTCCAATCGCACTTGGCCAATAAAGAATTCTACTCTACTCTACTCTACTCTACTCTACTCTACTCTACTCTACTCTATCATCATCAACAGAACCAATAACATATTTGTTTTTCAATCTAATCCACTTTGTCTCTTGAAGCCTACAGAACCTTAAGCCAACACTGACTCCAAACCCAGAGACAAATGATACTCACCCATCTCCATTTAATTTTAATGAATGTTGGGGAGATGGAATTGATACGGGCCCCCTCCTGGGTTAAGAATCGCAAATGCACCAATATTTGTAACAATACTAATTTTCATCTGGCCAGTAACCAAGGTCAGAAATAAATGAATGATTAAAGTGGAATCAGCATAGAAGGAAGAGGATGTTTCAAAAGTGACTCAGAAACCAATGGTAAAAAATAAGTCATCCTGAATTTCTATAAGGACCGGGAAGTAAATCTCAATGAGTAGTTGTATTTAAAATGAGCAGGGCAGGGGAAAACCACAATAATCCCTAATTTAAACAAAAGTCTTAAGATTAGGAACCATGACTATAGATTATGAGCATTTGCAGACTACTTGGTTGTAACCTTAACTCATCCAGTGAAATCAGCTACAGGTTTAATGGAGATAATTAATCACTATGGTCAAGTATCTGGGTTTAAAATAAATATTGGGAAAACAAAGATGATAATTAAAAATATGACAATAAATCAAAAAGAAGAATTAGAAAGAGTAACAGGATGTGAGATAGTTAAAAAGGTTAAATATTTAGGAGTTTATATTACAACTTCAAATGGGAAATTATATAAGTATAATTATGAATCGTTATGGCATAAAATACAGACAGAGATGGATAATTGGAAAAAATTACAACTGTCTTTGTTGGGTAGAATAGCAGTAGTAAAAATGAATGTTTTGCCTAAGTTTTTATTACTTTTTCAAATGATACCAATACTTTAAAGGATGCGAATTTGGAAGAATGGCAGAAGGGCCATGTTTGGGTAGGGAAGAAACCAAGGGTTAAATTAAACATAATGCAAGACATACATGAAAGAGGAGGGTGGAGGGAAGGGGGGATATATATGTAAACTTTTAAAAACTTTTCAATAAAAAAACAAAACAAAAGTCAATAAAGTATTCAAATCACAAATTCAAGACTGACCGGGAGAGGAAAATAATGTGGACTTTTTTTCTGTCCCATTTTTGGACTTGAGTCTTTTCCTCAAAATAAGACAAAGAAAGCATGGAAATCAACATGATTCAGGAAAGTAGATAGGACATGTGCTGCAATATAGGAGCCAGTGGAATAAGGAGAACAAAATGAGAGTGTTCAAATTATAAATGGAGGGAATGCAACTGCATTATCCTGGATGACTTACGAGTCAAACTGATTAGAAGGCTCTGCGTTGAAAGGGAGCATTATATGCACCAATTTTGATGTAGCGATGATTATGTTAATGAAATGGTCTCCTGGTCTGTAATAACTCCATGGTTTTTTTGCACCCTGGTGCTCTAAACTCAGCGGGCATTTCATTCTCAGCTTCCCCGAGACAGGCTGGGACAACAGCAGCATCAAAAGCAGAAGCAGGAGGTCCATCATTCGTAGGGCTGAATCAATTACTTTCCTGTTTCTAAACAAGAACAGGAAGAATTAAAAGCCCTCTCATAAAAGCCAGTGACTTTCCTGATTCAGACAGAGACAAACCAAGCTTCACCTGGAAAAGAGAGAAAGGTACATTTAACAACCCAGCCCCTACCTGTCCTAAAATTCAGATAACACAGAGTGTGACCTAAAGCCTTTATCCTTTTCTTGAGGCAACCTCCCTCCATGTTGCTTCAGTCTGCTGTTTACATCAGTTACTGGAGAAGTAGAAGACATCTCAAAGAGCAGGATGGTGATAATTACAGTGGGAAGCAACTTTTCCTCTGGGGATGATGAACTCCTTCCTTGGCTCCATTTGCAGAAAAGAAGCCAGAGTATAGCATGTTAGTGAAAAGTTACAGATATGTCCCTGAGGGCAGGATTCTGTATCGGTTGTGGTCTTTCCTGTCAGGACATGTCCAGAAAATGATGGTGGAGGAAGACACAGTATTGTTGTTGACTTCTGCTGCTGTTCCGAAAATCGCACATACAGCTGTGATCATCGTAACTTTTTTTTTTACTTTTTCAAGCACTTTTTTACTACCAGTTTACCAGAACCGGAGTGAACCAGTAGCATTTCACCCCTCAGAGAAAGATAGAGAGTCAATAGATTTTTTTTATTGACATCAATTTGTTGCCACGCCCACCAAAAAACTGGTTTGAAGCAGGGGTGGGCTGCTGGGGGTTCGCAGGGGTTCTGGAGAACCTCTAGCTATGATTCTGTGTAGTTCAGAGAACCCCCAAATCCCACACCTGGCTGGCCTGGCGCACCCCACCCCTCCCAGGAGTCCCCACACAGCCCCTTTTGGATGCCGGTAAGTGCAGGGCACACACTCGGGGAAGTCAAAAAACGGGCCTACCGGAAATTTGAGAAGACTGGAAACGTGTGCGTTTTAGCCTCCAGAGGGCCTCGGGAGCCTGAGGAGGCCGTTTTCGCCCTCCTGGAAGTCCAAGAAAAGCCTCCAGAGCCCGGAGAGAGCCCCCAGCCATGGTGCAGGAGGCCTACTAGGCCATGCCCACCATGGCCACGCCCACCCAGAAACCAGGCAGAGAACCCCTTGCTAAAATTTTTGAAGCCCACCCCTGGTTTGAAGAGACATGATTTCCCTTCTTCTGGTTGTGTGGATGCACTCTATGGTGATAGGGCTTTTTGACCTCCAGATCTCTGATGCTGTCTAGGGAAAAGAAGGACTAGAGGGGACATGACAGCAATCTTTCAGTATTTGAGGTACTGCCACAAAGAGGAGGGGGTCAACTTATTTTCCAAAAAATCAAAAGTCAAGTCAAGAAACAATGGGTGGAAACTAACCAAGGAGAGAAGAAACCTGGAATTAAGCAGAAAGTTCCTAACAGTGAGGACAATTAATCAGGGGAACAGCTGCCTTCAGAAGTTGTGGGTGCTTCATCACTGGAGGTTATCCTCACACGGAGACTGTGATTCTCCCCTTAACCTGATTCCTGGCACCAAAATTCCTTCCAAGAGGCAATACCAAATGTCAGCCAGAGTCAACCACCCTGCAACATTATTTGGTCTTAAATTTGCAAAGGGGATTTATGTGACCATGCCAATCACCAGCTTCAGCTCCCGACTTTTCTGTGTCCAAGAAGCAAAGCACACCGATCACAAGTGTGGATAAATGAATCATACACTAGTCTTGAACTTTATAGTTTTAATTCTTTCATTATTAAATCACCTTAATTATCAAATGGATGCAAAGGAAGCATACAAACCCTGTAATAAATTCAATGAATAATTAAATGTTATAAGCCTACAAAACCAATTCACAATCAGTTCCCCACTTTTATCATTAGATGCTCCTTAGTGTTTAGATCTGGTCTCAGGATGATAATGTAGCACTTGGGGAAGAAGATGCAGCCCAGAAGCCCAGCACTGGAGGCCAAGATGGAGAAGATCTGCACGACCACCATGAACTTTCCTTTAGTGCTCAGGTAGGTGGGCAGGAAGGAGATCCAGACGCTGCAGAAAACTAGCATACTGAAGGTGATCAGCTTGGCCTCATTGAAGGCCCCTGGCAGGTTCCTGGCCAGGAAAGCTACAGTGAAGCAAATGATAGCTAGGAAACACATATAGCCAAGGACAAGATAAAACATGGTGACAGAGCCTTCATTGCACCGAAGGATGATCTCTCCTGGCAGGGTGTGCAAGTCAGAGTCAGGGAATGGGGGAGAGATTCCAAGCCACGTGGCACAGATGATAATTTGTCCAGCAGAACAAGAAAGGATGATGGAGTTGGCCAAGCTCTTCCCCAACCATTTTCTCACTCTGTTCCCTGGTTTTGTGGCAAGGAAGGCCAATACCACTGTGATTGTTTTGGCCAACACAGAAGACACGGCTACTGAGAACACAGTGCTGAACGCCGTTTGTTGGAGAAGGCAGGTGGCTCTTCTTGGTCGGCCAATGAAGAAAAAGGAGGACAAGAAGCAAAGCAGGAGGGAGACCAGGAGGATGAAGGAGAGGTCCCGGTTGTTGGCTTTGACAATGGGAGTTTCTAGGTATTTAATGAGTATGATTAAAACAATTCCTGTGGTTAGGAACAAGAGTAAGGCAAAAGAGACCAGGATGATGCCCAGATGTTCTCCATAGGACAGGAAGGTTATTCTTTTTGGGATACATTGGACTCTGTTCTCGGTTGGATATTGATCATATGGGCACTTTGTGCATTTTTCAGTATCTGAGAAAACAAAAAGTAATATTTCTTTTATATCTCTTTTCACCTTTCAAGAAAGATCTTCTTTGGATTTCAGATGATACTGACCGAACATGGCAGGTGCCAATATTCAAAATACAAATGGGGGCTGGTTGATAATACTAACTGTGACGGTGGGAACATCCCACAAACTTTATACAATATCATATTGCTACAAAATGCCCCCTCAGAAGGTTCCCTGGATCCCGGCATTAAATACACCATCTTGAGGGCATTGTTGCCCAATGGCTAAACAGTCTAGGTATCCAGCCATAGGTTTAGTCACTCTGGTAACTGTTCATACATAATTTAATTTTATTCATAATTGTACCCATCATTTTTTTTTAAAAAAAAAATTTGATTTATATGCCACCCTTCTCCGGAGACTCAGGGCGGCTTACAATGCGTTAAGCAATAGCCTTCATTCTTTTGTATATTTTATACAAAGTCAGCTTATTGCCCCCACAAACTGGGTCCTCATTTCACCTACCTTAGAAAGGATGGAAGTCAACCTTGAGCTTTGGAGAGATTCGAACCAGCAGAAATTGCAGGCAGCTGTGTTAATAACAGGGTGCACTAAACCACTGTACTATCAAGGCTCTTTCTATTCTATATTATATGCATAATATTTCTATTATGCATTGTTGAAATAATTCACCATTCTGGTGTTTTATATTTTGATAAACATTTTTATATCTTGTTTCTTCTAATTTTATGTAATAATGCTGTATTCTTTTACACCATACAAAATAAATATAATTGATTAGCGTATTTTTTGGACTATAAGACGCACCAAAGTATAATACACACCTTAGTTTTTGGGGAGGAAAATAAGAAAAAAGATGATTGGCGGGTGGATCAGCCTCCCAGAATACCTCCAATCAGCTGTTCCCAGAGGTGAACTTTAGCAACAGGTTCATTGGTTGTGAGCTCTGTGCCTTGTTTTTTTTTCAACTTTTGAAACCCCCGTTTCAGAGGCCTTTTTTTCAGCCTCTCGAATGGAGGTTTCAGAGCCTTTTTTCAGCGGGGCTACATTCAGTGTATAAAATGCACCCAAATTTTCACCCTCTTTTAGGGGAGGGAAGGTGCGTCTTATACTCTGAAAAATACGGTGTCAGCTCCAGTGTGCTGTCGGCATGGAGCTGCCATTTGTGGGGCATTGATCAAGGCTGCTTGGGAAGGGAAGGCCATATGACCTCCCAAGGGCTTTAGGGGTTCCACAGAAACCCGTCCCAGAGGATGCTGGGCCGACAGGACATCGATATGAACCGCAGGTGCCAGGGGTACAGGAGTACATGGACCAACTGCCCAACCTCCTGGCTGACCAACCAGCCCAGCAAGGCCCTCTATATATGGGCAGGTGGGACCCGCCACCTTTGCGAGCGTCATTTGATGGCAGCCCTGAGAAGGTGCCTTGGTCTCTAGGCCAGGTCCTCGATCACTTTGACCGCTACGGCAGACTGTACACCTCCCAGTGGGATTGTGGGATTGTGGGGGCAATAAGCTGACTTTGTATAAAAAAGAACACCGCTGGGGGGGGGGCGAAAGCCATACTAAGCAGGTATAAACAATAGTATGAAGGCTACTACTTAATGCATTGTAAGCTGCCCTGAGTCTCCCGAAAAGGGTGGCATATAAATCAAACCAATAAATAAATAAATAAATAAATAAATAAATAAATAAATAAATAAATAAATAAATAAATAAATAAATAAATAAATAAATAAATAAATAAATAATACATTATTGCAGTGACAACGGTCATGGATGGGGAGGCGGCAGGCTGGGTGGCAGATCTATATAGAGACCATGCGGCCAAGTTGGGTGATTTAGGCTTGTTTCTATCTGGCCTCCAGCAGAGGTTTGAAGACAGTACTGGAGCACAACACGCCGAGGGAGACCTATTGAAGATAAAACAGAGGGGGAGGCCTGTGGCAGAATACATCAGGGAATTCAGAAGGCTGGCTGGTAAAGTGCAGGGGTGGCCTGAGAGACTCATTGTTCACACTTCCGGTAGCTCCGCGTAACGCCGACGGAGCTCCTTTTAGGAGCTCCAGCCCTGTGACTCCGTACAGCCGCTAGAACAGTGAAAACCAGCAACCCATGTCACCAGCAAAATGATAATGGAAATAGGTCAACACAGGGAGGAAATATGCTTCATTGTAGTATCCAGAATCACCGAGGAGATAGTCCTCGGTTTGGCTTGGTTGGATAAGTGGGGCCCCAAAATATGGTGGGGAGGTGGTTGTCGGCATCTATGGATAGGGCTAGGTCCCAATCCACCCCCACATGAAAGCCACCGATACTCCATGTCCATACCTGAATGTCCATCAAATACCACAGTGGATACGGATGTACAAGAGTGGTTAGCCCAAGCAGAACAGGTATGGAAAATCGCCAAAAAACCTGATAGAAGGCATCGGATAATTACAAACGTCAGGCTGATAAAGCCAGATGGCCAGCACCACCCTTTCATGTAGGCCAACAAATATTCCTGTCCACAAAGTATCTGAACCTATGCCTCCCGAGTAGGAACTTAGGTCCCAAATATATTGGGCCCTTCCTGGTGGTAAGGGTGATCAACCCAGTAACTGTAAAACTCCAACTGCCCAGGCTGTTGGGAAAAACACACCCGGTGTTCCACTGGAGTCTGCTGTGCCCAGCCCACTTACCTACACTCAGGGAGACCCCGTTGCAACCACCTCCACCACTGATGGTGGATGGGAAACAGCAGTACGAAGTAAAGAAGATGCTGGATACCCGATGGCATAGGGGTAAGCTCCAATACCTTCTCTTATGGAAGGGATATCAGAGGCCTCCTGGGTGCCCGAACATGATATACAAGCTCCCCGATTGATTGATAGGTTTCATAGGAAATACCCAGGGAAGCCGGGTGGACCCGGGAATCCACAACATGGCATTTCCGTTTCAGAAGGCGTCTCCATGGTAGAGGGGCCGTATGTCAGCTCCAGTGTGCTGTCGGCATGGAGCTGCCATTCATGGGGCATGGAGCTGCCATTCGTGGGGGGAGGAAAACACAAACCTCATTTCAGCCCAACATCTGCTTCGTCAAGCCTCCCAAGAACTGACAGGATTGATGGGAGGGAATAGCTGGGGGGTGACATCATCATGGCCAGCCGGAAATAGCAAGGGGATTAACTGTTTAGATGCTGGTTGCAAATACTCAAGTGGATTAACTGTTTATATATATCTTTTGGGCTGTAATATAAACCTGGTTTGGGTGAGCAAAGGCCAATGATCTGAAACCATTTCTCAATTTCAAAGAACGCAGATGTTCCTAAGAACAGTCAACATGGGAGGACAGTTCCAAACTGACAAGAAAAGAGAAGTTTCCTCTAATGCAAGTGATCTTGCACAATCCACCGTGTCCTTGTATCTCTTCCTACCTCATCCCTCAAGATCTTTTTCTTATCCCTCCCATTATGGAAGAAATTGGGCCCCTTGAAAATTAAGAACCACAAAATTATCAACCTCCGATGTGTCTTTTTTAAAATGCACATTGATCAAAATGCTCTAGATGAATCTAGCACCCTTTCCTCTGGTGTGACCCACCTTCCTGAGTGGAGATAGTCCCTTCTGGACAAGGAACACAGTCATAGCAGCAAACTGGCTCTCCTTCTCGACCACGCTTGAAAAATCCAGGATGACAATTTTCCACACATCTGGATTGAGGCAGAGACTAAGGAAAAAACAAGGAATGCCAAACGAAGTTTTTTAGAAATAACCATCATTGAAAAATGGAGGTAGACATGAATATTAGTCAAGAAGTTGCCTGTGTACGTAGTTCGCTTAAGTAAATAAGAAATTTTTAACTAACTCTCAATGTTGCAAGGGATCTAACTACCAGCAGATTCTTCACTTAGTTCAGTGATGACTAACCGTTTTGCTATCGCGTGCCAAAAATGGGAGGCGGCCCCAGGAAAGTTGTGCGCGTGAATGCCCACACCCATAATTCTATTTGTCCTGCCCCCGTGCATGTGCACACGACCCCCCCGCACTCCCCCGCCTTTGGCACGATGGGCCTGGTAGGCCCGTTTTTTGCTCTCCCTGGGCTCCACAGCCTTTCTAGGAGCCTGTGGAGGGCAAAAACGGCCTTCCCCACCCCCTGGAGGACCTCCAGGGGCCAGAGACAGCCGTTTGCTGACTTCCGGTGGTCCAAGAAGGCCCAAAAATCAGCTGGAGGAGCTGACCTCGCGTGCCCACCAATATGGGCCCACCACCATAGGTTCACTATCACAGACTTAGTTCCTCCCTTTTGCTTCTAGAATATCACATTGTAATACAGGATCCTTCTATTTAATAAATTCTGGAGAGAAGCATTTGAGAAAAGATTTAAGCATCAAGTGACAATTAGTGGTTCCTCCATATGGTTAATTTAGCATGCATTCCTTGTTTCTTCATGTATCCATGAGTTTAAAGTATGATGCTTTAGTCATATTAAAGTTTAGAATGAAATTTATTCTGAAAGCTTTGTCAATTTTTTACTTTACCAAATTTATTGAACAGAATAAAAATGTGATGAAGAAACTTCTGGCCAATGGGATCTGGGAAGGTTTCTTCTAGACCACGTGTATCATTGTATCATCATTCTTCTTGTGCCATAATCGTCATCGGACATTGGCCAACATGATCACCAACATCCGATGACGGATATGGCACAAGAAGAAGAAGACATATATCATTGCAAACCCACCCCCATTTGTAAGTGGACCAGGACAACCTTCCATTTAAGATACAAGGAAAACTTTGTTACAGATTAGGGTTGGATTTGGTGCAGTGATTAGAAGGCAGAATTGCAGGCTGACTCTGTCCACTGCCAGGAGTTTGATCCTCACTATCTCAAGGTTGACTCAGCTTTCCAGCTTTCCGAGCTTGGTAAAATAAGGACGAGATTGTTGGGGGTAATATGCTGACTCTCTAAACTGCTTAGCAAGCGCTGTAAACACTATGCAGCAGTATATAAGTCTAAGTGCTATTGCTATTTATTTGTATATTTATTTGCTAATTTTATATGGTGGTGAACAAAGACTAAACTGACTGCCTAGTTTTTGGAACTGTAGAGAGATGAGCTGGAGATGAGGTGCCCTTAAAAAGGGTAAGTCATGCATTTTCTGCTGCATCACATGGGACATGAGTATGAGCCCTGTGTCAGAAAGAGATGTTTCTAAGGCAGGGGTGTCAAACTCTATTTCACTGAGGGACGCATCAGGGTTGTGTTTGATCTCGGGGAACAAGCACAATGAGTGACATTGAGCTGGGCAGGGGGCATGGCCAGCTCAACGTGACTCTGAGGCTCCGTTTTCAGCCATGATGGCCTCCTTCAGCCCTCTGCCAGAGAAAACAGAGCTTAGGGCGGCTGCCGCACGTGGCCCACCCTGACTCCGTTTTCTGCTGCAATGGCCTCCTGCAGCCCTCTGCCAGCAAAAATGGAGCTTAGGGAGGCTGTGCAGGGCCCACCCGGGCTACGTTTGCGGCTGCGACAGCCTCCTCAGCCCTTTGCCAGTGAAAATGGAGCTCAGGAAGGCTGTGCGCTGGGCCAGTCCTTCACTGTTTTCAGGGTGGGCCCGTGTGACAGGTGAAAGCACCCCATGGACTGGATCCAGACCCTGGGACTTGAGTTTGACACCCCAGTTCTAAGGTCAAGTTAGGTATCCAAAAAAAGTTCCTTTTTGTTGAAAAACCACCATTAGCTAACACGACCTGGCATGAAAATAGAGAGCTACATTGATTATTAGTTACATTTGGAGACTCCTTTTTCCCAGAGAGACTTAAGGTAGCTAATAATCAAAACAAACAACTGCATTCAAGGATGTTCCTTATGAGGTTATAAGTTTCAGTTTTCTGGGCCAGGGCACATCAGAACCATCATTATGATATCATGTGAACTGAAAGCCTTGGACCTTCTCCTCAGGAGCACAAGGCCTATTCATCTGTCCCCATGGCATGAAAGACAAGTATGGAAATTCCTGACATATATGGTCTGTTTAAGAAGATAAGCTTGCCCAACCATGGCAAGCTAAATCTGAATTCCCAATGGTATCAACAGGAATTGCATCCACCCTTGATTAGAGTTATCCTTGCCTCGTTAGCTCCACCAGGAACGTGGGTAGTGGCCAAAAGACTTGTATTCTATTTTGCTAATTTTAAGCAAGGAAACAAGACAAGTTGGTGCTATGAGCACCAAAATCCCCAGCACTTGATGTCCCCTTTCAGCAGTTTTATACAGATACTAGTTTGCATAGGGGACACAAAATAGCCATCATCACCCAGCATCCCAAGTTGGACATGGCTGAATCAATTTAAAACTATGTTTCATATCACGGCATCTAAAGGACACCTTGCCAATTATATTGTCGTCTCCTAAAACATTTTTTTTAAAATTAGAAGGATTCTACTCCCCAAATTCAATTTTCACTGAAGCCTATTTGGTGAATAGGCTTAGCTACTTGAAATGTGCCCTAAGGCTTTGGAAAACAGAGAAAAGACACCAATATTTAATTCACCTTGTTGAGCAACTTTAGTTGTGAAATAGCATCTTGATCGATAGTAAGTCTCTGTCTTTCAAAAACCCCTAGTTGCTCTTCAACGGGATCCTCCCTGGAGAGAACTATCAAGCTTACGATGTCCAGATCTGCTGTCACATCACCATTTTGGTCCAAGTATAGTTTAATGTGGGAAAGATTGCAAAACTCATTCTTCTTCAAAAAGGAATGGAACTAGAACAAAAATATCCAGGAATGTTAAAAGCAGAAATGCTAGCCTGGAGTAGCCTTCAAAAGTTGTACGTGCTCCATCACTGGTGGCTTCCAAAAAGAGACTGGAAAACCATATGTCTGAAACGGTATAGAGTCTCCTGCTTGAGAAGGGGGTTGGACTCGAAGACCTCCAAGGTCCATTTCAACTCTGTAATTCTATGTCCATGTCCACATCTCTGTCTAACTACACTTGATAAGAATATATTTTTTTTTAATTTGATTTATATGCCGCCCTTCTCCGGAGACTCAGGGCGGCTTACAATGCGCTAAGCAATAGCCTTCATACTTTTATATATTTATACAAAGTCAGCTTATTGCCCCCACAAACTGGGTCCTTAATTTATTTATTTATTTTATTTATTTGTTTAAATTTCTATACCGCCCTTCTCCAAATAGGACTCAGGGCGGTGCACAGCCTAAGTAAAATTTACCTACCTTAGAAAGGATGGAAGGCTGAGTCAACCTTGAGCCTTGGAGAGATTCGAACCAGCAGTAATTGCAGGCAGCTTTGTTAATAACAGGGTGCTTAGACCACTGTACTATCAAGGATCATTTGTGGAAATGATCTCAAAATAGTAGATTGCAAATCAAATGTGAATTGGCCGTGTGATGCTCATGGAAAGAAGGCAAATGCATCCATAAAAATCTTAGAAGTAAATGTGCAGGTTCGGAGAGAAATTGACTCAAGTACAAAGTCCCCTTGCAGGCACCCCCCTTTTCAGAAGACATTGTACAACTAACTGGATCAGCTTTAGAGATGGGCAATGAAATCAAGGAAGAGATCAAAGGAGATGGTCTTAGCCTGGAGGAAAGGTAACAAGGAGACGAGTCATGTTGGTCTTTGGGGATGAAAATCAGAAGGAATCTGGGAGCACCTTTTACAATGGAGAAAATCTCTTGGCTGGCAAAAGGAGAATACAGCACTCTTCCAATAGCTGAAAGATGTTACATGTCAGGTTCCAAGTAATGCATCCCTCACAAATCAAACTCCAGGGCATTTCCTTTCTTCAAAGGAAAAATAACACATGTTGACTGTTATTCCAGAGCAGGGCTGTCAATCTTGATTTCATGGAGGGCTGCATCAGGGTTGTGTTTGACCTCGGGGGGCTGGGTGGACAAGGTTGGGATGGGTGTGGCCAGGGTGGGCAAGGCCAGCTTGGTGTAACTTGTGTTGGGGGCACATGTGGTGGCCTGGGAAGGGCTGGGGGGGGATCCAAAAACAGAGTTGGCAGAGGGCTGTAGGAGGCCATTGTGGCCAAAAATGGAGCCCAGAAGTGCAGCCCTCCCAAGCTCCATTTTCACTGGTAGTGGTCCTTCACTCTTGCCAGGGCAGCCTCACAGGCCAGATCTAAACAGCCCACAGGCCAGATCTGGCCCACAGGCCTTTAGTTTGACACCCTTGTCTCAAAGTATTGGACATGGAAAAAATGAGCTCAGTTACAAGAGAAGAGATTCTGGATGAATGAGATGAAAAGCATCCTAAATGGAGGAACAATTTTAGAGCTGATCTAGTGGACCAGAGAAGTTCAAGTTTCCTCTTCACTGATCGCTTTAACGCAAAGATCCAGCAGCCATTACTTAAAGAAGCTTTAACTGGAATTTCGGCAGGCAGGAGGGATTGTACTAGATGGCCTCAGGGACTCCTTCAAATTTATGAACATAAAATTCCAAAATGCTAATCGCAAATTCATAAGGACTGGAATTTATTTAAAAATGCATACATACTTTGTAAAATTAACACTGTCTTAATATCAAAATGTATATGTCACAGTACCCGCTCTATGAAAAATTATCCACAAATGATTGGGTTGGTCAAACGGGTTGGCCTTTTGAAGCACAAAATGGTTGAAATGGTTCCCTGCCTAATTTGTATTACTTCTCCAAAGAAAATAAGTTTCATGGATCTTTGTCGGGACTCCATACCTGCCATGGCTTCAGCCTTCGAGTCCCCAGCCTCTCTTCTCCCTCTTTCCTTCTCCTCTTGAATATGGAGGAATAAGCAGCATCCAAGGCATGGGCCATAATATTCACCAGAGAATAAAAAAATCGGTTATACGGGATCCATGTCATGTCCCTTTCCACTTTGGTGTTCAGTGGGGATGTCTGAGTGCATCTTGTCCGGCCTTTCACAGAAATGTTGTCTTTTGAAAAAGAACACTGAAAAGACTGATTGGTGAACTGTGGTTCCAGAAAGAAATCTGGTTCGAAGGAACCATCATTTGGTGTTTTTTTCAAGTGAAAACTGTAGTACCAAATACTATGGACATATTTGAGAAATGTGTGGCTTCCTATTTGCATTTCCCCATAGCCTGCATATAGCCAGACTTTTCCTTCAATGGGTTCTGGCAAACCTTGAAGTGTTGAATGGAAAAGAGGAATTCTGTCCGAAAGCGAAAAATAGGCTGCGAAGTGAACAAAGACATTGACTTGTTTCCACTTGGAGATGGCATCCCTGAAGGCTGCTGTACGTGCAGGGGTTGATAGAAGTTGTGATATAACTATACAAATCCCGTTTCTGACAAGCAGAGGTGTCAACGTCCTCATGAAGTTCACTCCACTCTCTGTGTCTGAAGCAAAGAGACCAATCAAAGACCATCCAAAATGGAGGAGCAGTTGGAGAATTCCTGGGTTGAGAATTGCTAATTTGGGTAGCATCTGGTAGAAAAAAGGGAATTGTCTTTTATCATTCAGAACTTCTGCAGCAATTGAACAGATCTGGAAAAAAATATGAAGAATGCTGTATTTGGCGGTCAGTTATTGGCTTTCAATAAATACAACTCAACCAACTCATGTCAATTTCTAAAAACCATAACTTTTCAGCTTGCTTTATTAATAAGTATTAATAAGGTTTATGGAGACAACAAACCTTGATTCCCCCTGACTGACATATTGTGTGATTACCCGCAGCGGTGGTACTTTCCCTACCAGTTCGCAAATATGAGCACACATGCTACTTCAGCACATGTGCATAGTCTCAAAAACATGCCTAAATAGGACTTCATACAGCCAGGGTGGGGGTGGGCCATCCGCGATTTCCACTACTGGTTCACCCGAACCAGTCAGAACCGGGTGAATACCACCTCTGATTACACTGTTCATGACAAACCAATTGTCAACAATGGATTATCTGTGTCTAAATCCTTCTTATTCTTTGTTCTCCTTCATCTTTCCACTCTAAACTTTATTCAAGAGGAACAAGATATTGTTTTTAGCCATAATATCTATTAGACAAATCTATTATTTATCTATAATATCTATTATTATGCAAATTGCAGGTCCCACAGATTGGGATATTTCTTGAATCGTTCAGCCAATAAAAATCCTTTCCAGGAGCTTTATGGCTCTTCAAGTCTTTTGTGTTGAATTTGATCATGGACTGATTAGGGTAAAAAATAGTTGACATATTGGTTAATATGCTTGTACTTTTTAAATGAATTGGATCAATTAATGGGAGTGGTCAGTGTAAGTCCACAAACATATATTTCCTATAAACTTTAGATAATGTAAGCCTTTGGGATTCTTTTCACAAACCTGAAATTTGTATATCATTGAAAATATTATTTTGGCTAAGCTGAAAATGAAAGCTTTCCATCTGTGCTTCCTTTTCTACAGAAGACCCTTCGATTGGACACAAAGCCCCTCCTCACCTTCACAAGGGTGCAGGAGAAGCCCCCAAAGCAATGGGGATGTTGTCATGAAATTATATGGCTGCTTGGGTGCTACACACACACACACACACACACACACACACACACACACACACACACACACACAAACAAACACACAATATCTATCCCATCCCTTGACAACACACCTAGAGTGGCCATGGAGAAAAACAGCTCTTGAATTCACATGACATATTGGTAAGGTCTTACAAATCCTTAGTAAGGCCACACCTAGAATACTGCATCCAGTTTGGTCACCATGTTACAAAAAAGATGTTGAGACTTTGGAAAAAATGCAGAGAAGAGCAACTCAGATGACTGAGACTAAAACATATACTTTTATGAACGGTGGCAGGACTTGGGTATGGCTCGTCTAGAGAAAAGAAGGAATAGGGCTGACATGATAGCAGTGTTCCAGTATTTGGGAAGTTGCTACAAAGCAACAGAAGGCAAGGCAAGAAACAATAGATAGAAACTAATCAAAGAGAGAAGCAACCTGGAATTTAGGAGAAACTTCCTAACAGTGAAAACAATTAACCAGCGGAACTACTTTCAGAAGTTGTGGAGGCTTCTGGAAATCTTAAAAATCTCCAGTGAGATTTTTAAGAAGAGACTGGACATCCAGTTGTCTGACATGGTGTAGGGTCTCCTGCTTGAGCAAGGGATTGGACTAGCAGATCCCTTCCAGCTCTATTCTGATTGATTGATTGAATTCCACAGAGGAGATATAGTTGGATTTATCGCTTACCCATCCTACCAATCCACCCAATTTACTAGATAGAGAGGCAGACATACAAACCTGTGGGATTTTGTAGGGGGCTGTTAATGTTGATATCTGGATGGAGATCTCACTGCCAGTTGATTCAAAAAGAGCCAAATGGTTGTCCTTCTTTCCACAGCCATAGTTGGGAATATTGGCTTCTCCTGTAGAGAGGAGGTCCAGCAAGGCATCTGATGTGCCAAGAGTGCTGAAATAGTTGTCATGGATGTTGTAGCCAAGTGTGAGATTGTGCAGGAGAGGGGAATTCTTATTGACCATTTGAATAGCGAAAATATGGCGTAGGATTCTAGACTGATCAGAGTATATTCTAGTGTAAAAAATGTTCATTTTATCATCACCACAACCATCATCAATCTTAAAATATATTTTATATTTTTAAATATACCTTTGCTTGACTAGTGAAAATGAAGCATTGCACTTCTGAATGAGCAATAAATAAACTCCTGTAAAAATGATCACATTACTATCATCACTTCTGCTGTTCAACTGCTGTTCGGCTTCCAGCAGTTTGGCATTTTGGGTCTCGCTGGCTGAGGGTTGGCTCAGCCTTCCATCCTTCCAAGGTCAGTAAAATGAGGAGCCAGATTGTTGGGGGCAATATGCCAACTCTGTAAACCTCTTAGAGAGGGCTGTAAAAGCACTGTGAAGTGGTATATAAGTCTAAGTGCTATTGCTATGGACACCCAACATCAAAATCTTCATCAAAAAAGCACAACAAAGAATGTTCTTTCTGTACTAACTCAGAAAGCTCAAACTGCCCAAGGAGCTGCTGATCCAGTTCTACAGAGGAATTATTGAGTCTGTCACCTGCACCTCTGTAACTTTCTGGGTTTGGTTCTGCAACCCAACAAGACAGACTCAGACTTCAGAGAATAAATAGAACTGCAGAAAAAACCATGGCTACCAACCTGCCTTACATTGAGGACCCGTATACTGCACGAGTCAAAAAGAGGGCTGTGAAAAAAGTTACAGACCCCTCACATCCTGGATATCAACTGTTTCAACTCCTACCCTCAGAACAACACTATAGAGCACTGCACAACAGAACAACTAGACACAACAAAAGTTTTTTCCCAAACGGCATCACTCTGCTAAACAAATAATTCCCTCAACACTGTCAAACTATTCACTAAGTCTGCATTACTATTAATCTTCTCATCATTCCTATCACCCATCTTCTGCCACTTATGACTGTATAACTGTGACCTTGTTGCTGGTATCCTTACAATTTATATTGGCTGTTTCCTAATATGATTTGATTGCTTATTTGTACCCTATGACAATCATCGGGTTGTACCTTATGATTCTTGAGGAATGTATCTTGTCTTTTTATGTACAATGAGACTGTATGCACCAAAGATAAATTCCTTGTGTGTCCAATCACACTTGGCCAATAAAGAATTCTACTCTACTCTACTCTACTCTACTCTACTCTACTCTACTCTACTCTACTCTACTCTACTCTACTCTACTCTACTCTACTCTACTCTACTCTATTCTACTCTATTCTATCATCATCAACAGAACCAACAACATATTTGTTTTTTAATGTAATCCACTTTCTCTCTCGAAGCCTACAGAATCTTAAACCAACACGGACTCCAAACCCAGAGACAAATGATCCTCACCCATCTCCATTTAATTTTAATGAATGTTGGGGAGATGGAATGGATACAGCCCCCCTCCTGGGTTAAGAATCGCAAATATACCAATATTTGTAACAATAGTAATTTTCATCTGGCCAGTAACCAAGGTCAGAAATAAATGAATGATTAAAGTGGAATCACCACAGAAGGAAGAGGATGTTTCAAAAGTGACTCAGAAACCAATTGTAAAAAATAAGTCATCCTGTATTTCTATAAGGATCAGGAAGTAAATATCAATGAGTAGTTTGAAATGAGCTGAGCAGGGGAAACCAAAATAATCACTAATTTAAACAAAAGTCAGTACAGTATTCAAATCACAAATTCAAGACTGAACGGGGAGAAGAAAATAATGTGGACTTTTTTTCTGTCCCATCTTTGGACTTGAGTCTTTTCCTCAAAATAAGACAAAGAAAGCATGGAAATCAACATGATTCAGGAAAGTAGATAGGACATGTGCTTCAATATAGGAGCCAGTGGAATAAGGAGAACAAAATGAGAGTGTTCGAATTATAAACGGAGGGAATGCAACTGCATTATCCTGGATGACTTACGAGTCAAACTGATTAGAAGGCTCTGCGTTGAAAGGGAGCGTTATATGCAGCAGTTTTGATGCAGCGATGATTATGTTAATGCAATGGTCTCCTGGTCTGTAATAACTCCATGGTTTTTTTGCACCCTGGTGCTCAAAACTCAGCAGGCATTTCGTTCTCAGCTTCCCCGAGACAGGCTGGGACAACAGCAGCATCAAAAGCAGAAGCAGGAGGTCCATCATTTGTAGGGCTGAATCAATTACTTTCCTGTTTCTAAACAAGAACAGGAAGAATTAAAAGCCCTCTCATAAAAGCCAGTGACTTTCCTGATTCAGACAGAGACAAACCAAGCTTCACCTGGAAAAGAGAGAAAGGTACATTTAACAGCACAGCCCCTACCTGTCCTAAAATTCAGATAACACAGAGTGTGACCTAAAGCCTTTATCCTTTCCTTGAGGCCACCTCCCTCCATGTTGCTTCAGTCTGCTGTTTACATCAGTTACTGGAGAAGTAGAAGACATCTCAAAGAGCAGGATGGTGATAATTACAGTGGGAAGCAACTTTTCCTCTGGGGATGATGAACTCCTTCCTTGGCTCCATTTGCAGAAAAGAAGCCAGAGTATAGCATGTTAGTGAAAAGTTACAGATACGTCCCTGAGGTCATGGTTCTCTATCGGTTGTGGTCTTTCCTGTCAGGACATGTCCAGAAAATGATGCTGCAGGAAGACACAGTATTGTTGTTGACTTCTGCTGCTCTTCAACATGGTTTCTTTTCTCCAGGGGCTGCTGGGTAAGGCCACCCAGAGTTATGGAGTTTGGTGCCACTCTAGGTTGAAAACATGGAATGTTTTTAAATTTTAATATGGAGAAAGCAGTGGTGAAATGTAAACTTTTTTGCTACTGGTTCTGTAGTCGTGGCTTTGTGGGCATGGCTTTGTGGGGGCGTTATGTGACTGGGTGGGCATGACCAACTTTTTTTTTTTTTTACTTTTTAAGCATTTTTTTACTACGGGTTCGGGTAGTAAAACAATGCTTTAAAAAAGTAAAAACAAAAGGTTCCGAAAATCGCACATACAGCTGTGATCATCGTAACTTTTTTTTACTTTTTCAAGCACTTTTTTACTACCAGTTTACCGGAACCGGAGTGAACCAGTAGCATTTCAACCCTCAGAGAAAGATAGAGAGTCAATAGATTTTTTTTATTGACATCAATTTGTTGCCACGCCCACCAAAAAACTGGTTTGAAGCAGGGGTGGGCTGCTGGGGGTTCGCAGGGGTTCTGGAGAACCTCTAGCTATGATTCTGTGTAGTTCAGAGAACCCCCAAATCCCACACCTGGCTGGCCCGGCCCAGCCCACCCCTCCCAGGAGTCCCCACACAGCCCCTTTTGGATGCAGGTAAGTGCAGGGCACACACTCGGGGAAGTCAAAACACGGGCCTACCGGAAATTTGGGAAGATTGGAAACATGTGCGTTTTAGCCTCCAGAGGGCCTCGGGAGCATGAGGAGGCCATTTTCGCCCTCCTGGAAGTCCGAGAAAAGCCTCCAGAGCCCGGAGAGAGCCCCCAGCCATGGTGCAGGAGGCCTACTAGGCCATGCCCACCATGGCCACGCCCACCCAGAAACCAGGCAGAGAACCCCTTGCTAAAATTTTTGAAGCCCACCCCTGGTTTGAAGAGACATGATTTCCCTTCTTCTGGTTGTGTGGATGCACTCTATGGTGATAGGGCTTTTTGACCTCCAGATCTCTGATGCTGTCTAGGGAAAAGAAGGACTAGAGGGGACATGACAGCAATCTTTCAGTATTTGAGGTACTGCCACAAAGAGGAGGGGGTCAACTTATTTTCCAAAAAATCAAAAGTCAAGTCAAGAAACAATGGGTGGAAACTAACCAAGGAGAGAAGAAACCTGGAATTAAGCAGAAAGTTCCTAACAGTGAGGACAATTAATCAGGGGAACAGCTGCCTTCAGAAGTTGTGGGTGCTTCATCGCTGGAGGTTATCCTCACACGGAGACTGTCATTCTCCCCTTAACCTGATTCCTGGCACCAAAATTCCTTCCAAGAGGCAATACCAAATGTCAGCCAGAGTCAGCCACCCTGCAACAGTATTTGGTCTTAAATTTGCAAAAGGAATTTATATGACCATGCCAATCACCAGCTTCAGCTCCTGACTTTTCTGTGTCCAAGAAGCAAAGAACACCAATCACAAGTGTGGATAAATGAATCATACATTTATTTATTAATTCACATATTTTATCTTTGATTATTACATTGGATTTTAATTTCACTAGTCTTGAACTTTGTAGTTTTAATTCTTTCATTATTAAATCACCTTAATTATCAAATGGATGCAAAGGAAGCATACAAACCCTGTAATAAATTCAATGAATAATTAAATGTTATAAGCCTACGAAACCAATTCACAATCAGTTCCCCACTTTTATCATTAGATGCTCCTTAGTGTTTAGATCTGGTCTCAGGATGATAATGTAGCACTTGGGGAAGAAGATGCAGCCCAGAAGCCCAGCACTGGAGGCCAAGATGGAGAAGATCTGCACGACCACCATGAACTTTCCTTTAGTGCTCAGGTAGGTGGGCAGGAAGGAGATCCAGACGCTGCAGAAAACCAGCATACTGAAGGTGATCAGCTTGGCCTCATTGAAGGCCCCAGGCAGGTTCCTGGCCAGGAAAGCTACAGTGAAGCAAATGATAGCTAGGAAACACATATAGCCAAGGACAAGATAAAACATGGTGACAGAGCCTTCATTGCACCGAAGGATGATCTCTCCTGGCAGGGTGTGCAAATCAGAGTCAGGGAATGGGGGAGAGATTCCAAGCCACGTGGCACAGATGATAATTTGTCCAGCAGAACAAGAAAGGATGATGGAGTTGGCCAAGCTCTTCCCCAACCATTTTCTCACTCTGTTCCCTGGTTTTGTGGCAAGGAAGGCCAATACCACTGTGATTGTTTTGGCCAACACAGAAGACACGGCTACTGAGAACACAGTGCTGAACGCCGTTTGTTGGAGAAGACAGGTGGCTCTTCTTGGTCGGCCAATGAAGAAAAAGGAGGACAAGAAGCAAAGCAGGAGGGAGACCAGGAGGATGAAGGAGAGGTCCCGGTTGTTGGCTTTGACAATGGGAGTTTCTAGATATTTAATGAGTATGATTAAAACAATTCCTGTGGTTAGGAACAAGAGTAAGGCAAAAGAGACCAGGATGATGCCCAGATGTTCTTCATAGGACAGGAAGGTTATTCTTTTTGGGATACATTGGACTCTGTTCTCGGTTGGATATTGATCATATGGGCACTTTGTGCATTTTTCAGTATCTGAGAAAACAAAAAGTAATATTTCTTTTATATCTCTTTTCACCTTTCAAGAAAGATCTTCTTTGGATTTCAGATGATACTGACCGAACATGGCAGGTGCCAATATTCAAAATAGAAATGGGGGCTGGTTGATAATACTAACTGTGACTGTGGGAACATCCCACAAACTTTATACAGTATCATATTGCTACAAAATGCCCCCTCAGAAGGTTTCCTGGATCCCGGCATTAAATACAACATCTTGAGGGCATTGTTGCCCAATGGCTAAACAGTCTAGATATCCAGCCATAGATTTAGACACTCTGGTAACTGTTCATACATAATTTAATTTTATTCATAATTGTACCCATCATTTTTTTTTAAAAAAAATTTGATTTATATGCCACCCTTCTCCGGAGACTCAGGGCGGCTTACAATGCGTTAAGCAATAGCCTTCAATCTTTTGTATATTTTATACAAAGTCAGCTTATTGCCCCCACAAACTGGGTCCTCATTTCACCTACCTTAGAAAGGATGGAAGGCTCAGTCAACCTTGAGCTTTGGAGAGATTCGAACCAGCAGAAATTGCAGGCAGCTGTGTTAATAACAGGGTGCACTAAACCTCTGTACTATCAAGGCTCTTTCTATTCTATATTATATGCATAATATTTCTATTATGCATTGTTGAAATAATTCACCATTCTGGTGTTTTATATTTTGATAAACATTTTTATATCCTGTTTCTTCTAATTTTATGTAATAATGCTGTATTCTTTTACAACATACAAAATAAATATAATTGATTAGCGTATTTTTTGGACTATAAGACGCACCAAAGTATAATACACACCTTAGTTTTTGGCGAGGAAAATAAGAAAAAAGCTGATTGGCGGGTGGATCACCCTACCAGAATACCTCCAATCAGCTGTTCCCAGAGGTGAACTTTAGCAACAGGTTCATTGGTTGTGAGCTCTGTGCCTTGTTTTTTTTTCAACTTTTGAAACCCCCGTTTCAGAGGCCTTTTTTTCAGCCTCTCGAATGGAGGTTTCAGAGCCTTTTTTCAGCGGGGCTACACTCAGTGTATAAAATGCACCCAAATTTTCACCCTCTTTTAGGGGAGGGAAAGTGCATCTTATACTCTGAAAAATACGGTGTCAGCTCCAGTGTGCTGTCGGCATGGAGCTGCCATTTGTGGGGCATTGATCAAGGCTGCTTGGGAAGGGAAGGCCATATGACCTCCTAAGGGCTTTAGGGGTTCCACAAAAACCCGTCCCAGAGGATGCTGGGCCGACAGGACATCGATATGAACCGCAGGTGCCAGGGGTACAGGACCACTACGGCAGACTGTACACCTCCCAGTGGGATTGTGGGATTGTGGGGGCAATAAGCTGACTTTGTATAAAAAAGAACACCGCTGGGGGGGGGCGAAAGCCATACTAAGCAGGTATAAACAATAGTATGAAGGCTACTACTTAATGCATTGTAAGCTGCCCTGAGTCTCCCGAAAAGGGTGGCATATAAATCAAACCAATAAATAAATAAATAAATAAATAAATAAATAAATAAATAAATAAATAAATAAATAAATAAATAAATAATACATTATTGCAGTGACAACGGTCATGGATGGGGAGGCGGCAGGCTGGGTGGCGGATCTATATAGAGACCATGCGGCCAAGTTGGGTGATTTAGGCTTGTTTCTATCTGGCCTCCAGGAGAGGTTTGAAGACAGTACTGGAGCACAACAGGCCGAGGGAGACCTATTGAAGATAAAACAGAGGGGGAGGCCTGTGGCAGAATACATCAGGGAATTCAGAAGGCTGGCTGGTAAAGTGCGGGGGTGGCCTGAGAGACTCATTGTTCACACTTCCGGTAGCTCCGCGTAACGCCGACGGAGCTCCTTTTAGGAGCTCCAGCCCTGTGACTCCGTACAGCCGCTAGAACAGTGAAAACCAGCTGTCCAGCGGCTTTAAAACTCTCCCCCAGGGAAAAGGGGGAGAGAAGAGCAGAAGGGTCTGGGTAGAGCTCCCCTAGACGCCCAGGCTTTTTTTTTTAAGCCTGGGGTTTGCAGGGTGAGAGCTCCCTGAAAGCCCTTCAAAACTCCGGAGCCTGGACGAGTCTGCTTAAAACAGACCGAAGCGTCGCGACCACTCCAGCAAAGCAACTAGAAGGATTAAAAAGAATTTGGATTTTGGATTTTAGGTCCCTTCCCACCAAGGACTTGGAGACCAGTGATAGTGAGGGTGACACAGATCCAATGGTGCATATGGCCATAAAACCATTTGTGGTGCCTGTCGTCTTAGAGGCTGAGTGACATAGAAGGTGTGCAGCCCTCATTGACTCAGGTTGCAGATGGTATCTAATAAGCATGGGGGTGGCTGCTGAGCTAGGAGTCAGATTACATCGATTAGGTCAGCCCATCGTTTTGAACAGATGGATGGGTCTTTGTTGGGGGGTCAGTCAGCAACCCATGTCACCAGCAAAATGATAATGGAAATAGGTCAACACAGGGAGGAAATATGCTTCATTGTAGTATCCAGAATCACCGAGGAGATAGTCCTCGGTTTGGCTTGGTTGGATAAGTGGGGCCCCAAAATATGGTGGGGAGGTGGTTGTCGGCATCTATGGATAGGGCTAGGTCCCAATCCACCCCCACATGAAAGCCACCGATACTCCATGCCCATACCTGAATGTCCATCAAATACCACAGTGGATACGGATGTACAAGAGTGGTTAGCCCAAGCAGAACAGGTATGGCAAATCGCCAAAAAACCTGACAGAAGGCATCGGATAATTACAAACATCAGGCCGATAAAGCCAGATGGCCAGCACCACCCTTTCATGTAGGCCAACAAATATTCCTGTCTACAAAGTATCTGAACCTATGCCTCCTGAGTAGGAACTTAGGTCCCAAATATATTGGGCCCTTCCCGGTGGTAAGGGTGATCAACCCAGTAACTGTAAAACTCCAACTGCCCAGGCTGTTGGGAAAAACACACCCGGTGTTCCACTGCAGTCTGCTGTGCCCAGCCCACTTATCTACACTCAGGGAGACCCCGTTGCAACCACCTCCACCACTGATGGTGGATGGGAAACAGCAGTACGAAGTAAAGAAGATGCTGGATACCCGATGGCATAGGGGTAAGCTCCAATACCTTCTCTTATGAAAGGGATATCAGAGGCCTCCTGGGTGCCCGAACATGATATACAAGCTCCCCGATTGATTGATAGGTTTCATAGGAAATACCCAGGGAAGCCGGGTGGACCCGGGAATCCACAACATGGCATTTCCGTTTCAGAAGGCGTCTCCATGGTAGAGGGGCCGCATGTCAGCTCCAGTGTGCTGTCGGCATGGAGCTGCCATTCGTGGGGCATGGAGCTGCCATTCGTGGGGGGAGGAAAACACAAACCTCGTTTCAGCCCAACATCTGCTTCGTCAAGCCTCCCAAGAACTGACAGGATTGACGGGAGGGAATAGCTGGGGGGTGACATCATCATGGCCAGCCGGAAATAGCAAGGGGATTAACTGTTTAGATGCTGGTTGCAAATACTCAAGTGGATTAACTGTTTATATATATCTTTTGGGCTGTAATATAAACCTGGTTTGGGTGAGCAAAGGCCAATGATCTGAAACCATTTCTCAATTTCAAAGAACGCAGATGTTCCTAAGAACAGTCAACATGGGAGGACAGTTCCAAACTGACAAGAAAAGAGAAGTTTCCTCTAATGCAAGTGATCTTGCACAATCCACCGTGTCCTTGTATCTCTTCCTACCTCATCCCTCAAGATCTTTTTCTTATCCCTCCCATTATGGAAGAAATTGGGCCCCTTGAAAATTAAGAACCACAAAATTATCAACCTCCGATGTGTCTTTTTTAAAATGCACATTGATCAAAATGCTCTAGATGAATCTAGCACCCTTTCCTCTGGTGTGACCCACCTTCCTGAGTGGAGATAGTCCCTTCTGGACAAGGAACACAGTCATAGCAGCAAACTGGCTCTCCTTCTTGACCACGCTTGAAAAATCCAGGATGACAATTTTCCACACATCTGGACTGAGGCAGAGACTAAGGAAAAAACAAGGAATGCCTAATAAAGTTTTTTAGAAATAACCATCATTGAAAAATGGAGGTAGACATGAATATTAGTCAAGAAGTTGCCTGGGTACGTAGTTCGCTTAAGTAAATAAGAAATTTTTAACAAACTCTCAATGTTGCAAGGGATCTACCAGCAGATTCTTCACTTAGTTCAGTGATGACTAACCGTTTTGCTATCGCGTGCCAAAAATGGGAGGCGGCCCCAGGAAAGTTGTGCGCGCGCGTGCCCACACCCATAATTCTATTTGTCCTGCCCCCGTGCATGTGCACACGACCCCCCCGCACTCCCCCGCCTTTGGCACGATGGGCCTGGTAGGCCCGTTTTTCGCTCTCCCTGGGCTCCACAGCCTTTCTAGGAGCCTGGGGAGGGAAAAAAACGGCCTTCCCCACCCCCTGGAGGGGCCAGAGACAGCCGTTTGCTGACTTCCGGTGGTCCAAGAAGGCCCAAAAATCAGCTGGAGGAGCTGACCTCGCTTGCCCACCAATATGGGCCCACCACCATAGGTTCACTATCACAGACTTAGTTCCTCCCTTTTGCTTCTAGAATATCACATTGTAATACAGGATCCTTCTATTTAATAAATTCTGGAGAGAAGCATTTGAGAAAAGATTTAAGCATCAAGTGACAATTAGTGGTTCCTCCATATGGTTATATTAGCATGCATTCCTTGTTTCTTCATTTATCCATGAGTTTAAAGTATGATGCTTTAGTCATATTAAAGTTTAGAATGAAATTTATTCTGAAAGCTTTGTGAATTTTTTATTTTACCAAATTTATTGAAAGAGAATAAAAATGTGATGAAGAAACTTCTGGCCAATGGGATCTGGGAAGGTTTCTTCTAGACCACGTGTATCATTCTTCTTCTTTCATATTCATCATCGGACATTGGCCAACATGATCACCAACATCTGATGACAGATATGGCACAAGAAGAAGAAGACATATATCATTGCAAACCCACCCCCATTTGTAAGTGGACCAGGACAACCTTCCATTTAAGATACAAAGGAAAACTTTGTTACAGATTAGGGTTGGATTTGGTGCAGTGATTAGAAGGCAGAATTGCAGGCTGACTCTGTCCACTGCCAGGAGTTTGATCCTCACTATCTCAAGGTTAACTCAGCTTTCCAGCTTTCCGAGCTTGGTAAAATAAGGACGAGATTGTTGGGGGCAATATGCTGACTCTCTAAACTGCTTATCAAGCGCTGTAAACACTATGGAGTAGTATATAAGTCTAAGTGCTATTGCTATTTATTTGTATATTTATTTGCTAATTTTATATGGTGGTGAACAAAGACTAAACTGACTGCCTAGTTTTTGGAACTGTAGAGAGATGAGCTGGAGATGAGGTGCCCTTAAAAAGGGTAAGTCATGCATTTTTTTGCTGCATCACATGGAACATGAGTATGAGCCCTGTGTCAGAAAGAGATGTTTCTAAGGTAGGGGTGTCAAACTCTATTTCACTGAGGGACGCATCAGGGTTGTGTTTGATCTCGGGGAACAAGCACAATGAGTGACATTGAGCTGGGCAGGGGGCATGGCCAGCTCAACGTGACTCATTGAGGCTCCGTTTTCAGCCATGATGGCCTCCTTCAGCCCTCTGCCAGAGAAAACAGAGCTAAGGGCGGCTGCCGCACGTGGCCCACCCTGACTCCGTTTTCTGCTGCAATGGCCTCCTGCAGCCCTCTGCCAGCTTAGGGAGGCTGTGCAGGGCCCACCCAGGCTACGTTTGCGGCTGCGACAGCCTCCTCAGCCCTTTGCCAGTGAAAATGGAGCTCAGGAAGGCTGTGCGCTGGGCCAGTTCTTCACTCTATCCAGGGTGGGCCCGTGTGACAGGTGAAAGCACCCCATGGACTGGATCCAGACTCTGGGACTTGAGATTGACACCCCAGTTCTAAGGTCAAGTTAGGTATTCAAAAAAAGTTCCTTTCTGTTGAAAAACCACCGTTAGCTAACACCAACTGGCATGAAAATAGAGAGCTACATTGATTATTAGTTTCATTTGGAGACTCCTTTTTCCCAGAGAGACTTAAGGTAGCTAATAATCAAAACAAACAACTGCATTCAAGGATGTTCCTTATGAGGTTATAAGCTTCAGTTTTCTGGGTCAGGGCACATCAGAACCGTCATTATGATATCATGTGAACTGAAAGCCTTGGACCTTCTCCTCAGGAGCACAAGGCCTATTCATCTGTCCCCATGGCATGAAAGACAAGTATGGAAATTCCTGACATATATGGTCTGTTTAAGAAGATAAGCTTTCAGCAGTTTTATACAGATACTAGTTTGCACAGGGGACACAAAATAGCCATCATCACCCAGCATCCCAAATTGGACGTGGCTGAATCAATTTAAAACCATGTTTCATATCACAGCATCTAAAGGACACATTGCCAATTATATTGACGTCTCCTGAAACATTTTTTAAAAATTAGAAGGATTCTACTCCCCAAATTCAATTTTCACTGAAGCCTATTTGGTGAATAGGCTTAGCTACTTGCAATGTGCCCTAAGGCTTTGGAAAACAGAGAAAAGACACCAATATTTAATTCACCTTGTTGAGCAACTTTAGTTGTGAAATAGCATCTTGATCGATAGTAAGTCTCTGTCCTTCAAAAACCCCTAGTTGCTCTTCAACGGGATCCTCCCTGGAGAGAACTATCAAGCTTACAATGTCCAGATCTGCTGTCAAATCACCATTTTGGTCCAAGTATAGTTTAATGTGGGAAAGATTGCAAAACTCATTCTTCTTCAAAAATGAATGGAACTAGAACAAAAATATCCAGGAATGTTAAAAGCAGAAATACTAGTCTGGAGTAGCCTTCAAAAGTTGTACGTGCTCCATCACTGATGGCTTCCAAAAAGAGACTGGAAAACCATATGTCTGAAATGGTATAGAGTCTCCTGCTTGAGTAGGGGGTTGGAATCGAAGACCTCCAAGGTCCATTTCAACTCTTCAATTCTATGTCCATGTCCACATCTCTGTCTAACTACACTTGATAAGAATATTTTTTTTTTAATTTGATTTATATGCCGCCCTTCTCCGGAGACTCAGGGCGGCTTACAATGCGCTAAGCAATAGCCTTCATACTTTTGTATATTTATACAAAGTCAGCTTATTGCCCCCACAAACTGGGTCCTTAATTTACCTACCTTAGAAAGGATGGAAGGCTGAGTCAACCTTGAGCCTTGGAGGGATTCGAACCAGCAGTAATTGCAGGCAGCTGTGTTAATAACAGGGTGCTTAGACCACTGTACTATCAAGGATTATTTGTGGAAATGATCTCAAAATAGTAGATTGCAAACCAAATGTGAATTGGCCGTGTGATGCTCATGGAAAGAAGGCAAATGCATCCATAAAAATCTTAGAAGTAAATGTGCAGGTTTGGAGAGAAATTGACTCAAGTACAAAGTCCCCTTGCAGGCACCCCCCTTTGAGAAGACATTGTACAACTACTGGATCAGCTTTAGAGATGGGCAATGAAATCAAGGAAGAGATCAAAGGAGCTGGTCTTAGCCTGGAGGAAAGGCAACAAGGAGACGAGTCATGTTGGTCTTTGGGGATGAAAATCAGAAGGAATCTGGGAGCACCTTTTACAATGGACAAAATCTCTTGGTTGGAATAAGGAGAATACAGCATTCTTCCAATAGCTGAAAGATGTTACATGTCAGGTTCCAAGTAATGCATCCCTCACAAATCAAACTCCAGGGCATTTCCTTTCTTCAAAGGAAAAATAACAGATGTTTACTATTATTCCAGAGCAGGGGTGTCAAACTCGATTTCATGGAGGGCTTAATCAGGGTTGTGTTTGACCTTGGGGGGCTGGGTGGACAAGGTTGGGATGGGTGTGGCCGGTGTGGGCATGGCCAGCTTGGTGTAACTTGTGTTGGGGGCACCTGTGGTGGCCTGGGCAGGGCTGGGGGGGATCCAAAAACGGAGTTGGCAGAGGGCTGTAGGAGGCCATTGCGGCCAAAAATGGAGCACAGAAGTGCAGCCCTCCCAAACTCCATTTTCACTGGTAGTGGTCCTTCACTCTTCCCAGGGCAGCCTCACAGGCCAGATCTAAACAGCCCACAGGCCAGATCTGGCCCACAGGCCTTTAGTTTGACACCCTTGTCTCAAAGTATTGGACATGGAAAAAATGAGCTCAGTTACAAGAGAAGAGATTCTGGCTGAATGAGATGAAAAGCATCCTAAATGGAGGAACAATTTTAGAGCTGATCTAGTGGACCAGAGAAGTTCAAGTTTCCTCTTCACTGATTGCTTTAACGCAAAGATCCAGCAGCCATTATTTAAAGAAGCTTTAACTGGGATTTCGGCAGGCAGGAGGGATTGTACTAGATGGCCTCAGGGACTCCTTCAAATTTATGAACATAAAATTCCAAAATGCTAATCGCTAATTCATAAGGACTGGAATTTATTTAAAAATGCATACATACTTTGTAAAATTAACACTGTCTTAATATCAAAATGTATATGTCACAGTACCCGCTCTATGAAAAATTATCCACAAATGATTGGGTTGGTCAAACGTGTTGGCCTTTTGAAGCACAAAATGGTTGAAATGGTTCCCTGCCTCCTTTGTATTCCTTCTCCAAAGAAAATAAGTTTCATGGATCTTTCTCGGGACTCCATACCTGCCATGGCTTCAGCCTTCGAGTCCCCAGCCTCTCTTCTCCCTCTTTCCTTCTCCTCTTGAATATGGAGGAATAAGCAGCATTCAAGGCATGGGCCATAATATTCATCATAGAATAAAAAAATCGGTTATACGGGATCCACGTCATGTCCTTTTCCACTTTGGTGTTCAGTGGGGATGTCTGAGTGCATCTTCTCCGGCCTTTCACAGAAATGTTGTCTTTTGAAAAAGAACACCGAAAAGACTGTTTGGTGAACTGTGGTTCCAGAAAGAAATCTGGTTCGAAGGAACCATCATTTGGTATTTTTTTCAAGTGAAAACTGTAGTACCAAATACTATGGACATATTTGAGAAATGTGTGGCTTCCTATTTGCATTTTCCCATAGCCTGCATATAGCCAGACTTTTCCTTCAATGGGTTCTGGCAAACCTTGAAGTGTTGAATGGAAAAGAGGAATTCTGTCCGAAAGCGAAAAATAGGCTGCGAAGTGAACAAAGACATTGACTTGTTTCCACTTGGAGATGGCATCCCTGAAGGCTGCTGTACGTGCAGGGGTTGATAGAAGTTGTGATATAACTATACAAATCCCGTTTCTGACAAGCAGAGGTGTCAACGTCCTCATGAAGTTCACTCCACTCTCTGTGTCTGAAGCAAAGAGACCAATCAAAGACCATCCAAAATGGAGGAGCAGTTGGAGAATTCCTGGGTTGAGAATTGCTAATTTGGGTAGCATCTGGTAGAAAAAAGGGAATTGTCTTTTTTCATTCAGAACTTCTGCAGCAATTGAACAGATCTGGAAAAAAATATGAAGAATGCTGTATTTGGCGGTCAGTTATTGGCTTTCAATAAATCCAACTCAACCAACTCATGTCAATTTCTAAAAACCATAACTTTTCAGCTTGCTTTATTAATAAGTATTTATAAGGTTTATGGAGACAACAAACCTTTATTCCCCCTGACTGACATATTGTGTGATTACATGCAGGGGTGGTAGTTTCCCTACCAGGTCATAAATATGAGCGCACATGCCACTTCAGCACATGCGCATGGCCTCAAAAACATGCCTAAATAGGACTTCATACAGCCAGGGTGGGGGTGGGCCACCCGCGATTTCCACTACTGGTTCACCCGAACCAGTCAGAACCGGCTGAATACCACCTCTGATTACACTGTTCATGACAAACCAATTGTCAACAATGGATTATCTGTGTCTAAATCCTTCTTATTCTTTGTTCTCCTTCATCTTTCCACTCTAAACTTTATTCAAGAGGAACAAGATATTGTTTTTAGCCATAATATCTATTAGACAAATCTATTATTTACTTGTGGAGAAGAACCTGCAAATTGCAGGTCCCGAAGATTGGGATATTTCTTGAATCGTTCAGCCAATAAAAATCCTTTCCAGGAGCTTTATTGCTCTTCAAGTCTTTTGTGTTGAATTTGATCATGGACTGATTAGGGTAAAAAATAGTTGACATATTGGTTAATATGCTTGTACTTTTTAAATGAATTGGATCAATTAATGGGAGTGGTCAGTGTAAGTCCACAAACATATATTTCCTATAAACTTTAGATAATGTAAGCCTTTGGGATTCTTTTCACAAACCTGAAATTTGTATATCATTGAAAATATTATTTTGGCTAAGCTGAAAATGAAAGCTTTCCATCTGTGCTTCCTTTTCTACAGAAGACCCTTTGATTGGACACAAAGCCCCTCCTCACCTTCACAAGGGTGCAGGAGAAGCCCCCAAAGCAATGGGGATGTTGTCATGATATTATATGGCTGTTTGGGTGCTACACACACACACACACACACACACACACACACACACACACACACACACACACACACACACACACACAATATCTATCCCATCCCTTGACAACACACCTAGAGTGGCCATGGAGAAAAACAGCTCTTGAATTCACATGACATATTGGTAAGGTCTTACAAATCCTTAGTAAGGCCACACCTAGAATACTGCATCCAGTTTTGGTCACCATGTTACAAAAAAGATGTTGAGACTTTGGAAAAAATGCAGAGAAGAGCAACTCAGATGACTGAGACTAAAACATACAGTTTTATGAACGGTGGCAGGACTTGGGTATGGCTCGTCTAGAGAAAAGAAGGAGTAGGGCTGACATGATAACAGTGTTCCAGTATTTGAGAAGTTGCTACAAAGCAACAGAAGGCAAGGCAAGAAACAATACATAGAAACCAATCAAAGAGAGAAGCAACCTGGAATTTAGGAGAAACTTCCTAACAGTGAAAACAATTAACCAGCGGAACTGCTTTCAGAAGTTGTGGAGGCTTCTGGAAATCTTAAAAATCTCCAGTGAGATTTTTAAGAAGAGACTGGACATCCAGTTGTCTGACATGGTGTAGGGTCTCCTGCTTGAGCAAGGGATTGGACTAGCAGATCCCTTCCAGCTCTATTCTGATTGATTGATTGAATTCCACAGAGGAGATATAGTTGGATTTATCACTTACCCATCCTACCAATCCACCCAATTTTACTAGATAGAGAGGCAGACATACAAACCTGTGGGATTTTGTAGGGGGCTGTTAATGTTGATATCTGGATGGAGATCTCACTGCCAGTTGATTCAAAAAGAGCCAAATGGTTGTCCTTCTTTCCACAGCCATAGTTGGGAATATTGGCTTCTCCTGTAGAGAGGCTGTCCAGCAAGGCATCTGATGTGCCAAGAGTGCTGAAATAGTTGTCATGGATGTTGTAGCCAAGTGTGAGATTGTGCAGGAGCGGGGAATTCTTATTGACCATTTGAATAGCGAAAATATGGCGTAGGATTCTAGACTGATCAGAGTATATTCTAGTGTAAAAAATGTTCATTTTATCATCACCACAACCATCATCAATCTTAAAATATATTTTATATTTTTAAATATACCTTTGCTTGACTAGTGAAAATGAAGCATTGCACTTCTGAATGAGCAATAAATAAACTCCTGTAAAAATGATCACATTACTATCATCACTTCTGCTGTTCACCGGCTTCCAGCAGTTTGGCAGTTTGGGTCTCGCTGGCTGAGGGTTGGCTCAGCCTTCCATCCTTCCAAGGTCAGTAAAATGAGGAGCCAGATTGTTGGGGGCAATATGCCAACTCTGTAAACCGCTTAGAGAGGGCTGTAAAAGCACTGTGAAGTGGTAGATAAGTCTAAGTGCTATTGCTATGGACACCCAACATCAAAATCTTCATCAAAAAAGCACAACAAAGAATGTTCTTTCTGTACTAACTCAGAAAGCTCAAACTGCCCAAGGAGCTGCTGATCCAGATCTACAGACCAATTATTGAGTCTGTCACCTGCACCTCTGTAACTTTCTGGGTTTGGTTCTGCAACCCAACAAGACAGACTCAGACTACAGAGGATAATTAGAAGTGCAGAAAAAAACATGGCTACCAACCTGCCTTCCATTGAGGACCTGTATACTGCACGAGTCAAAAAGAGGGCTGTGAAAAAAGTTACAGACCCCTCACATCCTGGACATCAACTGTTTCAACTCCTACCCTCAGAACAACACTATAGAGCACTGCACAACAGAACAACTAGACACAACAAAAGTTTTTTCCCAAACGGCATCACTCTGCTAAACAAATAATTCCCTCAACACTGTCAAACTATTCACTAAGTCTGCATTACTATTAATCTTCTCATCATTCCTATCACCCATCTCCTCCCACTTATGACTGTATGACTGTAACCTTGTTGCTGGTATCCTTACAATTTATATTGGCTTTTCCTAATATGATTTGATTGCTTATTTGTACCCTATGACAATCATCGGGTTGTACCTTATGATTCTTGAGGAATGTATCTTGTCTTTTTATGTACAATGAGACTGTATGCACCAAAGATAAATTCCTTGTGTGTCCAATCACACTTGGCCAATAAAGAATTCTACTCTACTCTACTCTACTCTACTCTACTCTACTCTACTCTACTCTACTCTACTCTACTCTACTCTACTCTATTCTATTCTATTCTACTCTATTCTATCATCATCAACAGAACCAACAACATATTTGTTTTTTAATGTAATCCACTTTCTCTCTCGAAGCCTACAGAATCTTAAACCAACACTGACTCCAAACCCAGAGACAAATGATCCTCACCCATCTCCATTTAATTTTAATGAATGTTGGGGAGATGGAATGGATACAGCCCCCCTCCTGGGTTAAGAATCGCAAATATACCAATATTTGTAACAATACTAATTTTCATCTGGCCAGTAACCAAGGTCAGAAATAAATGAATGATTAAAGTGGAATCACCACAGAAGGAAGAGGATGTTTCAAAAGTGACTCAGAAACCAATTGTAAAAAATAAGTCATCCTGTATTTCTATAAGGATCGGGAAGTAAATATCAATGAGTAGTTTGAAATGAGCTGAGCAGGGGAAACCACAATAATCACTAATTTAAACAAAAGTCAGTACAGTATTCAAATCACAAATTCAAGACTGAACGGGAAGAGGAAAATAATGTGCACTTTTTTCTGTCCCATCTTTGGACTTGAGTCTTTTCCTCAAAATAAGACAAAGAAAGCATGGAAATCAACATGATTCAGGAAAGTAGATAGGACATGTGCTGCAGTATAGGAGCCAGTGGAATAAGGAGAACAAAATGAGAGTGTTCGAATTATAAACGGAGGGAATGCAACTGCATTATCCTGGATGACTTACGAGTCAAACTTATTAGAAGGCTCTGCGTTGAAAGGGAGCGTTATATGCAGCAGTTTTGATGCAGCGATGATTATGTTAATGCAATGGTCTCCTGGTCTGTAATAACTCCATGGTTTTTTTGCACCCTGGTGCTCAAAACTCAGCAGGCATTTCGTTCTCAGCTTCCCCGAGACAGGCTGGGACAACAGCAGCATCAAAAGCAGAAGCGGAAGGTCCATGATTCGTAGGGCTGAATCAATAACTTTCCTGTTTCTAAACAAGAACAGGAAGAATTAAAAGCCCTCTCATAAAAGCCAGTGACTTTCCTGATTCAGACAGAGACAAACCAAGCTTCACCTGGAAAAGAGAGAAAGGTACATTTAACAGCACAGCCCCTACCTGTCCTAAAATTCAGATAACACAGAGTGTGACCTAAAGCCTTTATCCTTTCCTTGAGGCCACCTCCCTCCATGTTGCTTCAGTCTGCTGTTTACATCAGTTACTGGAGAAGTAGAAGACATCTCAAAGAGCAGGATGGTGATAATTACAGTGGGAAGCAACTTTTCCTCTGGGGATGATGAACTCCTTCCTTGGCTCCATTTGCAGAAAAGAAGCCAGAGTATAGCATGTTAGTGAAAAGTTACAGATAGGACCCTGAGGGCTGGATTCTCTATCGGTTGTGGTCTTTCCTGTCAGGACCCATCCAGAAAATGATGGTGGAGGAAGACACAGTATTGTTGTTGACTTCTGCTGCTCTTCGACATGGTTTCTTTTCTCCAGGGGCTGCTGGATAAGGTCACCCAGAGCTATGGAGTTTGGTGCCACTCTAGGTTGAAAACATGGAATGTTTTTAAATTTTAATATGGAGAAAGCAGTGGTGAAATGTAAACTTTTTTGCTACTTGTTCTGTAGTTGTGGCTTTGTGGGCATGGCTTTGTGGGGGCGTTATGTGATTGGGTGGCCGTGGCCACCTTTTTTTTTTTTTTACTTTTTAAGCATTGTTTTACTACCGGTTCGGGTAGTAAAAGAATGCTTTAAGAAAGTAAAAAAAAAAAGGTTCCGAAAATCGCACATACAGCTGTGATCATCGTAACTTTTTTTTTTACTTTTTCAAGCACTTTTTTACTACCAGTTTACCAGAATCAGAGTGAACCAGTAGCATTTCACCCCTCAGAGAAAGATAGAGAGTCAATAGATTTTTTTTATTGACATCAATTTGTTGCCACGCCCACCAAAAAACTGTTTTGAAGCAGGGGTGGGCTGCTGGGGGTTCGCAGGGGTTCTGGAGAACCTCTAGCTATGATTCTGTGTAGTTCAGAGAACCCCCAAATCCCACACCTGGCTGGCCTGGCGCACCCCACCCCTCCCAGGAGTCCCCACACAGCCCCTTTTGGATGCAGGTAAGTGCAGGGCACACACTCGGGGAAGTCAAAAAACGGGCCTACCGGAAATTTGGGAAGACTGGAAATGTGTGCGTTTTAGCCTCCAGAGGGCCTCGGGAGCCTGAGGAGGCCGTTTTCGCCCTCCTGGAAGTCCGAGAAAAGCCTCCAGAGCCCGGAGAGAGCCCCCAGCCATGGTGCAGGAGGCCTACTAGGCCATGCCCACCATGGCCACACCCACCCAGAAACCAGGTAGAGAAGCCCTTGCTAAAATTTTTGAAGCCCACCCCTGGTTTGAAGAGACATGATTTCCCTTCTTCTGGTTGTGTGGATGCACTCTATGGTGATATTTATTTATTTATTTATTTATTTTATGCGATTTATATGCCGCCTTTCTCCCTAGGGACTCAAGGCGGCTTACAAAATGACAGCTTCAATACAAATCACAATACAATACCAAATTAAAATCAGTAACCCAATTAAAAATGATTTAAAATTATACCAGTGTACCCCCAAACGGATCAGTTTAATTGGCGGAAGAGCCATGTCTTCAGCTCGCGACGGAAGGAAAGAAGGTCGGGGGCTGTCCTGAGCTCAGTGGGCAATCCATTCCAGAGGGTCGGGGCTCCCACAGAGAACGCCCTCCCCCTGGGGGTCGTCAGCCGACATTGTTTAGCCGACGGCACCCTGAGGAGGCCGACTCTGTGAGAGCGCACAGGACGATGGGAGAACGGCTGGAGATGGTCCTGCAAGTACCCTGGGCCTAAGCCATGAAGGGCTTTATAGGTGAGCACCAGCACCTTGAAACGTATCCGGAGTGCCACCGGCAGCCAGTGCAGCTCACGCAGGAGAGGTGTTACACGGGAGTATCTAGACGCCCCCGTAACTACCCGCGCGGCTGCATTTTGGACTAGCTGAAGCCTCCGGACACATCCCAAGGGCAGCCCCATGTAGAGGGTGTTACAGTAGTCCAACCTAGAGGTAACAAGGGCGTGAGTGACCGTGGCGAGGGCATCCCGGTCTAGGAACGGGCGCAACTGGCGCACAAGACGGACCTGTGCGAAGGCCCCCCTGGTTACGGCCGTCAGATGGTCATCTAAAGACAGCCGAGAATCCAGGAGGACACCCAAGTTGCGGACCCTGTCGGAGGGAGCAAGGATTTCACCTCCGATCATTAAGGATGGAACCTCCAGATCCCGGGATGCCGGCATCCACAGCCACTCAGTCTTGGAAGGGTTGAGTCTAAGCCTGTTCCTCCCCATCCAAACCCGCACCGCTTCCAGGCAGTGGGACATCACGGAAAGGGCATCCCTAGGGTGGTCAGGGGTGGAGATGTAAAGCTGGGTATCATCAGCATATTGATGATACCTCACCCCAAAACCACGGATGATCTCACCCAGCGGTTTCATATAGATATTAAAGAGCAGAGGGGAGAGAACCGATCCCTGAGGCACCCCACAAGTGAGAGGCCTCTGGGAGGATCCCTGACCCCCCGCCCAAACAGACTGCAGACGGCCCGAGAGATAGGAGGAGAACCACTGTAAAACAGTGCCTCCTAACCCTATCCCCCTGAGCCGCTGCAGCAGGATACCATGGTCGATGGTATCGAATGCCGCTGAGAGGTCAAGAAGGACCAGGATGGAGGAGCAACCCCCATCCCTGGCCCGCCAGAGATCATTTACTAGGGCGACCAATGCCGTTTCCGTGCTGTGGCCACGCCTGAAACCAGATTGGTAAGGATCCAGGTAGTCAGTTTCCTCCAGGAATTGAGGGAATTGCTGTGCCACCACGGACTCAACAACCTTCGCTAAAAAGCGAAGGTTGGAGACTGGACGGTAGTTGTTAAGTACGTCAGGATCCAGGTTAGGCTTCTTAAGGAGGGGTCGAACCACCGCCTCTTTAAGCGCAGCGGGAAAGACCCCTTCCTTTAGTGAAGCGTTGACAATAGCCTGGATCCAGTCTCCAGTCACCTCCCTGGCTGCCGAAACAAGCCAGGAGGGACAAGGGTCCAGTAAACATGTGGAAGACCCCAACCTACCCATAATCCTGTCCACGTCATCCAATGAAACAGGCTCAAACTCAACCCAGATGTCTCCACCGAGACTAGGCCCTGTCACCTCAACGGACTCTGTCCAGTCGGAGTCCAACCCGGTCCGAATCTGAGTGATTTTATCTTGCAGAAACTGTGCAAAATCCTCAGCACGGCCCTGTAAAGGGTCCTCCCTCGCTTCCTGATTAAGGAGGGAGCGGGTCACTCTAAACAGGGCTGCTGGGTGATTTTCTGCAGATGCAATGAGAGTGGCGAAATAGTTACGTTTCGCCACTTCCATCGCCACAAGATAAGACCTAATATGGGTTCTTAGTTGTGTTCGGTCGGACTCGGATCGGGAGGATCTCCAACCACCCTCCAGGCGTCTTTTCCGACGCTTCATTTCCCTGAGCTCCACGGTAAACCAAGGAGCCGCCCGGGATCTGCGTCGGATCAGAGGCCGCAAAGGCGCGATTCGATCCAAGGCCCCCACCGCAGCCTGTTCCCAGGCCGCGACAAGGGACTCAGATGAATCATGGGCTAAGGAGGCGGGAAATGACCCAAGCTCCATCAGGAAACTTTCAGGTTCCATCAGGCGCCTGGGGCGGAACCATCTTACTGGTTCCACACCCCTGCGACGGGGGGTGGCGGAGGAAAAGTCGAGTCTAAGGAGGGAATGATCGGTCCATGACAGAGGTTCAATAGATAGAGTCCCCTCCCCACGATCATTTATCCACTGTCCAGAGAGAAAAATAAGGTCTAGTGGGTGTCCTCCAATATGAGTTGGGCCCTGTACAATCTGAGTCAGGTCCATGGCCGTCATGGAGGTCATGAACTCCCGCACCAACTCAGATGACTCACCGGCCGATGGCAGATTGAAATCTCCCACAACCAAAAGGTTGGGAAGTTCCACCGTCAATTCGGCTAAGACATCTAGTAGTGCGGGCAGGGCTGAGGCCACGCAGCTGGGGGAGAGGTACATGATCAACAGCCCAGACTGAACTCCAGGGTCCCATTTCAAAAGGAGGGATTCACACCCGCCAACCTGAGGAACAGTGACCTCCCTGTGATAGGGCTTTTTGACCTCCAGATCTCTGATGCTGTCTAGGGAAAAGAAGGACTAGAGGGGACATGACAGCAATCATTCAGTATTTGAGGTACTGCCACAAAGAGGAGGGGGTCAACTTATTTTCCAAAAAATCAAAAGTCAAGTCAAGAAACAATGGGTGGAAACTAACCAAGGAGAGAAGAAACCTGGAATTAAGCAGAAAGTTCCTAACAGTGAGGACAATTAATCAGGGGAACAGCTGCCTTCAGAAGTTGTGGGTGCTTCATCACTGGAGGTTATCCTCACATGGAGACTGTGATTCTCCCCTTAACCTGGTTTCTGGCACTAAAATTCCTTCCAAGAGGCAATACCAAATGTCAGCCAGAGTCAGCCACCCTGCAACATTATTTGGTCTTAAATTTGCAAAAGGGATTTATATGACCATGCCAATCACCAGCTTCAGCTCCCGACTTTTCTGTGTCCAAGAAGCAAAGAACACCGATCACAAGTGTGGATAAATGAATCATACATTTATTTATTAATTCACATATTTTATCTTTGATTATTGCATTGGATTTGAATTTCACCATTCTTGAACTTCGTAGTTTTAATTCTTTCATTATTCAATCACCTTAATTATCAAATGGATGCAAAGGAAGCATAGAAACCTGTAATAAATTCAATGAATAATTAAATGTTATAAGCCTATGAAACCAATTCACAATCAGTTCCCCTCTTTTATCATTAGATGCTCCTTAGTGTTTAGATCTGGTCTCAGGATGATAATGTAGCACTTGGGGAAGAAGATGCAGCCCAGAAGCCCAGCACTGGAGGCCAAGATGGAGAAGATCTGCACAGCCACCATGAACTTTCCTTTAGTGCTCAGGTAGGTGGGCAGGAAGGAGACCCAGACGCTGCAGAAAACCAGCATACTGAAGGTGATCAGCTTGGCCTCATTGAAGGCCCCAGGCAGGTTCCTGGCCAGGAAAGCTACAGTGAAGCAAATGATAGCTAGGAAACACATATAGCCAAGGACAAGATAAAACATGGTGACAGAGCCTTCATTGCACCGAAGGATGATCTCTCCTGGCTGGGTGTGCAAGTCAGAGTCAGGGAATGGGGGAGAGATTCCAAGCCACGTGGCACAGATGATAATTTGTCCAGCAGAACAAGAAAGGATGATGGAGTTGGCCAAGCTCTTCCCCAACCATTTTCTCACCCTGTTCCCTGGTTTTGTGGCAAGGAAGGCCAATACCACTGTGATTGTTTTGGCCAACACAGAAGACACGGCTACTGAGAAGACAATGCTGAACACGGTTTGTCGGAGAAGGCAGGTGGCTCTTCTTGGTCGGCCAATGAAGAAAAAGGAGGACAAGAAGCAAAGCAGGAGGGAGACCAGGAGGATGAAGGAGAGGTCCCGGTTGTTGGCTTTGACAATGGGAGTTTCTAGATATTTAATGAATATGATTAAAATAAATCCTGTGGTTAGGAACAAGAGTAAGGCAAAAGAGACCAGGATGATGCCCAGATGTTCTTCATAGGACAGGAAGGTTATTCTTTTTGGGATACATTGGACTCTGTTCTCGGTTGGATATTGATCATATGGGCACTTTGTGCATTTTTCAGTATCTGAGAAAACAAAAAGTAATATTTCTTTTATATCTCTTTTCACCTTTCAAGAAAGATCTTCTTTGGATTTCAGATGATACTGACCAAGCGTGGCAGGTGCTTATAGAGTAATAAATATAGAAAACTGATCCTATATTCTTATTTATAGAAAAATAAGAATATGTATGTATACGGGATAAATTCAAGAAAAATTTATAGCCCAGGAGAGAATATATGGAGAATATATTTGATGTAACACGTTTCTATTCTAAACAGGTGGGAGACATGGAGGAGAATATGCTGAAAAGCAGCCTATACAATATGCTGTGAATCAGCCAAAACAATAAAAATGGAGAGGAGGAGAATATGCTGTAAAACAGCCAAAATAAAAATGTTGTGAATCAGCCAAACAATAGATTTAGGAGTGGAGGAGAATATGCTGGTAATCAGCAGGAGGAATGGAGGAGAATATACTGGAAACCAGCTAAAATAAAATATACTGGGAACCAGACAAAACAATAGATGGAGACGTGGAGGAGAATATGCTGTAAAACAGTCTAAAGAAAAAAATGTTGGAAATCATTTGGGGTGAAAAAGAAGATGATAAATTATAATTAAATAATGCGAACTGATTTTGAAATGATGTTATGTAAAATGAGAAGTGTAATTGATGATAAGCCTAAGAAAATTAGATGTAAATCAATAGAGGTTAAGATAGAGATTTGATGAAATGGGTCTTGAGACTAAGGAATATATATGGAATTTTGATTTATAAAATGATATAAATTAGAATTGTGTTTATTGGAAACTAAAGATTGTATATAAAAAGGAGCTGTGTTTATTTGGGAATTAAGATTTATGGTGATACAATAGAATGCTAAATATTTAGATTAAGATGTTAGAATTTGTGATAAAAATTGGTGGTTTGACCTATTTTTGGAGGCCGTGCGGGCCTGGATGGGGAGGAACAGGCTCAGACTTAACCCCTCCAAGACCGAGTGGCTGTGGCTTCCGGCGCCCCGATATAGTCAGCAGGTGCCATCGCTGACTATTGGGGATGAATCTTTGCCCCCCACGGAGAGGGCTCGCAATCTGGGTGTCCTCCTGGATGCGCGGCTGTCTTTAGAAGAGCATATGACGGCCGTGGCCAGGGGGGCCTTTTATCAGGTTCGCCTGATTCGCCAGTTGCAGCCCTTTCTGGATCGGGACGCCCTGCGCACGGTCACTCATGCCCTTGTTACTTCCCGGTTGGACTATTGTAATGCTCTCTACATGGGGCTCCCCTTGAAGAGCACTCGGAGGCTCCAACTGGTCCAGAATGCAGCCGCGCGGGTGGTTATGGGCGTAACCCGTTATGCCCATGTGACACCCCTCCTGCGCAAGCTGCACTGGCTCCCGGTGGTCTTCCGGGTGCGATTCAAGGTGTTGGTTACCACCTTTAAAGCGCTCCATGGCATAGGACCCGGGTACCTCCGAGACCGTCTTCTGTCACCAATAGCCTCCCACCGACCAGTTCGTTCCCACAGAGAGGGTCTCCTCAGGGTGCCATCAGCCAAGTTATGTCGGCTGGCGACGCCCAGGGGGAGGGCCTTCTCTGTGGGAGCCCCAGCCCTGTGGAATGAACTGCCCCCGGAAATTCGTAAGATATCTGACCTCCGGGTGTTTCGCTGCGCATTGAAGACCCTGTTGTTCCGCCAGGCCGGACTATCAATACAATAGTTTTAAATTGGGGTATTTAAATTTATTGGGGTTTTAAATTTGAGCCATTTATTTAATTATTTTAAATTTTATATCACTGTTCTGTTTGTGTTTTTAAATAGGCTATACACCGCCCTGAGTCCTTCGGGAGAAGGGCGGTATAGAAATAAAATTATTATTATTATTATTATTATTTTATCTTAAAAGATGTAAATGGATGAAACTTGGAATCAAATTTGTTAAAGTAGTGTAAGTATTTTTGAGACTATAAGACACACCTTAGTTTTTGGGGATGAAAATAAGAAAAAAGCTGATTGGTGGGTGGATCACCCTCCCAGAATACGTCCAAGCAGCTGTTCCCAGAGGTGAACTTTAGCAACAGGTTCGTTGGTTGTGAGCTTTGCTCCCTGTTTTTTTTTTCAGCCTCTGAAACCCATGTTTCAGAGGCCTTTTCTTCAGCCTCTCAAATGGAGGTTTCAGAGGCTTTTTTCAGTAGGGCAACATTCAGTTTATAAGATGCTCCCAAATTTTCACCCTCTCTTAGGGGGGAAAAGGTTCATCTTATACTCCGAAAAATACGGTAGTTGGTTTTCTTTTCTCCCTGCTTTCCGTTAGCTCTGATTCCTTTTAATCCCAATAGTGGAAGTAAGGCTCTCCCCCCTTTTAGAACCACAACTGTATTCCCTTTTTGTTGCTGTTGTAACTGTTGGTATTTCATAACTTCAACTTCCAATTTCCTAAGAAAATTGGAAAAATAAAAAGAAAAGAGAAATCACAGTAGCAATCCAACAAAGGAGACTATGATGGTGGTTATGCTGAACCTGGGAATGTTAAACTGGGCTATAAACAATATTTGTCTTTTACCTCTTAATCCATAATATGAAAAATTAAAGCACTAAAAATAAAAGAGGCAGCTTTTACCCCTAATAATGGTAAATTTAATTTATGTTCCTTCTTTCACACAGTTGACCTCTCCCACTTCTTTAGGGCAAGTCTTCTGTGTGTATTTGTTGTGGCCCGCCAGTGGATCTGGCAGCAGATTCGGACAGTGAGGAGGTTGAGGAGGAACATGGACCAGTCCTGGAGTCTGGGGAAGGCTCTGACGAGTGCTCTGCACCAGAGGCAGAGATGGAGTCAGGGCCGTCTGACAGTTGTCAGCTGCCTTCGGAGTCGGACATCAGTGGGGCAGAAGAACAGCCGGAGCCTGTTCCCAGTGTGAGCATGCGCAGAGTTGCCAGGAGAAGGGAACCAAAAAACCAAAAAGCCATTAGAGGTAGTGTTTCTAGACCTAATTGGACCCAAGAAACCCAGCATAGGAGGTGCCTGCTATATTCTGAGCATAGTAGACCATTATTCAAGATACAGATTCTGTTATTTAATGAAAACAAAATGTGAAAATTCCAGCATATTAACAACTGGCTATGTTTTGTGGAAAGGAAACAGAAATTTAAGGTTAAATGCTTAGTGACTGATATTGGTACAGAATTTACCAACCAAAGATTGGAAAAGTTATTGCAGGAAGCAGGGATCCAGCATAAATGGTCTGTGCCATACAGACCACAACACAATTCGTATATTGAAAGAAGAGGTCAGACATTACAAGCCATGACTAGAACTATGTTGGCAGATTCTGGTTTGCCTGAAAATTTATGGGGTGAGGCTGTTATGTGTGCTAACCATGTGTTAAACAACGTGGTTCATTCCTCTACAGGAGAAATACCATTCACCTTATGGCATGGGAGGAAACCAAATCTAAGTTACTTACACACATTTGGAACCCCAGCTTGGGTACATATTCCATCTAATTTAAGGAGAAAGGATCAACAGAGAGCCAGAAAAATGTTTTTCGTTGGCTATGAATCAAATCATAGGTCTTTTAGATTTTGGGCACAGGGAACTACTAGTGTGTATTGTAGTGCAAGTGCTAAATTCCTAGAGCACGAAGGATGGGATAAATTAGAGCGTGCAGATTATAGACATGATAATAATACTGTTAGTGTAGAGCATCATATTCCTGATGATATTCCTGAGGATTTAGATGATGTAAAATCCTCTATCAAGGATGAAGAACAGGAAGTAGGTTTAGAGGAGGTAGTTTTATGGGAGGAGTCAGATGAACCATCTGCAGTAAGTCCTGTTTTACCTAGGAGATCAACTAGGGAAAGGCATCCACCTGATCGATATAAAGCAACCGTAATTTTCCAGGTGTATCCAAAGTGTTGTGAAAGCTATGGATTAAGAATCTAGACTGTATATATTGACCTGTCCAAAGGGGAGAATGTTAGGATATGGTTTGAGCCTAACAAGTTGTCCAGGCAATATATGTGTACTGTAACTTTAATCTGTAAATGTATTGTGTAACTTTAAGGCTTTAATGCTGAGTCATGCTGTAATTAGGTAATGACTGGTTGTGAGAGTATTTAAGCAAGGTATTGTAACGTGTTCAGTTGCTGCTATGATATGCTGCCATTGTGTATGAAGCTGATGTGATATGCTACCAGAGTATGATATGCTGCCATTGAGAGGAGTTGCTATCTCTAAACATCGTTGGATGGATGCTACCATCATGGTTTGTGAACCAGAGTGAGTTTGTTATTCTAACCAACTAATGTTTGTTTGGTAAGAAGATATCTGTAACTACTGGACTGATTTAACTGGCAAAGACTTGGAATTTGTTTAAAGACCATGAGACTGTTTTTCTACTATAAAGTAAGCTTTTGATAAACCAGTTTGCATATCTCTTATTCATTGCTCTCAGCAACGTTTCCTTGTGCATTTACTCTGCTGGTTGGTAACACAACAACAATATCCTTAACAGAACAGCTAAGGAACAAGGTTCGACTCAGGAGTAAAGCCACAGATGGATGGTGAATGGCTCCTCCCCTGGGAAATAAAGAGGAGCAAAAAGGGAGGGGAGTTTGCAGGAGACAATTCATTCAATTCATTAGAGTGGAGATCTGTTCCTGACTTCTTGCCAAGTATTGCCTGCTACAGAATGGCGTTTGGAAGATATCGGCCTGGCAGCTCTCCAAGCCTGGTAAAGGTCTGAACTTGTGAAATCTCTTGAAAGACTGTTGGCCGGGACTTTGCTGGAGAAGAATTCACTTTAAACTAAATAAAAGGAATTTTATCAGGATGAGGAGCTGGCTTCGTGTTTTTGGGAAGCCTAGGTCAGAATAGTATTTCTCTCATCCCTTGAACCCAAACACTCTCCCTCCATGGTTCCCCGAATTAGATCTTTCTGCTTAGGGGGTTCCGTGATCTTAATAAAGATTGACTGATTAATGAATTGATTGATTCATATATCTCTTGGGCTGTAATATAAACTTGGTTTGGGTGAGCAAAGGCTATTGATCTGAAATGATTTCTCAATTTCAAAGAATGCAGATGTTCCTAAGAACGGTCAACATGGGAGGACAGTTCCAAACTGACAAGAAAAGAGAAGTTTCCTCTAATGCAAGTGATCTTGCACAATCCACCGTGTACTTCTAACTCTTCCTACCTCATCCCTCAAGGTCTTTTTCTTATCCCTCCCATTATGGAAGAAATTGGGCACCTTGAAAATTAAGAACCACAAAATTATCAACCTCCGATGTGTCTTTTTTAAAATGCACATTGACCAAAACGCTCTAGATGAATCTAGCACCCTTTTCTCTGGTGTGACCCACCTTCCTGAGTGGAGATAGTCCCTTCTGGACAAGGGACACAGTCATAGCAGCAAACTGGCTCTCCTTCTCGAGCCCTCTTGAAAAATCCAGGATGACAATTTTCCACACATCTGGACTGAGGTAGAGACTAAGGAAAAAACAAGGAATGCCAAACATAGTTTGTTAGAAATAACCATCATTGAAAAATGGAGGTGGGCATGAATATGAGTCAAGTAGTTGCTTAGGTAAGTTGTTCACTTAGGTAAATAAGAAATGTTTAACTAACTCTCAATGTTGCAAGGGATCTAACTACTGGCAGATTCTTCACTTAGTTCAGTGCCAAAAGCAGAGGGAGTGAAGGGGGGGGGACGTCGTGCGCGTGTGTGCCCACACCCATAATTCTCTGTGCCCTGTCCCCGTGCATGTGCGCATGACCTCCCTGCACGCCCCCACCTTTCGCACGATGAGCCTAGTATGTGCACTGCCCCCGTGCATGTGCGCATGACCTCCTCGCACTCCCCAGGCTCCAGAGCCTTTCTAGGAGCCTGGGTAGGGCGAAAACAAATTTCCCCACCCCCTGGAGGCCCTCCAGGGGCCGGAGACAGCCCATTTGCTGACTTCCGGTGGTCCCAGAAGGCCCAAAAATCAGGTTGAGGAGCTGAGCTCGCGTGCCCACCCTTACAGCTCTGTGTGCCACCTGTGGCACGCGTGGCATAGGTTCGTTATATGCACCAGTTTTGATGTAGCGATGATTATGTTAATGAAATGGTCTCCTGGTTTGTAATAACTCCATGGTTTTTTTGCACCCTGGTGCTCTAAACTCAGCAGGCATTTTGTTCTCAGCTTCCCCGAGACAGGCTGGGACAACAGCAGCATCAAAAGCAGAAGCAGGAGGTCCATCATTCGTAGGGCTGAATCGATTACTTTCCTGTTTCTAAACAAGAACAGGAAGAATTAAAAGCCCTCTCATAAAAGCCAGTGACTTTCCTAATTCAGACAGAGACAAACCAAGCTTCACCTGGAAAAGAGAGACAGGTACATTTAACAAAACAGCCTCTACCTGTCCTAAAATTCAGATAACACAGAGTGTGACCTAAAGCCTTTATCCTTTCCTTGAGGCAACCTCCCTCCATGTTGCTTCAGTCTGCTGTTTACATCAGTTACTGGAGAAGTAGAAGACATCTCAAAGAGCAGGATGGTGATAATTACAGTGGGAAGCAACTTTTCCTCTGGGGATGATGAACTCCTTCCTTGGCTCCATTTGCAGAAAAGTATAGCATGTTAGTGAAAACTTACAGATACGCTCCTGAGGGCAGGGTTCTCTATCGGTTGTGGTCTTTCCTGTCAGGATGCGTCCAGAAAATGATGCTGGAGGAAGACACAGTGTTGTTGTTGACTTCTGTTGCTCTTCAACATGGTTTCTTTTCTCCAGGGGCTGCTGGCTAAGGTCACCCAGAGCTATGGAGTTTGGTGCCACTCTAGGTTGAAAACATGGAATGTTTTTAAATTTTAATATGGAGAAAGCAATGGTGAAATGTAATTTTTTTTGCTACCGGTTTTGTGCGTGTGGCTTGGTGGGCATGGCTTGGTGGGGGGTTTTGTGACTGGGTGGGCATGGCAAACTTTTTTTTTTTTTACTTTTTCAAGCACTTTTTTACTACTGGTTCACCCGTACTGGAAATTTTTATCACTACCGGTTCACCAGAACCGGAGGGAACCAGTAGCATTTCACCCCTCAGAGAAAGATAGAGAGTCAATAGATTTTTTTTCTTGACATCAATTTGTTGCCATGCCCACCAAAAACCTGGTTTGAAGCAGGGGTGGGCTGCTGGGGGTTCGCAGGGGTTCGGGAGAAGCTCTAGCTATGATTTTGTGCATTTCAGAGAACCCCCAAATCCCACACCTGTCTGGTCCGGCCCACCCCACCCCTCCCAGGAGTCCCCACACAGCCCATTTTGGATGCAGGTAAGTGTAGGGCACAAACTCAGGGAAGGCAAAAAATGGGCCTACCGTTAGTTTGGGAATGTGAGGGATCTCACGAAGAATGATGGTTCATTGAGGGCGCTTCCAAGAAAAGGTCAGCACACAAGGATGCAATCAAATTAAGTCTTTATTTAGAAGTAAAAGTGGAGTAAAATAAGGTCCCAGGCATGGAGGCATCCATGCCTGGATTGAGCCCATGGGTCAGTCCCATAGGAGACTAGAACAAGAGCAGGCAAAAGGGAAAGGGTAAAAAGGGGCAAAAAAAGGGGAGAGCAGCCCCTGTGCAGGGGTTCTTATAGGGGCCCCTGCCCCCTCCCTTACAAGGTGTGTGCGGGGGCCGGAGGGCCATTAACTTTCCCCAATGGGGCTTCAGGGGCCGGAGCCCCTTGACCCACCAGTGGGATCAAAGGTGCCTCTTTGCCCCCATCTGGTGGCTTTTGAAGAGACTGCCATGGCTGGCACAAAACACCTAACAATTCCCCTTCTTGCCAGCCAATGACAGGTGACGGTGAATGTGTGTGAGAGGGTGAGCAGGTGTCATAGACATACAGATGCATCGTTTACAGGATCAAACACAAACGCTTACACAGAAGGTTGTGTCGGTCAATGGGCACAGGTTTTGTAAACAGGTCAGCTAACTGGTCGGTAGTGTTACAATGTTTGATTTGTACAAACCCCATTCTGGCAAGCTGCCTGACATTCTTGTAGCGGATGTCTATGTGGCGAGACCTAGAGCCCACCATGTATGCCCCGGAGATCCCAATTGCGGCCGTGTTATCTTCCTGAATTTGGATGGGCAGAGTAGGAGGTGCCCAGATGCTCGTTACCAGAGCATTGAACCAAATTAAGTCATTTGCAGTGTCCGATAGGCTGGCATATTCTGCCTCAGCCGTGGAGCAAGAAACAAATTTTTGCTGCCTAACATGCCAATGGATAGGACAGCCATTTAGCAGTATGAGGAAACAAGAGGTGCTCCGTCTACTCTTGGTGTCACCAGCCCAGTCTGCGTCTGAGTAAGCGGAGAGCTGGGCCGGCTTCCCCTTCTCTGGTTCCAGCATAAGGAGGGCATCGGCCATGCCCCTGAGATACCTAAGTACCCTCTTGACAGCAATCCAGTGGAATTCCTTTGGGTTTTCCACATGCCTGGACAATAGATTTACAGCTAAAGCTATGTCAGGCCTGCTCCAATTACTAATGTATAGCAAGGAGCCAATCACAGATCTATATAATTTGTCTGTGAAGTCAGGGCTGTCTTTGTGATTGTGGCCGTAGTAATCACTTTGCGTTGGGTTAGACTCCACCATTTTACATTTGGCCAACAATTCCTCAATTTTTTTCTTTCTGGGATAATGCAAATCCCTTCTTAGTGGCCAAGATATGTACACCCAGGTACCTGTCAACCTGCCCCAAGGACTTCAGGGTAAATTTTTCCCCCAGGGCCTTGGCAAATTTGTCACACCAATCCTTGCCAGGCCCTACGTATAGGAGGTCATCCACGAAAACCAACACCCGTTCTGTATTACCTTTGGTGTCACTTGTAAAAATGCACTCATCTGCTTGAGATGCCCTGAAGCCAATTCGCTCTAAACCCTTTTTGAGGCAGTTGTACCAGAGTTTCCCCGACTGCTTGAGGCCATATAAACCCTTTTGGAGTAGCCATGTGTTTCCCCCCTCCTGCTGGTAACCAGGAGGGGCCCTCACGTAGATCTGCCGGTCCAAGTTGGCATGGAGGTAGGCCGTCTGGATGTCAAATTGGTAGACTTCCTTCCCCAGAGTGGCTGCAGTTATGAGGGCGGCCTTGACTCTTTCTGCCCGGACAGTTGGAGAGTAGGTCTCTATGTAGTCCTCCATGTAGCGTTGGGCGAACCCCTGTGCTACCAAGCAGGCCTTGTACAGATAGCAGCCATTGGCAAGTGGTTTGGCCTTGAAAACCCACCTTGTGCCAATGACCTTCTTCTCCTTGGGTGGCTGCCCGGGGGTGAAGACCTTGAGTTTTCTCAGGCTCTCCATCTCCTGTTCCATCGCGAGCTGCCACTTCTCCTGTTCTTTGACGGGCAGCTCCTGGATGTCAGAGAAAGTCTTTGGGGTGACCACGACGCTGTTGACGGATGCGACGTGCCCAATGTCAATTCTCTTAGGTGGGACCCCCTTGTTGGACCGCTTTGACCTTCTGACTTCCTGCCACTCACCACCCTTTTCCTCTGTGGGTTCCTCACCAACTGGCTGTTCACGACCGGGATGTGGAGGCCCTCGGTCCCAGGCGTTGGGCATCATGGGCCTCTGGAGCGTCGCTGGAGGCGAAGAGTCAGGTGAAGATGGCGTGTCTTCCCCCTCAGGACTGGACGGCTCATCCTCCTCATCTGGACCAGGTAGGCTGACCTCTTCGTCCTGTTCCTCGCTCTCGTCAGTGGCAGGGTCTGTGGTTGTCTCAGGTGGTGTCATGGTTGGTGCAGCTTTGCTGGGCCGGTTAATGTATGGACCCATATCATTTGAGTGGATCTGGGTCCAATTGGAGTCCTCTTCGAAGGAGGCAGATTGGGAGGTCACAATCCTGCCCCCTTCTCCCAGGAATCAGTAGGCCTTGGAGCCAGGGGCATAGCCCAAGAACCTCAGTCTCTGGGAGACGGATCTCCCCTTCTTTCGCAGCTGCTTGGGGATGTGCACCCAAGCGTAGGAGCCAAACACACGCAAGTGTCCCAAATTTGGCTTCCTACCGTGGACCAGAAAATATGGGGTCTGGTTCACAACGCTGCTCCAGGTGCGGTTCAGGGTGTAGTTGGCGTAGTGTACCGCCCCACCCAGTACGATTCCGCAACCCCAGCATCCGCAATCAGGCTGCACACCATGGTCTGCAGAATGCCATTGCGTTTTTCTGACACACCATTCTGCGCAGGTGTAAAAGGCGCTGTAGGAAAATGGTGTATGCACTTGTGCCTTATCCAGTCCTGGAATTTTCGGGACATGAACTCAGCCCCACGGTCGCTCTGCAGCTGCACGATCTTTGTATTGTACTGAGTTTCCACATAGTACAATGATTTTATGGCATCAAAGGCTTCAAACTTTTATGTGAGGGTATACACATGGCCATACCTCGAGAAATCATCGACAGCAGTGAGGAAATACTGCCTTTTTTCTAGGGATGGTGTAAATGGCCCAACCAAATCAACATGTATTAATTGATAAGGGTATTGAGTTTTACGCAGTGACACCTTAGGTATTGGGGCGGCCTTCCTCTTTGCCCTCTTACAGATGGCACAGTCCAGAAACACCTCACAATCCTGGAGATGAATCCCCTCAGCGAATTCCCCCATCTTTTTAACCACTGGGAAGCTTGCATGGCCTAACCTCCGATGTAAGAGGTGGGCACATTTAGTATGCAGCGGCTTTCCCACTGACACCCCCTTGGTTCTGGTTGCCTTGGGCGGTGCTGGCACCTTAGGCCCTTCTTTGGGCTTACCTGCCTTAGGTGCCTGCTGAGGCTCAGGTTTCTTGCCTGCATTGGCCTTGGAGGGCTGTGGTACTGGTTGAGGCAGCATGGGCACAACTGCCTCAGTCTTGTGCATCTTTGAGAGCCTGGGAGCTGGCTGTGGAGCCTTTCTCTCTCTCTGCGCACAGGCCCCTTATGGGGTGACACCCTGTGAGCTGTCTCCTGTGGCTGGGTACTCGGAGGAGAAATATGGCAAACCATTTATAATGGTAACATTCCCAATGACCCTTTTGTCTCAAGTGACATGACCTCCCCCTTTGCAAAACAATACCTCCACCCTGTCATCATCACATAGCTTGGTTATATTCAACAGGTTATTGGCTATAGAGGGAGCATGCAATACACCTTCGACATTGCCCAGCCCTGGTACAGAGACAGTGCCCTCCCCAACAACCAAAGCATTGTTACCATTCGCAACCTTAACAGAGGAGTTAATTCTCCTTAACCTCTTAAAGCCTTGCCTCAAGTTAGCAATGTGAGATGAAGCCCCAGAGTCCAGTAACCAGAGGCCAGTAGGGCCATCAGCCTTTGTGGCGGGGGTGAAATAGTTGGTATTCACAAAATTGCCCTTAGCACCACCTTTGCCCCCACCAGGCCCCCTTCTCTGCCCCCTGCCCCTTCCTTGATTGGAACCACGCTTAGGTCCTTGCTGGTAATGGGGGCAGTCCTTCTTCAGATGCTCCTCAGAGCCACAGATGAAACACTTGGGTAGAGCATTAACCTGTTCTGAACTCTGGTCCCTTCTGTTGATGCGATGAGTTGTGGCTCTGGTGTACTCTCCCACATCTCTACGCCTCCTGTCTTCCTCATTGAGCCTCCTTGTGAGGTAGGACAGAGTCATGGCTTCCTTTCTGGTTCCCTCTAGTGAGACAATAAAATTGCCCCAACTTTTGTCCAGGGATGCCAGAATGACAGCGATCATGTTGGCCTCAGTCACGGGGTAATCCCTGAGCACCAGCTCTGCCCTGAGTGCCTTCAACTTTCCCAGGTGCTCAGCCATGCTAGCCCCAAATTTTAGCTTGGTGTTATAGAACTCTGTTGTGAGTCTTGTGGTGGAGCCCACGCTATCACTATTAAATAGGCTATATAACAACCCCCAAATTTCACCAGCTGTGAGCCCATCTGGAATGCTAGGGTACAATTTAGCATCCAGTGAGCTCAGTAGAGTGGTATAGGCTCTCCTGTGGTACCATTCTTCTTGAGGTCCCCAAGGGAAAGGTGGGGGGGTCTAAAACCATTTCTAGGGTCCCCTCTTTTAAGAGACATACCTGAATCTCTTTATTCCATATATTATAATTATCCCCTCCCAGATGTAGCTTCTGGAAATTATTTGGGAGAACAGACACAGCTGGGGCAGAAAATGCTGATATATTTTGCTGTCCAAGGTATCTTTGCTTTGGTTCCATTGAAGTAAATGGGAGAGGGATCCCTCTGCTGGCCGGTGTAGGCATTTTTCTCTGATTATTCTTTTCTTTTGCAGGTGGAGCCAACTGAGCATGTGCGAACTGCTGAGCATGCTCAGATCTCATTGCAGCCCAGGAGCCGACGGGGGCGGACCACTCCCTCTGTGCTTCAGAGCCAGGCCTGGTCCCAGGCCTGTGGGGCTCTGAAGAGTCTTCTGGAAGCCCCCCTGGTACTGGAACACTTACCAGGGGGCGAAGGCTGCAGGATGGGGCCGGAAAAGCCCAAAAATGCTGAGGATCGCTTGGAGGGGCCCACCGCTGGTCATGAAGACTCCGGAGGAGGCATCCATCTTGGGAGGTGGGAGGCTCGGCTGGAGGCCTCCTGAAGTCATCGAGGTGAGTCCTCCATTGCCTCGGTGGGGGTGTTGGGAAGGCTGGAGCCCCCAGGGGTTCTTCTGGGGCTCTCTGGAGGCCTGGGCCCTGGCTGGGGGGCTCCGGACTGGACGCCCCCCCTCACTGGTCCCCTGGGGGTGTTGAGGGAGGCTGGCTGCCCCTGAGGTTGAGGCCACGGTCAGAGTGGCCTCCAGGGCTGTGACCAGGACTTGGATTGCAGCCCTGATGCCCGCTGCAGCAGGAGTGGCTGGGCAGACTTCGAGGCTTGCCTGGGGGGCGGGGAGCAGTTTTCATGCTGCTCTGGCTGGCTGCCGTCCGTTGCTTGGCCTCGTGGCCTAGCTGAGGCCTACCAAGCCTCGCTTGAGTAGGTGGCCTGGGGGCCACCATGTTGGGGAGCCTCCTGGGCGCTGGGGAAGGACTTACCCAGCGTCCAGAGGCCCCTTGCACTGGTGTCCCACGTGGCTGGGCTCCTGGCGTCCCTCAGGTTGCTAGGAGCGATCGTAGCAGCTCTCTGCATTCCTCACCAGTGAGATGGTCTACGCTGGGGGTGGCCTGGTCCCTGGCTGCATCCCCGGTGTCCTGGCAGTCCTGCGTGGACTGCTGGCCTTCCATGCCTTCCTCTGTGGTTTGCAGCTGCAAGGAAGCATGCAAAGGGGTCCCTTGCATTCCGCTGGGTCCTCTGGGGGCATAGAGATCATCTGTACCCTCCTCTGGATCGGAGCTCGCATCAGGGACTGGATGCAGGGCTGCCAACCTTGCTTGGAGACTCCTGGTCATGACCGGGGAAGTCCGGCCATCCATCTCTTGGGGGCTCTTGCTGGAACCTCCTGGCATCTTGCTTCTGCTGGCTTGGAAGCATTGCCTCAAACCATCCTCGGCTACCACTTTGTGAGGGATCTCACGAAGAATGATGGTTCGTTGAGGGCGCTTCCAAGAAAAGGTCAGCACACAAGGATGCAATCAAATTAAGTCTTTATTTAGAAGTAAAAGTGGAGTAAAATAAGGTCCCAGGCATGGAGGCATCCATGCCTGGATTGAGCCCATGGGTCAGTCCCATAGGAGACTAGAACAAGAGCAGGCAAAAGGGAAAGGGTAAAAAGGGGCAAAAAAAGGGGAGAGCAGCCCCTGTGCAGGGGTTCTTATAGGGGCCCCTGGCCCCTCCCTTACAAGGTGTGTGTGTGGGGGCTGGAGGACCATTAACTTTCCCCAATGGGGCTTCAGGGGCTGGAGCCCCTTGACCCACCAGTGGGATCAAAGGTTCCTCTTTGACCCCATCTGGTGGCCTTTGAAGAGACTGACATGGCTGGCACAAAACACCTAACAGGGAAGGCTGGAAACTGACCCATTTCTGCCCTCCAGAAAGCCTTGAGACCCTGGGGAGGCCGTTTTCGCCACCAGCCATGGTGGTGCATTTTTGAAGCCCAACCCTGGTTTGAAGAAACATGATTTCCCTTCTTCTGGTTGTGTGGATGCACTCTATGGTGATGGGGCTTTTTGACATCCAGATCTCTGAGGCTGTCTATGGAAAAGAAGGACTAGAGGGAACATGATAGCAATCTTTCAGTATTTGAGGGAGTGCCACAAAGAGGAGAGGGTCCATTTATTTTCCAAAACATCAAAAGTCAAGTCAACAAACAATGTGTGGAAACTAACCAAGGAGAGAAGCAACCTGGAATTAAGCAGAAAGTTCCTAACAGTGAGGACAATTAATCCATGGAACAGCTTGCCTTCAGAAGTTGTGGGTGCTTCATCACTGGAGGTTATCCTCACACGGAGACTGTGATTCTCCCCTTAACCTGGTTTCTGGCACCAAAATTCCTTCCAAGAGGCAGTACCAAATGTCAGCCAGAGTCAGACACCCTGCAACATTATTTGGTCTTAAATTTGCAAAAGGGATTTATATGACCATGCCAATCACCAGCTTCAGCTCCCGACTTTTCTGTGTCCAAGAAGCAAAGAACACCGATCACAGGTGTGGATAAATGAATCATACATTTATTTATTAATTCACATATTTTATCTTTGATTATTACATTGGATTTTAATTTCACTAATCTTGAACTTCATAGTTTTAATTCTTTCATTATTAAATCACCTTAATTATCAAACGGATGTAAAGGAAGAAGACAAACCTTGTAATAAATTCAATGAATAATTAAATGTTATAAGCCTATGAAACCAATTCACAATCAGTTCCCCTCTTTTATCATTAGATGCTCCTTAGTGTTTAGATCTGGTCTCAGGATGATAATGTAGCACTTGGGGAAGAAGATGCAGCCCAGAAGCCCAGCACTGGAGGCCAAGATGGAGAAGATCTGCACAGCCACCATGAACTTTCCTTTAGTGCTCAGGTAGGTGGGCAGGAAGGAGACCCAGATGCTACAGAAAACCAGCATACTGAAGGTGATCAGCTTGGCCTCATTGAAGGCCCCAGGCAGGTTCCTGGCCAGGAAAGCTACAGTGAAGCAAATGATAGCTAGGAAACACATATAGCCAAGGACAAGATAAAACATGGTGACAGAGCCTTCATTGCACCGAAGGATGATCTCTCCTGGCTGGGTGTGCAAGTCAGAGTCAGGGAATGGGGGAGAGATTCCAAGCCACGTGGCACAGATGATAATTTGTCCAGCAGAACAAGAAAGGATGATGGAGTTGGCCAAGCTCTTCCCCAACCATTTTCTCACCCTGTTCCCTGGTTTTGTGGCAAGGAAGGCCAATACCACTGTGATTGTTTTGGCCAACACAGAAGACACGGCTACTGAGAACACAATGCTGAATGCCATTTGTTGGAGAAGACAGGTGGCTCTTCTTGGTCGGCCAATGAAGAAAAAGGAGGACAAGAAGCAAAGCAGGAGGGAGACCAGGAGGATGAAGGAGAGGTCCCGGTTATTTGCTTTGACAATGGGAGTTTCTAGGTATTTAAGGAATATGATTAAAACAAGGCCTGTGGTTAGGAACAAGAGTAAGGCAAAAGAGACTAGGATGATGCCCAGAAGTTCTTCATAGGACAGGAAGGTTATTCTTTTTGGGATACATTGGACTCTGTTCTCAGTTGGATATTGATCATATGGGCACTTTGTGCATTTTTCAGTATCTGAGAAAACAAAAAGTAATATTTCTTTTATATCTCTTTTCACATTTCGAGAAAGATCTTCTTTCGATTTCAGATGATACTGACCAAGCGTGGCAGGTGCTTATAGAGTAATAAATATAGAAAACTGACACTAAGGTGGATAAAAATAATGTTTTTATAGAAAAATAAGATTATGTATGTATATGGGATAAATTCAAGAAAAATTTATAGCCCAAGAGAGAATATGTGGAGAATATATTTGATGTAACATGTTTCTATTCTAAACAGGACCCAGTTTGTGGGGCAATAAGCTAACTTTGTATAAATATACAAAAGTATGAAGGCTATTGCTTAATGCATTGTAAGCCGCCCTGAGTCTCCGGAGAAGGGTGGCATATAAATCAAATTAAATAAATAAATAAAAAAAAAACAGGTGGGAGACATGGAGGAGAATATGCTGGAAAGCAGCCTATACAAAATGCTGTGAATCAGCCAAAACAATAAAAATGGAGTGGAGGAGAATATGCTGGAAAACAGCCAAACAATAGATATAGGGGTGGAGGAGAATATGCTGGTAATCAGCGGGAGGAATGGAGGAGATTATGCTGGAAAACAGCCAAAATAAAAATGTTGTGAATCAACCAAACAATAGATTTAGGAGTGGAGGAGAATATGCTGGTAATCAGCAGGAGGAATGGAGGAGAATATGCTGGAAACCAGTTAAACTAAAATATAGTGGGAACCAGGCAAAACAATAGATGTAGACGTGGAGGAGAATATGCTGGAAAACAGTCTAAAGATAAAAATGTTGGAAATCATTTGGGGTGAAAAAGAAGATGATGAATGAAAATTAAATAATGTGAACTGGTTTTTAAATGATTTTATGTAAAATGAGAAGTGTAATTGATGATAAGCCTAAGAAAATTAGATGTAAATCAATAGAGGTTAAGATAGAGATTTGATGAAATGAGTCTTGAGACTAAGGAATATATATGGAATTTTGATTTATAAAATGATATAAATTAGAATTGTGTTTATTGGAAACTAAAGATTGTATAAAAAAAGGAGCTGTATTTATTTGGGAATTAAGATTTATGGTGATACAATAGAATGCTAAATGTTTAGATTAAGATGTTAGCATTTTTGATAAGAATTGGTGGTTTGACTTTTATCTTAAAAGATGTAAATGGATGAAACTTGGAATCAAATTTGTTAAAGAAGTGTGAGCAATTGTACCTATTCATGATAGGACCAAACCTTCGTTCTCAAAAGATGTATTTTATGTTTAAGATGTTTTTAAAAAATAAAAAATATTTTTCAAAATAAATAAATAAATATAATTGATTAGCGTATTTTTTGGACTATAAAACACACCGGAGTATAAGACACACCTTAGGTTTTGGGGAGGAAAATAAGAAAAAAGCTGATTGGCGGGTGGATCACCCTACCAGAATACCTCCAATCAGCTGTTCCCAGAGGTGAACTTTAGCAACAGGTTCGTTGGTTGTGTGCTTTGTGCCTAGCTTTTTTTTTCATCCTCTGAAACCCTCGTTTCAGAGGCCTTTTTTTCAGCCTCTCGAATGGAGGTTTCAGAGGCTTTTTTCAGCAGGGCAACATTCAGTGTATAAGATGCACCCAAATTTTCACCCTCTTTTAGGGGGGAAAAGGTGCATTTTATACTCTGAAAAATATGGTAGTTGGTTTTCTTTTCTCCCTGCTTTCTGTTAGATCTGATTCCTTTTAATCCCAATAGTCGAAGTAAGGATCCCCCCACACCTTTTAGAAACACAACTGTATTCCCGTTTTGTTGCTGTTGTAACTGTTGGTATTTCATAACTTCAACTTCCAATTTCATAAGAAAATCGAAAAGATAAAAAGAAAAGAGAAGTCACAGTAGCAATCCAACAAAGGAAACTTTGATGGTGGTTATGCTGAATCTGTGAATGTTAAACTGGGCTATACAGAATATTTGTCTTTTACCTCTTAATCCATAATATGAAAAATTAAAGCACTAAAAATAAAACAGGCAGCTTTTACCCCTAATAATGGTCAATTTAATTTATGTTCCTTCTCTCACACAGATGACCTCTCCCACTTTTTTAGGGCAAGTCTTCTGTGTGTATTTGTTGTGGCCCACCAGCGGATCTGGCAGCAGATTCAGACAGTGAGTAGGTTAAGGAGGAACATGGGCCAGTCCTGGAGTCTGGGGAAGGCTCTGACGAGTGCTCTGCATCAGAGGCAGAGGTGGGGTCAGGGCCGTCTGACAGTTTTCAGCTGCCTTCGGAGTCGGATATCAGTGGGGCAGAAGAACAGCCGGAGCCTGTTCCCAGTATGAGCATGCGCAGAGTTGCCAGGAGAATGGAACAGCTAAGGTACAAGGGTCGACTCAGGAGTAAAGCCACAGATGGATGGTGAATGGCTCCTCCCATAGGGAATAAAGAGGAGCAAAAGGAGCAAAAATTTATTCTATTGAATAAATTCTGGAGAGAAGCAATTGAGAAAAGATTGAAGCATGAAGTGACAATTAGTGATTCCTCCATACGGTTATATTAGCATGCATTCCTCCTTTCTTCATGTATCCATGAGTTTAAAGTGTGGTGCTTTAGTCCTATTAAAGTTTAGAATGAAATTTATTCTGAAAGCTTTGTGAATTTTTTATTTCACTAGATTTATTGAAAGAGAATAAAAATGTGATGAAGAAACTTCTGGCCAATGGGATCTGGGAAGGTTTCTTCTAGACCATGTGTATCATTGTATCATCACTCTTCTTGTGCCATAATCGTCATCGGACATTGGCCAACATGATCACCAACATCTGATGACGGATATGGCACAAGAAGAAGAAGACATATATCATTGCAAACCCACCCCCATTTGTAAGTGGACCGGGACAACCTTCCATTTAAGATACAAAGGAAAACATTGTTACAGATTAGGGTTGGATTTGGTGCAGTGATTAGAAGGCAGAATTGCAGGCTGACTCTGTCCACGGCCAGGAGTTTGATCCTCACTATCTCAAGGTTAACTCAGCTTTCCAGCTTTCCGAGATTGGTAAAATAAGGACAAGATTGTTGGGGGCAATATGCTGACTTTGTAAACTGCTTAGAAAGGGCTGTAAAGCACTATGGAGCAGTATATAAGTCTAAGTGGTATTGCTATTTATTTGTATATTTATTTGCTAATTTTATATGGTGGTGAACTAAGACTAAACTGACTGCCTAGTTTTTAGAACTGTAGAGAGATGAGATGGAGATGAGCTGCCTTTAAAAAGGGTAAGTCATTCATTTTTTGCTGCATCATATGGGACATGAGTAGGAGCCCTGTGTCAGAAAGAGATGTTTCTAAGGCAGGGGTGTCAAACTCTATTTCATTGAGGGACGCATCAGGGTTGTGTTTGATCTTGGGGAACAAACACAATGAGTGACATTGAGCTGGCCAGGGGGCATGGCCAGCTCAATGTCACTCATTGAGGCTCCATTTTCAGCCATGATGGCCTCCTTCAGCCCTCTGCCAGAGAAAACAGAGCTCAGGGAGGCCGCCGCACGTGGCCCACCCTGGCTCCCTTTTCTGCTGCAATGGCCTCCTGCAACCCTCTGCCAGCAAAAATGGAGCTTAGGGGGGCCGTGCATGGCCCACCTGGTCTCCGTTTGCAGCTGCGACAGTCTCCTGCAGCCCTTTGCCAGTGAAAATGGAGTTCAGGAAGGCTGTGCGCTGGGCGGGTCCTTCACTGTTTCCAGGGTGGGCCTGTGTGACAGATGAAAGCACCCCATGGACCGGATCCAGACCCCGGGCCTTGAGTTTGACACCCCTGTTCTAAGGTCAAGTTAGGTATCCAAAAAAAGGTTCCTTTCTGTTGAAAAACCACCATTAGGTAACACCAACTGGCATGAAAATACAGAGCTACATTCATGTACATTCAGGAAACAAGACAAGTTGGTGCTATGAGCACCAAAATCCCCAGCACTTGATGTCCCCTTTCAGCAGTTTTATACAGATACTAGTTTGCACAGGGGACACAAAATAGCCATCATCACCCAGCATCCCAAGTTGGACATGATTCAATCAATTTAAAACCCTGTTTCATATCACGGCATCTAAAGGACACCTTGCCAATTATATTGATGCCTCCTAAAACATTTTTTAAAAATTAGAAGGATTCTACTCCCCAAATTCAATTTTCACTGAAGCCTATTTGGTGAATAGGCTTAGCTCCTTGAAATGTGCCCTAAGGCTTTGGAAAACAGAGAAAAGATATCAATATTTAATTTACCTTGTTGAGCAACTTTAGTTGTGAAATAGTATCTTGATCGATAGTAAGTCTCTGTCTTATAAAAACCCCTAGTTGCTCTTTAATGGGGTCCTCCCTGGAGACAACTATCAAGATTAAGACATCCAGATCTGCTGCCACATCACCATTTTGGTCCAAGTATATTTTCATGTGGGAAAGATTGCAACTCTTTTGAAGAAACTCATTCTTCTTCAAAAAGGAATGGAACTATAACAAAAATATCCAGGAATGTTAAAAGCAGAAATCCAAGTCTGGAGTAGCCTTCAGAAGTTGTACGTGCTCCATCACTGGTGGCTTTCAAAAAGAGACTGGAAAACCATATGTCTGAAATGGTATAGAGTCTCCTCCTTGAGAAGGGGGTTGGACTAGAAGACCTCTAAGGTCCATTTCAACTCTATAATTCTATGTCCATGTCCACATCTCTGTCTAACTACACTTGATAAGAATATTTGTGGAAATGATATCAAAATAGTAGATTGCAAACCAACTGTGAGTTGGCCATGTGATGCTCATGGAAAGAAGGCAAATGCATCCATAAAAATCTTAGAAGTAAATGTGCAGGTTTGGAGAGAAATTGACTCAAGTACAAAGTCTCCTTGCAGACATCTCCTTTGAGAAGACATTGTACAACTACTGCATCAGCTTTAGAGATGGGCAATGAAATAAAGGAAGAGATCAAAGGAGCTGGTCTTAGCCTGGAAGAATGGCAACAAGGAAAGGAGTCATGTTGGTCTTTGGGGATGAAAATCAGAAGGAATCTGGGAGCAACTTTTACAACGGACAAAATCTCTTGTTTGGAATAAGGAGAATACAGCACTCTTCCAATAGCTGAAAGATGTTACATGTCAGGTTCCAAGTAACGCATCCCTCACAAACCAAACTCCAGGGCATTTCCTTTCCCCAAAGGAAAAATAACAGATGTTTACTGTTATTCCAGAGCAGGGGTGTCAAACACGATTTCATGGAGGGCTTAATCAGGGTGGTGTTTGACCTCGGGGGGCTGGGTGGACAAGGGTGGGCATGGGCGTGGCCAGGGTGGGCACAGCCATCTTGATGTAATGTGTGTTGGGGGCACCTGTGGGGGCCTGGGCAGGGCTGGGGGGATCCAAAAACGGAGGTGGCAGAGGGCTGTAGGAGGCCATTGCGGCCAAAAATGAAGCCCAGAAGTTCAGCCCTCCCAAGCTCCATTTTCACTGGTAGAGGTACTGCGGGCTGTTCCTTCACTCCTTCCAGGGCAGCCTCACAGGCCAGATCTAAAAAGCCCACAGGCCTTGAGTTTGACACCTCTGTCTCAGAGTGTTGGACATGGTAAAAATGAGCTCAGTCACAAGAGAAGAGATTCTGGCTGAATGAGATGAAATACATCCTAAAAGGAGGAAAAATTTTAGAGCTGATCTAGTGAACAGGAGAAGCTCAAGTTTTCTCTTCACTGATTGATTCAACGCAAAGATCCAGCAGCCATTACTTAAAGAAGCTTTAACTGGAATTTTGGCAGGCAGGAGGGGTTGTACTAGATGGCCTCAGGGACTCCTGCAAATTTATGAACATAAAATTCCAAAATGCTAATCGCAAATTCATAAGGACTGGAATTTATTTAAAAATGCATACATACTTTGTAAAATTAACACTGTCTTAATATAAAAATGTATATGTCACGGTACCCGATCATTGGAAATTTATCCGCAAATGATTGGGTTGGTCAAACGTGTTGGTTTTTTGAAGCACAAAACGGTTGAAATGGTTCCCTGCCTCCTTTGTATTCCTTCTCCAAAGAAAATAAGTTTCATGGATTTTTGTCGGGGCTCCATACCTGCCATGGCTTCAGCCTTCGAGTCCCCAGCCTCTCTTCTCCCTCTTTCCTTCTCCTCTTGAATATGGAGGAATAAGCAGCATTCAAGGCATGGGCCAGAGTATTCATCATAGCATAAACATGGCGGTTATACAGGTTCCACGTCCTGTTCCTTTCCACTTTGGTCTTCAGTGGTGATGTCTGAGTGCATCTTGTCCGGCCTTTGACAGAAATTTTGTCTTTTGAAAAAGAACACCGAAAAGACTGATTAGTGAACTGTGGTTCCAGAAAGAAATCTGGTTCGTAGGAACCATCATTTGGTGTTTTTTTCCACTGAAAACTGTAGTACCAAACACTATGGACATATTTGAGAAATGTGTGGCTTCCTATTTGCATTCCCTCATAGCCTGCATATAGCCAGACTTTTCCTTCAATGGGTTCTGGCAAACCTTGAAGTGTTGAATGGAAAAGAAGAATTCTGTCCAAAAACGAAAAATAGGCTGCGAAGTGAACAAAGACATTGACTTGTTTCCACTTGGAGATGGCATCCCTGAGGGTTGCTGTATGTGCAGGGGTTGAAAAAAGTTGTGATATAACAATACAAATTCCATTCCTGACAAGCAGAGGTGTCAAACTCCTCATGAAGTTCACTCCATTCTCTGTGTCTGAAGCAAAGAGACCAATCAAAGACCATCCAAAATGGAGGAGCAGTTGGACAATTCCTGGGTTGAGAATCGCTAATTTGGGGAGGATCCGGTAGAAAAAAGGGAATTGTCTTTTATCATTCAGAGCTCCTGAAGCAATTGAACAGATCTGGGAAAAAATATGAAGAATGCTGTATTTGAGGGTCAGTTATTGGCTTTCAATAAATCCAGCACAACCAACTGATGTCAATTTCTAAAAACCATAACTTTTCAGCTTGCTTTATTAACAAGTATTAATAAGGCTTATGGAGACAACAAACCTTGATTTCCCCTGACTGACATATTGTGTGATTACACGCAGGGGTGGTAGTTTCCCTACCTGTTTGCCAATATTAGCGCACATGCCACTTCAGCACATGCACATGGCCTCAAAAACATGTCTAAATAGGACTTCATACAGCCAGGGTGGGGGTGGGCCACCCGCGATTTCCACTACTGGTTCACCAGAACTTTTCCGAACCGGCTGAATACCACCTCTGATTATACAGTTCATGACAAACCAATTGTCAACAATGGATTATCTGTGTCTAAATCCTTCTTATTCTTTGTTCTCCTTCATCTTTCCACTCTGAACTTTATTCAAGAGGAGCAAGATATCGTTTTTAGCCATAATATCTATTAGACGAATCTATTATTTATTTGTGGAGAAGAACCTGCAAATAACAGGTCCCACAGATTGGGATATTTCTTGATTCGTTCAGCCAATAAAAAATCCTTTCCAGGAGCTTTGTTGCTCTTCAAGTCCTTTGTGTTCAATTTGACATAAACTGATTAGGGTAAAAAATAGTTGACATATTGATTAATATGCTTGTACTTTTTAAATAAATTGGATTAATTAATGGGAGTGGTCAGTGTAAGTCCAAAAACATATATTTCTTTTTTTTTTTATTGTAAAAGTTTTACCATTACATTTTCACCCCATTTTCACCCCCCTAACCCACCCCAAACTCCCCAAACCCCCCCTCCCTAACCCCCCCTAACCCTCCCCTCCCCCCCGGACTTCCATAGAATGTACCCCATCATTATCCCCTTTATATAAAAAAAACCTTGAGCTCTAAACCCCCCCAACCCCCATATCATTTTTCATCTTCACATAGTTCAAATATTTCTATCTTAGTATAATATAATATAATACTATCAATAAAAAGCTATTTGATACTTCCTAGTTTGATATTTGTTCTGCACATAATCTATCCACTTTTTCCATTCACATTCATAAGTCTCTTGTGAGCGGTCTTTTAAATATGCTGAAATCTTAAATATGCTGAAAACATATATTTCTTATAAGCTTTAGGTAATATAAGCCATTGGGATTCTTTTCGCAAACCAGGAATGTATACATCTGAAGTGGTTCGGGAATAACGAGAGGCACAAGCAAGCAAGTGACAACAGCTCTTTAATTTATAGTGAGACTTCAGCAAAAACTCTGAGGCTGCAGCCCTCCTTATATACAATCCTGGAGAGGCTGTCAGCCAATCAGCAACTAAGGCAGGTTTGAAATTCCCACTGAAATGTATCAATACATAACACCCCTCCCTTCCCAGAAAGCACTAATATTCAAAAATTTACATAAGTACACACAAAATCTCGCAGGTGACCTGGGCGAGTTCTCGTTCTGGTCGACCTGCGCAGTGCAGTGTTTGGTGGGGTGTCGAGCTGGTCGGAGGGACTCTCTGTCTCTCCCGGCTCCGCCAGTGGAACCTCCTGGATTTTATCCGGGGCGTGGTTATCTCAGGCTGGGAGTGGCGACTCGCTGGGGCAGTGCTGGAACCAGGGCTTGTCAGCTAAGTATTCCCTCGAACCCGGGCTTGAGTTAGCTGTTTTGGGAACGTTGTTGTAGGTAGGTTTGGAGATTTCTAAGTTGATGTTAGCCTCACTGACTATTCTCTTCCTTAGTTGGTCTATGTGGCATTTCCAGATTCTGTCTACCCCTATGTCTACGGTGTAAGATTTTGGGCCCGTTATGCCCACTATGGTTCCTGCAACCCATAGAGGTCTGCTAGCATAAATGCGAGCGAACACCGGGGACCCGACCTGGAACTGCCTTAGTCCGGTGGTCTCCCCCTTAAAATTCTCATGTGAATAGTTAGGGTGAAGCCTGTCTAACACGCACCGAAGCTTCCTGCCCATGAGGAGTTCGGCTGGGCTTCTCCCTCTGGCCGTGCATGGTGTGGCATGCTGTACTGCTAAAAATTGGTCAATCCTGGCCTGCCAGTCCCCGTTGTCTAGCCTGGACAATGCTTCTTTGGCCGTTCTTACAAAACGTTCAACAAGGCCATTAGAAGCCGGATGGAACGGGGCCGACAGGGCATGGCGAATGCCCAGTCCGGCCAGGTAGCTCTCAAACAGAGTTGCTGTAAATTGAGGCCCGTTATCAGATACAAGGGTATGCGGTAGGCCGTGGGTGGCGAATAGTTTCCGAAGAGTCTTAATGACTGTTTCGGCTGTGGTTGAAGACATGAGTATGATTTTGAGCCATTTTGAAAAGGCATCTACTACGATTAAAAATGTTTGCCCATGGAAGGGCCCGGCAAAATCAATGTGGATCCTCCCTCATGGCCCCTTTGGTTTCTCCCACTCTCGGATGGGCGCTATCGAGGGATCGGGGCGAGATTCCTGGCAGGGCCTGCACTTCCCCACCCACTCGGAGATGACTTGGTCCATGTTGGGCCACCAAATGTAACTGCGGGCTAAACTTTTCATTCTGACTATTCCTGGGTGCCCTTTGTGCAGTAACTCCAAAACCCTTGTTCGCAGTTTTGTTGGTATCACCACCCTATCACCCCACAACAAGCAACCCCCTTGCATAAACAATTTGTTACGTTTGTTAACATAACCCTGGTATTCCCCACTGTCCACCTTGACAGGCCACCCCTTAAGGACCCACCCCATCACAGTGCGAATTACAGGGTCCTTAGCAGAGGCTTTAGCCACCTCGCAAGAGGAGATAGGTCCCAAAGTCATAGCGTCGATCAACAGGACGGGGAATTCCGGCGTGGAGTTGACAAGCAGTTCGGGGAGGGGGCAGTGTCTGAGGGCATCCACGTGGCCCAAAGTCTGTCCGGGTCGATGGACGAGCTGGTACAAATAGGCCGACAGGAAGATTGCCCACCTGGTCAAACGTGGGGACAGGGCAGCGGGGGTGGGCTTGTCACCGGCCAAAAGTCCCAGCAAGGGCCAGTGGTCTGTCACAAGTTCGAATTGATGGCCATAGAGATATTCATGGAATTTTTTAACCCCTGCAATTGCAGCCAGAGCCTCTCTGTCCAATTGACTATAGTTGCGCTCTGCGCTGGACAGAGTGCGAGAGTAAAATGCAATAGGTGCCTCTAGGCCATTTGGCAGTCTATGGCCTAGGACGGCACCAACTCCGAAGGGGGAGGTGTCACAAACCAATACAAGCGGTAGCGCTGAGTTGTATTGAATGAGGAAGCTGTCCTCAGATAAAAGTTTCTTTACAGCCTCAAATGCGGCTGCCTCTGCTTTGCCCCAAACCCACGGAACATTCTTCCCTAACAGTTTGTGCAGGGGATCTGCGACGGTGGCCTTGTTTTTTAGGAACATTGAGTAAAAGTTGAGCAGTCCAAGGAAGGCTTGGAGCTCCGATTTGGATTTGGGGGTAGGTGCGCTCTTGATAGCTCTAACCTTGCTTTCGGTGGGGTGGATGCCTGTGCCATCCGCCCTGTACCCCAAAAAATCGACAGTTCTTTTTAAGTTTAAGTCCCGCTTCCCTAAATCTGGTTAGGACGTTCCTCACTCTGTCCCCTAGTTGACGTTCATCCTGGGCGCTGATTAAAACATCGTCAAAATAGGGCACCACCCCCGGGAGTCCTTGCAAAAGGCGCTCCATGGTGCTTTGAAATAGGCCAGGTGCGATGCTCACCCCAAACTGGAGCCTGGTGCATTTGAAAGCACCCCTGTGAGTCACAGTTGTTTGCACCTCTGCCGTAGCGTCGTCAATGGGTAATTGTTGATAGACCTGTGCTAGGTCTAATTTGGCAAAAAATTTTCCTGGCCCCAGGGAGTGTAGTAGATGATGCACGATCGGCACCGGATCGGGGCTCGGCTGCAAAGCCTTGTTGATCGTGCACTTGTAGTCGGCGCAAATTCTGATTGAGCCATCAGATTTAACTGGGGTCACTATGGGGGTCTCCCATTTCGCATGGTCAATGGGGATCAACACCCCTTGTTTAATTAACTTGTCCAGTTCTGCATCGATCTTTGGTTTCAATGCGAAAGGCACCCGTCTGGCTTTAAGTCTTATTTGGGCTACATTGGGGTCTAAGTTTAGGGAGATAGGGGTCCCCACATACTTGCCCAACGTGTCCCCGAAGACGTCTTGGAACTCGGTCAGGAGGCTGTCCTTCAGTGACGGCTCAGACATTCGGTGGATGCCGGTGAAACCCATGCCAAGGGCTCGGAACCATCCCATGCCCAGAAGGCTGGGCAGCTGCTTTGTGACGATTGTTAGTGGCAGGTCTTTTTGACCACCGTGCTGACCTTGTCTTCGATTGCCGTGCTGGCCTGGTCGATGTGTATGCTGCGGCCATCTCGCGGTTAAAATTCGCGCCGTTTTTTAGCGCCGCCTTCTCTCATTGGATGCTTGTGGTGCGTTGATTCTGGTTGGCTGTGGCGTTCACGTGGTTGGTGTTTTCTGGGCAGAATGGCTCTACAGACTCGCGCCAAGTGCCCTTTTTTCTCGCAACGCCTGCAAATAGCCTCTCTGTATTTGCAGGACAATCTATCATGATGCCCACCACAGCTGGGGCAGTTACTTTGGTGCTCTGTGTGGAAGACGTCCTCATCAGACTCGGACTCCGAGCTGGATCCGGTGTCTTCCCTGTGCACTGGTGTAGACTTGGGACTGTCCTTGCTGGCCAGCGGATGCTGCAGCGTTTCTGCGGCTTTTGTGGAAGCTTCATGTGCCTTGGCCTCGTCTAGGGCTCCAGCAAGCGTTAGATCAGGCTTGGCGAGTAGTCGCCTTTGTAGCCTTATGTCTCGAATGCCACAGATTAGTTGCTCAAGCAATGCATTGTCCAAGTCCCTATAGTAGCAATGTGTTGCGGCTTTACGCAGGCTCGCCATGTAAGCGCTGACCGGTTCTCCCTCTCGTTGCACGCATTGTCTGAGCTGGTATCATTGCATGAACTTCGAGGGTACGGGAGCGTAGTGACCCCGAAGAGTTGCCATCAGGGTGTCCCAGGAAACGGTCTGGACCGGCGTTGGCTCACAAAGTGACTCCACCATCTCGAACACATCCGGTCCGCAGTGGCTTAGAAAGAGGGCTCTCTTCCGATTAGCGGAGAGCCCTTGCATGTCGCTGGCTTCAAGCAAGCACTCAAACCTCGTTAGGTACGAGACCCATTTTTTGCGGGCCGGATCAAAAGGCTTGGGCGGAACGTAGGCAGACATGTTTGGTATGCCTCCTGTAGTTCGCCTCGTTGCCTAGCTGAAGCTCGTGGTCTCACAGGTTCGCTTCTTGTGGCCTCAATCCCACCTTCGTCGCCAATGAAGTGGTTCGGCAATAACGAGAGGCACAAGCAAGCAAGTGACAACAGCTCTTTAATTTATAGTGAGACTTCAGCAAAAACTCTGAGGCTGCAGCCCTCCTTATATACAATCCTGGAGAGGCTGTCAGCCAATCAGCAACTAAGGCAGGTTTGAAATTCCCGCTGAAATGTATCAATACATAACAACATCATTGAAAATATTATTTTGGCCAAGCTGATAAAGAAAACGAAAGCTTTCCATCTGTGCTTCCTTTTCTACAGAAGACCCTTTGATTGGACACAAAGCCTCTCCTCACCTTCACAAGTGTTCAGGAGAAGCCCCCAAAGCAATGGGGATGTTGTCATGAAATTATATGGCTGCTTGTGTGCTACACACACACACACACACACACACACACACACACACACACACACACACACTATCAATCCCATCCCTAGACAACACACCTAGAGTGGCCATGGAGAAAAGCAGCTCTTGAATTCACATGACGTATTGGTAAAGTCTTACAAATCCTTAGTAAGGCCACACCTAGAATACTGCATCCAGTTTTGGTCACCATGTTACAAAAAAGATGTTGAGACTTTGGAAAAAATGCAGAGAAGAGCAACTCAGATGACTGAGACTAAAACATACAGTTTTATGAATGGTTACAGGAGTTGGGTATGGCTAGTCTAGAGAAAAGAAGGAGTAGGGCTGACATGATAGCAGTGTTCCAGTATTTGAGACGTTGCTACAAAGAAGAGGGGTCCAACTTATTTTCCACAGCACCAGAAGGCAAGGCAAGAAACAATAGATAGAAACTAATCAAAGAGAGAAGCAACCTGGAATTTAGGAGAAACTTCCTAACAGTGAAAACAATTAACCAGCGGAACTGCTTTCAGAAGTTGTGGATGCTTTGGAAATCTAAAAAATCTCACTGGAGATTTTTAAGAAGAGACTGGACATCCAGTTGTCTGATATGGTGTAGGGTCTCCTGCTTGAGCAGTGGATTGGACTAGCAGATCTCCAAGATCCCTTCCAGCTCTATTCTGATTGATTGATTGATTGAATTCCACAGAGGAGATACAGTTGGATTTATCACTTACCCATCCTACCAATCCACCCAATTTACTAGATAGAGAGGCAGACATACAAACCTGTGGGATTTTGTAGGGGGCTGTTAATGTTGATATCAAGATGGAGATCTCAATGTCAATTTGATCAAAAAGAGCAAAATGGTTGTCCTTCTTTCCACAGCTGTAGTTGGGAACATTGGCTTCTCCTGTAGAGAGGATGTCCAGCAAGGCATCTGATGTGCCAAGAGTGCTGAAATAGTTGTCATGGATGTTGTAGCCAAGTGTGAGATTGTGTACTAGCGGGGAATTCTTACTGACCATTTGAATAGCAAAAATATAGCGTAGGCTTATAGACCGGTCAGAGGATATTCTAGTGTAAAAAATGTTCATTTTATCATCATCAACACCACCATCATCAATCTTAAAACATATTTTATATTTTTTAATATATCTTTGCTTGACTAGTGAAAATGAAGCATTGCACTTCTGAATGAGCAAGAGATAAACTCCTGTAAAAAATGATCACATTATTATCATCACTTCTGCTGTTCAGCAGCTGCCAGCAGTTTGGCAGTTCGGGTCTCACTGGCTCAGGGTTGGCTCAGCCTTCCATCCTTCCAAGGTCGGTAAAATGAGGAGCCAGATTGTTGGGGGCAATATGCCAACTCTGTAAACCACTTAGAAGGGGGTGTAAAGCACTGTGAAGTGGTATATAAGTCTAATTGCTATTGCTATGGACACCCAACATCAAAAATGTCATTAAAAAAGCACAACAAAGAATGATCTTTCTGTGCTAACTCAGAAAGCTCAAACTGTCCAAGGAGCTGCTGATCCAGTTCTACAAAGGAATTATTGAGTCTGTCACCTGCACCTCTATAACTGTCTGGTTTGGTTCTGCAACCCAACAAGAGAGATTCAGACTTCAGAGGATAATTAGAACTGCAGAAAAAACCATGGCTACCAACCTGCCTTCCATTGAGGACCTGTATACTGCACGAGTCAAAAAGAGGGCTGTGAAAATAATTACAGACCCCACACATCCTGGATATCAACTGTTTCAACTCCAACCCTCAAAACAATGCTATAGAGCACTGCACAACAGAACAACTAGACACAAGAACAGTTTTTTTCCAAACGCCATCAATCCACTAAACAAATAATTCCCTCAAAACTGTCAAACTACTCACTAAGTCTGCATTACTATTAATGTTCTCATCATTCCTATCATCCATCTCCTTTCACTTACGACTGTATGACTATGACCTTGTTGCTGGTATCCTTACGATTTATATTGGCTGGTTCCTAATATGATTTGATTGCTTATTTGTACCCTATGACTATCATTATGTTGTACCTTATGATTCTTGATGAACATATCTTTTTTTTTTATGTACACTGAGAGTGTATGCACCAAAGAGAAATTCCTTGTGTGTCCAATCACACTTGGCCAATAAAGAATTCTATTCTACTCTACTCTACTCTACTCTACTCTACACTATTCTATTCCATTCTTTTCTATCATCATCAACAGAACCAACAACATGTTTGTTTTTCAATGTAATCCACTTTGTCTCTTGAAGCCTACAGAATCTTAAGCCAACACTGACTCCAAACCCAGAGACAAATGATACTCACCCATCTCCATTTAATTTTAATGAATGTTGGGGAGATGCAATTGATACAGCCCCCCTCCTGGGTTAAGAATCGCAAATGCACCAATATTTGTAACAATACTAATTTTCATCTGGCCAGTAACCAAGGTCAGAAATAAATGAATGATTAAAGTGGAATCACCATAGAAGGAAGAGGATGTTTCAAAAGTGACTCAGAAACCAATTATAAAAAATAAGTCATCCTGTATTTCTATAAGAATCGGGAAGTAAATATCAATGAGTAGTTGTATTTGAAATGAGCCAGGCAAGGAAAAACCACAATAATCACTAATTTAAACAAAAGTCAGTACAGTATTCAAATCACAAATTCAAGACTGAACGGGGAGAGGAAAATAATGTGGACTTTTTTTCTGTCCCATCTTTGGACTTGAGTCTTTTCCTCAAAATAAGACAAAGAAAGCATGGAAATCAACATGATTCAGGAAAGTAGATAGGACATGTGCTGCAATATAGGAGCCAGTGGAATAAGGAGAACAAAATGAGAGTGTTCGAATTATAAACGGAGGGAATGCAACTGCATTATCCTGGATGACTTACGAGTGAAACTGATTAGAAGGCTCTGCTTTGAAAGGGAGCGTTATATGCACCAGTTTTGATGTAGCGATGATTATGTTAATGCAATGGTCTCCCGGTCTGTAATAACTCCATGGTTTTTTTGCACCCTGGTGCTCTAAACTCAGCAGGCATTTCATTCTCAGCTTCCCCGAGACAGGCTGGGACAACAGCAGCATCAAAAGCAGAAGCAGGAGGTCCATCATTCGTAGGGCTGAATCAATTACTTTCCTGTTTCTAAACAAGAACAGGAAGAATTAAAAGCCCTCTCATAAAAGCCAGTGACTTTCCTGATTCAGACAGAGACAAACCAAGCTTCACCTGGAAAAGAGAGAAAGGTACATTTAACAGCACAGCCCCTACCTGTCCTAAAATTCAGATAATACAGAGTGTGACCTAAAGCCTTTATCCTTTCCTTGAGGCCACCTCCCTCCATGTTGCTTCAGTCTGCTGTTTACATCAGTTACTGGAGAAGTAGAAGACATCTCAAAGAGCAGGATGGTGATAATTACGGTGGGAAGCAACTTTTCCTCTGGGGATGATGAACTCCTTCCTTGGCTCCATTTGCAAAAAAGAAGCCAGAGTACAGCATGTTAGTGAAAAATTACAGATACTCCCCTGAGGGCCGGGTTCTCTATCAGTTGTGGTCTTTCCTGTCAGGACGCATCCAGAAAATGATGCTGCAGGAAGAAACAGTATTGTTGCTGACTTCTGCTGCACTTCAACATGGTTTCTTTTATCCAAGGGCTGCTGGGTAAGGTTACCCAGAGCTATGGAGTTTGGTGCCACTCTAGGTTGAAAACATGGAATGTTTATAAATTTTAATATGGAGAAAGCAGTGGTGAAGTGTAATTTTTTTTTTTGCTACTGGTTCTGTGCGTGTGGCTTGGTGGGCATGGCTTGGTGGGGGGTTATGTGACTGGGTGGGCATGGCCAACTTTTTTTTTTTTTTACTTTCTCAAGCACTTTTTTACTCCTGGTTCACCCGTACCGGAAATTTTTATCACTACCGGTTCACCAGAACCGGAGGGAACCAATAGCATTTCACCCCTCAGAGAAAGATAGAGAGTCAATAGATTTTTTTTCTTGACATCAATTTGTTGCCATGCCCACCAAAAAAATGGTTTGAAGCAGGGGTGGGCTGCTGGGGATTCGCAGGGGTTCAGGAGAACCTCTAGCTATGATTTTGTGCATTTCAGAGAACCCCCAAATACCACACCTGTCTGGTCCGGCCCACCCCTCCCCTCCCAGGAGTCCCCACCCAGCTCATTATGGATGCAGGTAAGTGTAGGGCACAGACTCAGGGAAGGCAAAAAACGGGCCTACCGGAAGTTTGGGAAGGCTGGAAATGGGCCCGTTTCTGCCCTCCAGAGGGCCTTGAGAGCCTGGGGAGGCAGTTTTCGCCACCAGCCATTGTGCAGGAGGCCTACTAGGCCATGCACGCCATGGCTACGCCCACCCAGCAACCAGGCAGAGAACCCCTTGCTAAAAGTTTTGAAGCCCACCCCTGGTTTGAAGAGACATGATTTCCCTTCTTCTGGTTGTGTGGATCCACTCTATGGTGATGGGGCTTTTTGACCTCCAGATCTCTGAGACTGTTTAGGGAAAAGAAGGACTAGAGGGAACATGATAGCAATCTTTCAGTATTTGAAGGACTGCCACAAAGAGGAGGGGGTCCACTTATTTTCCAAAACATCAAAAGTCAAGTCAAGAAACAATGGGTGGAAACTAACCAAGGAGAGAAGCAACCTGGAATTAAGCCGAAAGTTCCTAACAGTGAGGACAATTAATCCGTGGAACAGCTTGCCTTCAGAAGTTGTAGGTGCTTCATCACTGGAGGTTATCCTCACACGGAGACTGTGATTCTCCCCTTAACCTGGTTTCTGGCACCCAAGTTCCTTCCAAGAGGCAGTACCAAATGTCAGCCAGAGTCAGCCACCCTGCAATATTATTTGGTCTTAAATTTGCAAAAGGGATTTATATGACCATGCCAATCACCAGCTTCAGCTCCCGACTTTTCTGTGTCCAAGAAGCAAAGCACACCGATCACAAGTGTGGATAAATGAATCATACATTTATTTATTAATTCACATATTTTATCTTTGATTATTACATTGGATTTTAATTTCACCAGTCTTGAACTTCGTAGTTTTAATTCTTTCATTATTAAATCACCTTAATTATCAAACGGATGCAAAGGAAGCATACAAACCCTGTAATAAGTTCAATGAATAATTAAATGTTATAAGTCTATGAAACCAATTCACAATCAGTTCCCCTCTTTTATCATTAGAAGCTCCTTAGTGTTTAGATCTGGTCTCAGGATGATAATGTAGCACTTGGGGAAGAAGATGCAGCCCAGAAGCCCAGCACTGGAGGCCAAGATGGAGAAGATCTGCACGACCACCATGAACTTTCCTTTAGTGCTCAGGTAGGTGGGCAGGAAGGAGACCCAGACGCTGCAAAAAACCAGCATACTGAAGGTGATCAGCTTGCCCTCATTGAAGGCCCCAGGCAGGTTCCTGGCCAGGAAAGCTACAGTGAAGCAAATGATAGCTAGGAAACACATATAGCCAAGGACAAGATAAAACATGGTGACAGAGCCTTCATTGCACCGAAGGATGATCTCTCCTGGCAGGGTGTGTAAGTCAGAGTCAGGGAATGGGGGAGAGATTCCAAGCCATGTGACACAGATGATAATTTGTCCAGCAGAAGAAGAAAGGATGATGGAGTTGGCCAAGCTCTTCCCCAACCATTTTCTCACCCTGTTCCCTGGTTTTGTGGCAAGGAAGGCCAATACCACTGTGATTGTTTTGGCCAACACAGAAGACACGGCTACTGAGAACACAATGCTGAATGCCGTTTGTTGGAGAAGACATGTGGCTCTTCTTGGTCGGCCAATGAAGAGAAAGGAGGACACGAAGCAAAGCAGGAGGGAGACCAGGAGGATGAAGGAGAGGTCCCGGTTGTTTGCTTTGACAATGGGAGTTTCTAGATATTTAAGGAATATGATTAAAACAATGCCTGTGGTTAGGAACAAGAGTAAGGCAAAAGAGACCAAGATGATGCCCAGATGTTCTTCATAGGACAGGAAGGTTATTCTTTTTGGGATACATTGGACTCTGTTCTCGGTTGGATATTGATCATATGGGCACTTTGTGCATTTTTCAGTATCTGAGAAAACAAAAAGTAATATTTCTTTTATATCTCTTTTCACCTTTCAAGAAAGATCTTTTTTGGATTTCAGATAATACTGACCAAGCATGGCAGGTGCCAATATTCAAAATATAAATGGGGGCTGGTTGATAATACTAACTGTGACTGTGGGAACATCCCACAAACTTTATACAGTATCATATTGCTACGAAATGCCCCCTCAGAAGGTTCCCTGGATCCCGGCATTAAATACACCATCTTGAGGGCATTGTTGCCCAATGGCTAAACAGTCTAGATATTCAGCCATAGGTTTAGTCACTCTGGTAACTGTTCATACATAATTTAATTTTATTCATAATTGTACCCATCATTTCTCGTATGCATTGCTGAAATAATTCACCGTTCTGGTGTTTTATATTTTGATAAACATTTTTATATCCTGTTTCTTCTAATTTTATGTAATAATGCTGTATTCTTTTACACCATACAAAATAAATATAATTGATTAGCGTAGTTTTTGGACTATAAGACGCACCAGAGTATAAGGCACACCTTAATTTTTGGGGAGGAAAATAAGAAAAAAGCTGATTGGCTTACCCAGCTGTTCCCAGAGGTGAACTTTAGCAACAGGTTCATTGGATGTGAGCTCTGTGCCTTGCTTTTTTTTCAACTTTTGAAACCCCCATTTCAGAGGCCTTTTTTTCAGCCTCTCGAATGGAGGTTTCAGACCCTTTTTTCAGCGGGGCTACATTCAGTGTATAAGATGCACCCAAATTTTCACCCTCTTTTAGGGGAGGGAACGTGCGTCTTATACTCTGAAAAATACGGTGTCAGCTCCAGTGTGCTGTTGGCATGGAGCTGCCATTTGTGGGGCATTGATCAAGGCTGCTTGGGAAGGGAAGGCCATATGACCTCCCAAGGGCTTTAGGGGTTCCACAAAAACCCGTCCCAGAGGATGCTGGGCCGACAGGACATCGATATGAACCGCAGGTGCCAGGGTACAGGAGTACATGGACCAACTGCCCAACCTCCTGGCTGACCAACCAGCCCAGCAAGGCCCTCTATATATGGACAGGTGGGACCTGCCACCTTTGTGAGCATCATTTGATGGCAGCCCTGAGAAGGTGCCTTTGTCTCTAGGCCAGGTCCTCGATCACTTTGACCGCTACGGCAGATGGTACACCTCCCGGTGGGATTGTGGGATTGTGGGGGCAATAAGCTGACTTTGTATAAAAAAGAACACCGCTTGTGGGGGGGGGGGGCGAAAGCCCTACTAAGCAGGTATAAACAATAGTATGAAGGCTACTGCTTAATGCATTGTAAGCTGCCCTGAGTCTCCGGAAAAGGGTGGCATATAAATCAAACCAATAAATAAATAAATAAATAAATAAATAAATAAATAAATAAATAAATAAATAAATAAATAAACAAACAAATAAACAAATAAACAAACAAACAAACAAACAAACAAACAAACAAACAAACAAATAAATAAATAAATAAATAAATACATTATTGCAGTGACAACGGTCATGGATGGGGGGGCGGCAGGCTGGGTGGCGGATCTATATAGAGACCATGCGGCCAAGTTGGGTGATTTAGGCTTGTTTCTATCTGGCCTCCAGGAGAGGTTTGAAGACAGTACTGGAGCACAACAGGCCGAGGGAGACCTATTGAAGATAAAACAGAGGGGGAGGCCTGTGGCAGAATACATCAGGGAATTCAGAAGGCTGGCTGGTAAAGTGCGGGGGTGGCCTGAGAGACTGGTTGTTCACACTTCCGGTAGCTCCGCGTAACGCCGACGGAGCTCCTTTTAGGAGCTCCAGCCCTGTGACTCCGTACAGCCGCTAGAACAGTGAAAACCAGCTGTCCAGCGGCTTTAAAACTCTCCCCCAGGGAAAAGGGGGAGAGAAGAGCAGAAGGGTCTGGGTAGAGCTCCCCTAGACGCCCAGGCTTTTTTTTTTAAGCCTGGGGTTTGCAGGGTGAGAGCTCCCCGAAAGCCCTTCAAAACTCCGGAGCCTGGACGAGTCTGCTTAAAACAGACCGAAGCATCGCGACCACTCCAGCAAAGCAACTAGAAGGATTAAAAAGAATTTGGATTTTGGATTTTAGGTCCCCTCCCACCAAGGACTTGGAGACCAGTGATAGTGAGGGTGACACAGATCCAATGGTGCATATGGCCATAAAACCATTTGTGGTGCCTGTCGTCTTAGAGGCTGAGTGACATAGAAGGTGTGCAGCCCTCATTGACTCAGGTTGCAGATGGTATCTAATAAGCATGGGGGTGGCTGCTGAGCTAGGAGTCAGATTACATCGATTAGGTCAGCCCATCGTTTTGAACAGATGGATGGGTCTTTGTTGGGGGGTCAGTCAGCAACCCATGTCACCAGCAAAATGATAATGGAAATAGGTCAACACAGGGAGGAAATATGCTTCATTGTAGTATCCAGAATCACCGAGGAGATAGTCCTCGGTTTGGCTTGGTTGGATAAGTGGGGCCCCAAAATATGGTGGGGAGGTGGTTGTCGGCATCTATGGATAGGGCTAGGTCCCAATCCACCCCCACATGAAAGCCACCGATACTCCATGCCCATACCTGAATGTCCATCAAATACCACAGTGGATACGGATGTACAAGAGTGGTTAGCCCAAGCAGAACAGGTATGGCAAATCGCCAAAAAACCTGACAGAAGGCATCGGATAATTACAAACATCAGGCCGATAAAGCCAGATGGCCAGCACCACCCTTTCATGTAGGCCAACAAATATTCCTGTCTACAAAGTATCTGAACCTATGCCTCCTGAGTAGGAACTTAGGTCCCAAATATATTGGGCCCTTCCCGGTGGTAAGGGTGATCAACCCAGTAACTGTAAAACTCCAACTGCCCAGGCTGTTGGGAAAAACACACCCGGTGTTCCACTGCAGTCTGCTGTGCCCAGCCCACTTATCTACACTCAGGGAGACCCCGTTGCAACCACCTCCACCACTGATGGTGGATGGGAAACAGCAGTACGAAGTAAAGAAGATGCTGGATACCCGATGGCATAGGGGTAAGCTCCAATACCTTCTCTTATGAAAGGGATATCAGAGGCCTCCTGGGTGCCCAAACATGATATACAAGCTCCCTGATTGATTGATAGGTTTCATAGGAAATACCCAGGGAAGCCGGGTGGACCCGGGAATCCACAACATGGCATTTCCGTTTCAGAAGGCGTCTCCATGGTAGAGGGGCCGCATGTCAGCTCCAGTGTGCTGTCGGCATGGAGCTGCCATTCGTGGGGCATGGAGCTGCCATTCGTGGGGGGAGGAAAACACAAACCTCGTTTCAGCCCAACATCTGCTTCGTCAAGCCTCCCAAAAACTGACAGGATTGACGGGAGGGAATAGCTGGGGCATGACATCATCATGGCCAGCCGGAAATAGCAAGGGGATTAACTGTTTAGATGCTGGTTGCAAATACTCAAGTGGATTAACTGTTTATATATATCTTTTGGGCTGTAATATCAACCTGGTTTGGGTGAGCAAAGGCCAATGATCTGAAACCATTTCTCAATTTCAAAGAACGCAGATGTTCCTAAGAATGGTCAACATGGGAGGACAGTTCCAAAGTGACAAGAAAAGAGAAGTTTCCTCTAATGCAAGTGATCTTGCACAATCCACCATGTCCTTCTATCTCTTCCTACCTCATCCCTCAAGATCTTTTTCTTATCCCTCCCATTATGGAAGAAATTGGGCCCCTTGAAAATTAAGAACCAAAAAATTATCAACCTTCGATGTGTCTTTTTCAAAATGCACATTGATCAAAATGCTCTAGATGAATCTAGCACCCTTTCCTCTGGTGTGACCCACCTTCCTGAGTGGAGATAGTCCCTTCTGGACAAAGAACACAGTCATAGCAGCAAACTGGCTCTCCTTCTCGAGCCCTCTTGAAAAATCCAGGATGACAATTTTCCACACATCTGGACTGAGGCAGAGACTAAGGAAAAAACAAGGAATGCCAAATGAACTTTGTTAGAAATAACATCATTGAAAAATGGAGGTAGACATGAATATTAGTCAAGGAGTTGCCTGTGTACGTAGTTCGCTTAGGTAAATAAGAAATTTTTACCTAACTCTCAATGTTGCAAGGGATCTAACTACCAGCAGATTCTTCACTTGGTTCAGTGCCAAAAGCAGGGGGAGTGCAGGGGAGGGAGGTCGTGCGTGCGTGTGCCCACACCCATAATTCTATTTGTCCTGCCCCCGTGCATGTGCGCATGACCCCCCCGCACTCCCCCGCCTTTGGCACGATGGGCCTGGTAGGCCCGTTTTTCGCTCTCCCCAGGCTCCACAGCCTTTCTAGGAGCCTGGGGAGGGCAAAAACGGCCTTCCCCACCCTCTGGAGGACCTCCAGGGGCCAGAGACAGCCGTTTGCTGACTTCTGGTGGTCCAAGAAGGCCCAAAAATCAGCTGGAGGAGCTGAGCTCACGTGCCCACCAATATGGGCCCACCACCATAGGTTCACTCTCACAGACTTAGTTCCTCCCTTTTGCTTCTAGAATATCACATTGTAATACAGGATACTTCTATTTAATAAATTCTGGAGAGAAGCAATTGAGAAAAGATTTTAGCATGAAGTGACAATTAGTAGTTCCTCTACACAGTTATATTAGCATGCATTCCTCCTTTCTTCATCTATCCATGAGTTTAAAGTATGATGCTTTAGTCATATTAAAGTTTAGAATGAAATTTATTCTGAAAGCTTTGTGAATTATTTGTTTTACCAGATTTATTGAACAGAATAAAAATATGATGAAGAAACTTCTGGCCAATGGGATCTGGGAAGGTTTCTTCTAGACCACGTGTATCATTGTATCATCATTCTTCTTGTGCCATATTCGTCATCGGACATTGGCCAACATGATCACCAACATCCGATGACGGATATGGCACAAGAAGAAGAAGACATATATCGTTGCAAACCCACCCCCATTTGTAAGTGGACCAGGACAACCTTCCATTTAAGATACAAAGGAAAACATTGTTACAGATTAGGGTTGGATTTGGTGCAGTGATTAGAAGGCAGAATTGCAGGCTGACTCTGTCCACGGCCAGGAGTTTGATCCTCACTATCTCAAGGTTGACTCAGCTTTCCAACTTTCTGAGATTGGTAAAATAAGGACGAGATTGTTGGGGGCAATATGCTGACTCTGTAAACTGCTTAGAAAGGGCTGTAAAGCACTATGGAGCAGTATATAAGTCTAAGTGCTATTGCTATTTATTTGTATATTTATTTGCTAATTTTATATAGTGGTGAACTAAGACGAAACTGACTGCCTAGTTTTTGGAACTGTAGAGAGATGAGCTGGAGATGAGGTGCCCTTAAAAAGGGTAAGTCATTCATTTTTTGCTGCATCACATGGGACATGAGTATGAGCCCTGTGTCAGAAAGAGATGTTTCTAAGGCAGGGGTGTCAAACTCTATTTCACTGAGGGACGCATCAGGATTGTGTTTGATCTTGGGGGACAAACACAATGAGTGACATTGAATTGGATAGAGGGCATGGCCACCTCAACGTCACTCATTGAGGCTCCATTTTCAGCCATGATGGCCTCCTTCAGCCCTCTGCCAGAGAAAACAGAGTTCAAGGAGGCCGCCGCATGTGGCCCACCCTGACTCCGTTTTCTGCTGCAATGGCCTCCTACAGCCCTCTGCCAGCAGAAATGGAGCTTAGGGAGGCCGTGCATGGCCCACCCGGTCTCCGTTTGCGGCTGCGACAGCCTCCTGCAGCCCTTTGCCAGTGAAAATGGAACTCAGGAAGGCTGTGTGCTGGGCCGGTCCTTCACTGTTTCCATGTGGACCCATGTGACAGATGAAAGCACCCCATGGACTGGATCCAGACCCCGGGACTTGAGTTTGACACCCCTGTTCTAAGGTCAAGTTAGGTATTCCTTTCTGTTGAAAAACCACCGTTAGAGCTATATTGATTATTAGTTACATTTGGAGACTCCTTTTTCCCAGAGAGACTTAAGGTAGCTAATAATCAAAACAAACAACTGCATTCAAGGATGTTCCTTATGAGGTTATAAGCTTCAGTTTTCTGGGTCAGGGCACATCAGAACCGTCATTATGATATCATGTGAACTGAAAGCCTTGGACCTTCTCCTCAGGAGCAGTAGACCTATTTGTCTGTCCCCATGGCATGAAAGACAAGTATGGAAAATCCTGACATATATGGTCTGTTTAAGAAGATAAGCTTGCCCAACCATGGCAAGCTAAATCTGAATTCCCAATGGTATCAACAGGAATTGCATCCAGTCTTGATTAGTGTTATCCTTGCCTCTTTCACTCCACCAGGAACGTGGGTAGTGGCCAAAAGACTTGCATTCTATTTTGCTAATTTTAAGCAAGGAAACAAGACAAGTTGGTGCTATGAGCACCAAAATCCCCAGTACTTGATGTCCCCTTTCAGCAGTTTTATACAGATACTAGTTTGCACAGGGGACACAAAATAGCCATCATCACCCAGCATCCCAAGTTGGACATGGCTGAATCAATTTAAAACCATGTTTCATATAACGGCATCTAAAGGACACCTTGCCAATTATATTGACGCCTCCTAAAACATTTTTTAAAATTAGAAGGATTCTACTCCCCAAATTCAATTTTCACTGAAGCCTATTTGGTGAATAAATCATCTCCTCTTTTTAATTTAAATTTTAAACATAAATTTTAGTCTGTTTAATTATGTTTAATTATGGGGTATTTTAAAATTAACCATAAATTATTTAATTTGTTTTAATTTATTTTAAATTTTGTATTCTTGTGTTTTATCTTCTGGCTGTTCACCACCCTGAGTCCTTCGGGAGAAGGGCGGTATAGAAATTTAATAAAATAAATAAATAAATAAATAGGCTTAGATACTTAAGATGTGCCCTAAGGACTTGGTTTCAGTATGGGCAGCTGCAGGCCAGATGGAGAGAAGATCAGAAATTTGGTATTTTGCACCAGGACGAGAATTTGATAAAGCAAACAAGCGATAAAGGTCAAATGCATATAAAAAGGTTGTATAATGCACTAGTGGAAATAGATTCTGAAACAGAGTTAGTCAAGGACTGTATGATAAAATGGGCACAAAATGTAGGTGAACCAATAATGATGGATATATGGGAAAAAATATGGGTCAGAAATGTAAAATTTAAGGGAGAATTTTTATAAAATGTTTTATAGATGGCATTTAGACCCAAAAAAATTAGCTTGTATGTAGGTATGTCCCCAATTTAAAACCTAAGTGTTGGCGATGTGAGTGTGAAGATGCTACATATTTTCATATATGGTGGACATGTAAAAAAATTAAGGCTTTTTGGATAAAAGTATGGTGGATTATTCAAAACATTTTAAAGAAAAAAATTAAATTTACACCCCAGTTCTTTCTGTAGGGAATAGTCACGGATTGTACTGTAATAGAGACTAAGCTGGTTTTGAACTTAATAACAGCTGCCAGGTTACTGGTGGCACAGTACTGGAAGAAGGAAGATCCACCCACCATTGAGGAATGGACATTAAAAGTTGTGCATTTGGCAGAAATGGCAAAAATTTCATCATATCTTAAAGACCATTCAAACGAAAGATATTTATTGGAATGGAGAAGATGGATCGATTATTTACAAAAGAAATAGCTGAACAAGAAGATTCATATAGCTTATGAATGAAATAATTTTATGTAGTTTATGTTTGTTCTTTTGAATTACAAGGAGTTAAAGATCTACGGGAAATATGAATTGTATTAATTTTTTAGCATATTCTAGTTTTTTATTTTATTTTATTTGTGAATGCTATACCCTGTGCTTGTTCTGGGAAGTCTAGGGAGGGGGTGGGGGGGGAGGGAGGGAGGGGAGGAGGGGGGGATGAAAATGTTTGTATTTTCTATAAAACTTTTCAATAAAAAAAATGTGCCCTAAGGCTTTGGAAAACAGAGAAAAGACACCAATATTTAATTCACCTTGTTGAGCAACTTTAGCTGTGAAATAGCATCTTGATTGATAGTAAGTCTCTGTCTTATAAAAACCCCTAGTTGCTCTTTAATGGGATCCTCCCTGGAGAGAACTATCAAGCTTATGATGTCCAGATCTGCTGTCACATCACCATTTTGGTCCAAGTATATTTTAATGTGGGAAAGATTGCAAAACTCATTCTTCTTCAAAAATGAATGGAACTAGAACAAAAATATCCAGGAATGTTAAAAGCAGAAATACTAGTCTGGAGTAGCATTCAAAAGTTGTAGGTGCTCCATCACTGATGGCTTTCAAAAAGAGACTGGAAAACCATATGTCTGAAACGGTATAGAGTCTCCTGCTTGAGTAGGGGGTTGGACTCGAAGACCTCCAAGGTCCATTTCAACTCTGTAATTCTATGTCCATGTCCACATCTCTGTCTAACTACACTTGATAAGAATATTTGTGGAAATGATCTCAAAATAGTAGATTGCAAACCAAATGTGAGTTGGCTGTGTGATGCTCATGGAAAGAAGGCAAATGCATCCATAAAAATCATAGAAGTGGGCATGGCCAGCTTGATGTAACTTGTGTTGGGGGCACCTGTGGTGGCCTGGGCAGGGCTGGGGGGATCCAAAAACGGAGGTGGCAGAGGGCTGTAGGAGGCCAATGTGGCCAAAAATGGAGCCCAGAAGTGCAGCCCTCCCAAGCTCTATTTTCACTGGTAGAGGTCCTTCACTCTTTCCAGGGCAGCCTCACAGGCCAGATCTAAACAGCCCAGAGGCCAGATCTGGCCCACAGGCCTTGAGTTTGACACCCCTGTCTCAGAGTGTTGGACATGGAAAAAATGAGCTCAGTCACAAGAGAAGAGATTCTGGCTGAATGAGATGAGGAACAATCTCCTCCTAAAAGGAGGAACAATTTTAGAGCTGATCTAGTGAACTGGATAAACTCAAGTTTCCTCTTCACTGATTGCTTTAACGCAAAGATCCAGCAGCCATTATTTAAAGAAGCTTTAACTGGAATTTCGGCAGGCAGGAGGGGTTGTACTAGATGGCCTCAGGGACTCCTTCAAATTTATGAACACAAAATTCCAATATGCTAATCACAAATTCATAAGGACTGGAATTTATTTAAAAATGCATACATACTTTGTAAAATTAACACTGTCTTAATATCAAAAAGTATATGTCACGGTACCCACTCTATGAAAAATTAGCCACAAGTGATTGGGTGGTCAAACATGTTGGCCTTTTGAAGCACAAAACGATTGAAATGGTTCCCTCCCTCCTTTGTATTCCATCTCTAAAGAAAATAAGTTTCATGGATCTTTGTCAGGACTCCATACCTGCCATGGCTTCAGCCTTCGAGTCCCCAGCCTCTCTTCTCCCTCTTTCCTTCTCCTCTTGAATATGGAGGAATAAGCAGCATTCAAGGCATGGGCCAGAGTATTCATCATAGCATAAACATGGCGGTTATACCGGTTCCACATCCTGTTCCTTTCCACTTTGGTGTTCAGTGGGGATGTCTGAGTGCATCTTTTCCGGCCTTTGACAGAAATGTTGTCTTTTGAAAAAGAACACAGAAAAGACTGATGGGTGAACTGTGGTTCCAGAAAGAAATCTGGTTTGAAGGAACCATCATTTGGCATTTTTTTCCACTGGAAATCATAGTTCCAAATACTATGGACATATTTGAGAAATGTGTGTCTTCTTATTTGCATTTCCCCATAGCCTACATACATCCAGACTTTTCCTTCGATGGGTTCTGGCAAACCTTGAAGTGTTGAATGGAAAAGAAGAATTCTGTCCAAAAGCGAAAAATAGTCTGTGAAGTGAACATAGACATTGACTTGTTTCCACTTGGAGATGGCATCCCTGAAGGCTGCTGTACGTGCAGGGGTTGATAAAAGTTCTGATATAACAATACAAATCCCATTCCTGACAAGGAGAGCTATCAAAGTCCTCATGAAGTTCGCTCCACTCTCTGTGTCTGAAGCAAAGAGACCAATCAAAGACCATCCAAAATGGAGGAGCAGTTGGACAATTCCTGGGTAAAGAATTGTTAATTTGGGGAGCATCCGGTAGAAAAAAGGGAATTGTCTTTTATCATTCAGAGCTTCTGAAGTAGTTGAATAGATCTTGGAAAAAAAATATGAAGAATGTTGTAATTGGAGGTCAGTTATTGGCTTTCAATAAATCCAACTCAACCAACTGATTTCAATTTCTAAAAACCTTAACTTTCAGCTTGCTTTATTAATAAGTATTAATAAGATTTATGGAGACAACAAACCTTGATTTCCCCTGACTGACATATTGTGTGATTACACGCAGGTGTCAGCCTAGGAAGCAATATTAGGTCGGAAGCTTCAATGCTGCCACCTTCTTGTGTGTGGGAAAGGAGGAGGGGGGGGATTTAGGAGAGTAGATATAATAGCATTCTTCCTATCAGTCAAGGTCAGGGTGAGCCAGCATCTGGAGGAGGAGTGGTCAGGGGCTGGGTCGAGGTAGAACGGACGTTGATTGGAGTATGCGACCAACTGGGGAGAAATGGGATGGTTTTGGGAGCATTGAATTACTGAAGGAATACTCGGGTTTTTCAGATTCGGGATTTCCCCAGTTTACCTAATCAAGTAAAGAGAACTTTGGAAAATGCCTGCTTCCGCGTCTTTACTGGGAGTCGGGGGTTTTCTAGAACGCTGACAGCAGGGGTGATACTTTCCCTACCGTTTCACAAATATGAGCGCACATGCCACTTCAACACATGCACATTGTCTCAAAAACATGCCTAAACAGGACTTCATGCAGCCAGTGTGGGGGTGGGCCACCCGCGATTTCCACTACTGGTTCAACCGAACCAGAACGAACCGGCTGAATATCACCTCTGATTATACAGTTCATGACAAAGCAATTGTCAACAATGGATCTGTGTCTAAATCCTTCTTATTCTTTGTTCTCCTTCACCTTTCCACTCTGAACTTTATTCAAGAGGAACAGGATATTGTTTTTAGCCATAATATCTATTAGACGAATCTATTTTTTATTTGTGGTGAAGAACCTGCAAATTGAAGGTCCCACAGATTGGGATATTTCTTGAATCGTTCAGCCAATAAAAAATCCTTTCCAGGAGCTTTGTTGCTCTTCAAGTCCTTTGTGTTGAATTTGATCATGGACTGATTAGGGTAAAAAATAGTTGACATATTGATTAATATGCTTGTACTTTTTAAATGAATTGGATTAATTAATGGGAGTGGTCAGTGTAAGTCCACAAACATATATTTCCTATAAACTTTAGATAATATAAGCCATTGGGATTCTTTTGACAAACCTGAAATTTGTATATCATTGAAAATATTATTTTGGCTAAGCTGATAAAGAAAAGAAAAGCTTTCCATCTGTGCTTCCTTTTCTACAGAAGACCCTTTGATTGGACACAAAGCCCCTCCTCACCTTCACAAGTGTGCAGAAGAAGCCCCCAAAGCAATAGGGATGTTGTCATGAAATTATATGGCTGCTTGGGTGCTACACACACACACACACACACACACACACACACACACACACACACACACACACACACACACACACACACACAAACAATATCAATCCCATCTCTAGACAACACACCTAGAGTGGCCATGGAAAAAAACAGTTCTTGAATTCACATGAATCCTTAGTAAGGCCACACCTAGAATACTGCATCCAGTTTTGGTCACCATGTTACAAAAAAGATGTTGAGACTTTGGAAAAAATGCAGAGAAGAGCAACTCAGATGATTAAAGACCTGGAGACTAAAACATACAGTTTTATGAACGGTTGCAGGACTTGGGTATGGCTAGTCTAGAGAAAAGAAGGAGTAGGGCTGACATGATAGCAGTGTTCCAGTATTTGAGAAGTTGCTATAAAGAAGAGGGGCCCAATTTATTTTCCAAAGCACCAGAAGGCAAGGCAAGAAACAATAGATAGAAACTAATCAAAGAGAGAAGCAACCTGGAATTTAGGAGAAACTTCCTAACAGTGAAAACAATTAACCAGCGGAACTGATTTCAGAAGTTGTGGAGGCTTCTGGAAATCTTAAAAATCTCCAGTGAGATTTTAAAAAAGAGACTGGACATCCAGTTGTCTGAAATGGTGTAGGGTCTCCTGCTTGAGGAGGGGATTGGATTAGCAGATCTCCTAGATCCCCTCCAGCTCTATTCTGATTGATTGATTGATTGAATTCCACAGAGGAGATATAGTTGGATTCATCGCTTACCCATCCTACCAATCCACCCAATTTACTAGATAGAGATGTAGACATACAAACCTGTGGGATTTTGTAGGGTGCTATTAATGTTGATATCTGGATGGAGATGTCCCTGCCAGTTTCATCAAAAAGAGCCAAATGGTTGTCCTTCTTGCCACAGCTGTAGTTGGGAACATTGGCTTCTCCTGTAGAGAGGATGTCCAGCAAGGCATCTGATGTGCCAAGAGTGCTGAAATAGTTGTCATGGATGTTGTAGCCAAGTGTGAGATTGTGCAGGAGCGGGGAATTCTTACTGACCATTTGAATAACGAAAATATAGCGTAGTATTCTAGACTGATCAGAGGATATTCTAGTGTAAAAAATGTTCATTTTATCATCATCACCACCACCATCATCAATCTTAAATTACATTTTATATTTTTTAATATATCTTTGCTTGACTAGTGAAAATGAAACATTGCACTTCTGAATGAGCAATAGATAAACTCCTGTAAAAATGATCACATTATTATCATCATTTCTGCTGTTCAGCAGCTGCCAGCAGTTTGGCAGTTCGGGTCTCACTGGCTCAGGGTTGGCTCAGCCTTCCATCCTTCCAAGGTCGGTAAAATGAGGAGCCAAATATTTTGGGGCAATTGGCCAACTCTGTAAACCGCTTAGAAGGGGCTTTAAAGCACTGTGAAGTGATATATAAGTCTAAGTGCTATTGCTATGGATACCCAACATCAACAATGTCATCAAAAAAGCACAACAAAGAATGATCTTTCTATGCTAACTCAGAAAGCTCAAACTGCCCAAGGAGCTGCTGATCCAGTTCTACAAAGGAATTATTGAATCTGTCACCTTCACCTCTATAACTGTCTGGTTTGGTTCTGCAACCCAACAAGACAGACTCAGACTTCAGAGGATAATTAGAAGTGCAGAAAAAACCATGGCTACCAACCTGCCTTCCATTGAGGACCTGTATACTGCATGAGTCAAAAAGAGGGCTGTGAAAATTATTACAGACCCCTCACATCCTGGATATCAACTGTTTCAACTCCTACCCTCAAAACAACGCTATAGAGCACTGCACAACAGAACAACTAGACACAAGAACTGTTTTTCCCCAAACGCCATCACTCTGCTAAACAAATAATTCCCTTACCTTATGATTCTTGATGAATGTATCTTGTCTTTTTATGTACACTGAGAGTGTATGCACCAAAGAGAAATTCTTTGTGTGTCCAATCACACTTGGCCAATAAAGAATTCTACTCTACTCTACTCTACTCTACTCTACTCTACTCTACTCTACTCTACTCTACTCTACTCTATTCTATCATCATCAACAGAACCAACAACATATTTCTTTTTCAATCTAATCCACTTTGTCTCTTGAAGCCTACAGAATCTTAATCCAACACTGACTCCCAACCCGGAGACAAATGATGCTCACCCATCTCCATTTAATTTTAATGAATGTTGGGGGGATGGAAATGATACGGGCCCCCTCCTGGGTTAAGAATCGCAAATGCACCATTATTTGTAACAATACTAATTTTCATCTGGCCAGTAACCAAGGTCAGAAATAAATGAATGATTAAAGTGGAATCACCATAGAAGGAAGAGGATGTTTCAAAAGTGACAATGGTAAAAAATAAGTCATCCTGTATTTCTATAAGGACCGGGAAGTAAATCTCAATGAGTAGTTGTATTTGAAATGAGCAGGGCAGGGGAAAACCACAATAATCCCTAATTTAAACAAAAGTCTTAAGATTAGGCACCATGACTATAGATTATGAGCATTTGCAGACTACTTGGTTGTAACCTTAACTCATCCAGTGAAATCAGCTACAGGTTTAATGGAGATAATTAATCACTATGGTCAAGTATCTGGGTTTAAAATAAACATTGGGAAAACAAAGATGATAATTAAAAATATGACAATAAATCAAAAAGAAGAATTAGAAAGAGTAACAGGATGTGAGATAGTTAAAAAGGTTGAATATTTAGGAGTTTATATTACAACTTCAACTGGGAAATTATATAAGTATAATTATGAATTGTTATGGCATAAAATACAGACAGAGATGGATAATTGGAAAAAATTACAACTGTCTTTGTTGGGTAGAATAGCAGTAGTAAAAATGAATGTTTTGCCTAAGTTTTTATTACTTTTTCAAATGATACCAATACTTAAAAAGGATGCGAATTTGGAAGAATGGCAGAAGGCCAATGTTTGGGTAGGGAAGAAACCAAGGGTTAAATTAAACATAATGCAAGACATACGTGAAAGAGGAGGTTTGAAAATGCCCAACTTAAAATTATACTATGAAGCAGCTGTTTTATCAGCAATTAGTGATTGGATTAATTTAACAAATGAAAGAATATTGAATATAGAAGGATATGATTTGGTTTACGGCTGGCATGCTTACTTAGTATATGACAAGAAGGTTGATAGGACTTTTAAAAGTCATATATTGAGGAATGCTTTATTGCGTGTCTGGAAGAAATATAAATATAAATTAAATGACAAGATACCTATATGGACAGTACCCAGACACACGATAGAGAATATAAGTATAGAACAAAGACAGGATGTAATTACATATAAAGAAATTCTTAACACAGAGAGAGGTATATTAAAGTTAAAGCCCTTGAGGGTATTAAAGGAAGAAAGGGTAATCCAAACTTGGTTTCAGTATGTACAATTACAAGCTAGATGGAGAAAAGATCAGAACATTGATATCATACAAAGTGAAGAAAATTTGGTAAAACAAATTAGAGACCAGAGTCAAATGCATATAAAAAGGTTGTATAATATATTGATAGAAACAGACTCAGAAACAGAGATAATGAAGGATTGTATGATAAAATGGGCACAACACTTTGAACAACCAATAATGATGGAAACATGGGAAAAGATATAGGTAAGAAATGTACAATTTACACAAGCGCAAAACTTGAGAGAAAACTTTTACAAAATGTTTTATAGATGGCATTTAGATCCCCAAAAGTTAGCTTGTATGTATCCGAATTTACAATCTAAATGTTGGAGATGTGATTGTGATGATGCTACTTATTTTCATGTATGGTGGACTTATAAAAAGGTTAAAGCATTCTGGATAAAAATTTGGTGGATTATTCAAAATATTCTTAAAAAGAGGATAAAGTTTACTCCACAGTTATTTTTGTTGGGTATAACTACGGATTGTACGGTTATAGAGACTAATTTGAGCCTGAATTTAATAACTGCAGCAAGATTGTTGGTGGCACAGTGTTGGAAGAAGGAAGATTTGCTTACTATTCAAGAATGGATACTAAAAGTAGCAAATTTAGCAGAGATGGCAAAGATTTCAGCCTATTTGAAGGACTATTCAAATGAGAAATATATGATAGAATGGAGAAGATGGATAGATTATATTCAAAGTAAATATCGGACTAAAAAATTTCAAATAGCTTACGAATAGATAGAGAGATGTTATTATTAGTTTGGTAAATGGGGAGTTAAAGTATTAGAGGGATGTAAGAGGTTATAATTAATTAGACTATGTTAGATTATGATTGTTGAATGTTATACCCTGTATTTTGCTCTGGGAAGTAGGGAGGGGGGTGGGTGGGAGGGGGAGGGTTGGAGAGGGTGGAGGGAAGGGGGGATATATATGTAAACTTTTAAAAACTTTTCAATAAAAAAACAAAACAAAAGTCAATAAAGTATTCAAATCACAAATTCAAGACTGACCGGGAGAGGAAAATAATGTGGACTTTTTTTCTGTCGCATTTTTGGACTTGAGTCTTTTCCTCAAAATAAGACAAAGAAAGCATGGAAATCAACATGATTCAGGAAAGTAGATAGGACATGTGCTGCAATATAGGAGCCAGTGGAATAAGGAGAACAAAATGAGAGTGTTCAAATTATAAACGGAGGGAATGCAATTGCATTATCCTGGGTGACTTACAAGTCAAACTGATTAGAAGGCTCTGCGTTGAAAGGGAGCATTATATGCATCAGTTTTGATGTAGCGATGATTATGTTAATGAAATGATCTCCTGGTCTGTAATAACTCCATGGTTTTTTTGTACCCTGGTGCTCTAAACTCAGCAGGCATTTCATTCTCAGCTTCCCCGAGACAGGCTGGGACAACAGCAGCATCAAAAGCAGAAGCAGGAGGTCCATCATTCGTAGGGCTGAATCAATTACTTTCCTGTTTCTAAACAAGAACAGGAAGAATTAAAAGCCCTCTCATAAAAGCCAGTGACTTTCCTGATTCAGACAGAGACAAACCAAGCTTCACCTGGAAAAGAGAGAAAGGTACATTTAACAGCACAGCTTCTACCTGTCCTAAAATTCAGATAACACAGAGTGTGACCTATAGCCTTTATCCTTTCCTTGAGGCAACCTCCCTCCATGTTGCTTCAGTCTGTTGTTTACATCAGTTACAGGAGAAGTAGAAGACATCTCAAAGAGCAGGATGGTGATAATTACAGTGGGAAGCAACTTTTCCTCTGGGGATGATAAACTCCTTCCTTGGCTCCATTTGCAGAAAAGAAGCCAGAGTACAGCATGTTAATGAAAAATTACAGATAGGCCCCTGAGGTCATGGTTCTCTATCGGTTGTGGTCTCTCCTGTCAGGACATGTCCAGAAAATGATGCTGGAAGAAGACACAGTATTGTTGTTGATTTCTTCTGCTCTTCAACATGGTTTCTTTTCTCCAGGGGTTGCTGGATAAGGTCACCCAGAGCTATGGAGTTTGGTGCCACTCTAGGTTGAAAACATGGAATGTTTTTAAATTTTAATATGGAGAAAGCAGTGGTGAAAGGTAAATTTTTTTGCTTCCAGTTCTATGCAAGTGGCTTGGTGGTCATGGCTTGGTGGAGGGTTATGTGACTGGGTGGGCATGACCAACTCTTTTTTTTTAAGCATTTTTTTACTACCGGTTCGAGTAGTAAAACAATGCTTTAAAAAAGTAAAAAAAAAAGGTTCTGAAAATCGCACATACAGCTGTGATCATCGTAACTTTTTTTTTATTTTTTCAAGCACTTTTTTACTACCAGTTTACCAGAACCGGAGTGAACCAGTAGCATTTCACCCCACAGAGAAAGATAGAGAGTCAATAGATTTTTTTTATTGACATCAATTTGTTGCCACGCCCACCAAAAAACTGGTTTGAAGCAGGGGTGGGCTGCTGGGGGTTTCCAGGGGTTCACGAGAACCTCCAGCTATGATTCTGTGCAGTTCAGAGAACCCCTAAATCCCACACCTGGTTGGCCCAACCCAGCCCACCCCTCCTAGGAGTCCCCACACAGCCCCTTTTGGATGCCGGTAAGTGCAGGGCACACACTCGGGGAAGTCAAAAAACGGGCCTACCGGAAATTTGGGAAGATTGGAAACATGTGCGTTTTAGCCTCCAGAGGGCCTCGGGAGCATGAGGAGGCCGTTTTCGCCCTCCTGGAAGTCTGAGAAAAGCTTCCAGAGCCTGGAGAGAGCCCCCAGCCATGGTGCAGGAGGCCTACTAGGCCATGCCCACCATGGCCACACCCACCCAGAAACCAGGCAGAGAACCCCTTGCTAAAATTTTTGAAGCCCACCCCTGGTTTGAAGAGACATGATTTCCCTTCTTCTGGTTGTGTGGATGCACTCTATGGTGATGGGGCTTTTTGACCCCCAGATCTCTGAGGCTATCTATGGAAAAGAAGGACTAGAGGGGACATGACAGCAATCTTTCAGTATTTGAGGTACTGCCACAAAGAGGAGGGGGTCAACTTATTTTCCAAAAAATCAAAAGTCAAGTCAAGAAACAATGGGTGGAAACTAACCAAGGAGAGAAGAAACCTGGAATTAAGCAGAAAGTTCCTAACAGTGAGGACAATTAATCAGGGGAACAGCTGCCTTCAGAAGTTGTGGGTGCTTCATCACTGGAGGTTATCCTCACACGGAGACTGTCATTCTCCCCTTAACCTGATTCCTGGCACCAAAATTCCTTCCAAGAGGCAATACCAAATGTCAGCCAGAGTCAGATACCCTACAACATTATTTGGTCTTAAATTTGCAAAAGAGATTTATATGACCATGCCAATCACCAGCTTCAGCTCCCGACTTTTCTGTGTCCAAGAAGCAAAGAACACCAATCACAAGTGTGGATAAATGAATCATACATTTATTTATTAATTCAAATATTTTATCTTTGATTATTACATTGGATTTTAATTTCACTAGTCTTGAACTTTGTAGTTTTAATTCTTTCATTATTAAATCACCTTAATTATCAAATGGATGCAAAGGAAGCATACAAACCCTGTAATAAATTCAATGAATAATTAAATGTTATAAGCCTACAAAACCAATTCACAATCAGTTCCCCACTTTTATCATTAGATGCTCCTTAGTGTTTAGATCTGGTCTCAGGATGATAATGTAGCACTTGGGGAAGAAGATGCAGCCCAGAAGCCCAGCACTGGAGGCCAAGATGGAGAAGATCTGCACGACCACCATGAACTTTCCTTTAGTGCTCAGGTAGGTGGGCAGGAAGGAGATCCAGACGCTGCAGAAAACTAGCATACTGAAGGTGATCAGCTTGGCCTCATTGAAGGCCCCTGGCAGGTTCCTGGCCAGGAAAGCTACAGTGAAGCAAATGATAGCTAGGAAACACATATAGCCAAGGACAAGATAAAACATGGTGACAGAGCCTTCATTGCACCGAAGGATGATCTCTCCTGGCAGGGTGTGCAAGTCAGAGTCAGGGAATGGGGGAGAGATTCCAAGCCACGTGGCACAGATGATAATTTGTCCAGCAGAACAAGAAAGGATGATGGAGTTGGCCAAGCTCTTCCCCAACCATTTTCTCACCCTGTTCCCTGGTTTTGTGGCAAGGAAGGCCAATACCACTGTGATTGTTTTGGCCAACACAGAAGACACGGCTACTGAGAACACAGTGCTGAACGCTGTTTGTTGGAGAAGGCAGGTGGCTCTTCTTGGTCGGCCAATGAAGAAAAAGGAGGACAAGAAGCAAAGCAGGAGGGAGACCAGGAGGATGAAGGAGAGGTCCCGGTTGTTGGCTTTGACAATGGGAGTTTCTAGGTATTTAAGGAATATGATTAAAACAAGGCCTGTGGTTAGGAACAAGAGTAAGGCAAAAGAGACCAGGATGATGCCCAGATGTTCTTCATAGGACAGGAAGGTTATTCTTTTTGGGATACATTGGACTCTGTTCTCGGTTGGATATTGATCATATGGGCACTTTGTGCATTTTTCAGTATCTGAGAAAACAAAAAGTAATATTTCTTTTATATCTCTTTTCACCTTTCAAGAAAGATCTTCTTTGGATTTCAGATGATACTGACCAAGCATGGCAGGTGCCAATATTCAAAATACAAATGGGGGCTGGTTGATAATACTAACTGTGATGGTGGGAACATCCCACAAACTTTATACAGTATCATATTGCTACGAAATGCCCCCTCAGAAGGTTCCCTGGATCCCGGCATTAAATACACCATCTTGAGGGCATTGTTGCCCAATGGCTAAACAGTCTAGATATTCAGCCATAGGTTTAGTCACTCTGGTAACTGTTCATACATAATTTAATTTTATTCATAATTGTACCCATCATTTTTTTTTTTAAAAAAAATTTGATTTATATGCCACCCTTCTCCGGAGACTCAGGGCGGCTTACAATGCGTTAAGCAATAGCCTTCATTCTTTTGTATATTTTATACAAAGTCAGCTTATTGCCCCCACAAACTGGGTCCTCATTTCACCTACCTTAGAAAGGATGGAAGTCAACCTTGAGCTTTGGAGAGATTCGAACCAGCAGAAATTGCAGGCAGCTGTGTTAATAACAGGGTGCACTAAACCACTGTACTATCAAGGCTCTTTCTATTCTATATTATATGCATAATATTTCTATTATGCATTGTTGAAATAATTCACCATTCTGGTGTTTTATATTTTGATAAACATTTTTATATCTTGTTTCTTCTAATTTTATGTAATAATGCTGTATTCTTTTACACCATACAAAATAAATATAATTGATTAGCGTATTTTTTGGACTATAAGACGCACCAAAGTATAATACACACCTTAGTTTTTGGGGAGGAAAATAAGAAAAAAGATGATTGGCGGGTGGATCAGCCTCCCAGAATACCTCCAATCAGCTGTTCCCAGAGGTGAACTTTAGCAACAGGTTCATTGGTTGTGAGCTCTGTGCCTTGTTTTTTTTTCAACTTTTGAAACCCCCGTTTCAGAGGCCTTTTTTTCAGCCTCTCGAATGGAGGTTTCAGAGCCTTTTTTCAGCGGGGCTACATTCAGTGTATAAAATGCACCCAAATTTTCACCCTCTTTTAGGGGAGGGAACGTGCGTCTTATACTCTGAAAAATACGGTGTCAGCTCCAGTGTGCTGTCGGCATGGAGCTGCCATTTGTGGGGCATTGATCAAGGCTGCTTGGGAAGGGAAGGCCATATGACCTCCCAAGGGCTTTAGGGGTTCCACAGAAACCCGTCCCAGAGGATGCTGGGCCGACAGGACATCGATATGAACCGCAGGTGCCAGGGGTACAGGAGTACATGGACCAACTGCCCAACCTCCTGGCTGACCAACCAGCCCAGCAAGGCCCTCTATATATGGGCAGGTGGGACCCGCCACCATTGCGAGCGTCATTTGATGGCAGCCCTGAGAAGGTGCCTTGGTCTCTAGGCCAGGTCCTCAATCACTTTGACCGCTACGGCAGACTGTACACCTCCCAGTGGGATTGTGGGATTGTGGGGGCAATAAGCTGACTTTGTATAAAAAAGAACACCGCTGGGGGGGGGGGGGCGAAAGCCATACTAAGCAGGTATAAACAATAGTATGAAGGCTACTGCTTAATGCATTGTAAGCTGCCCAGATGGCCAGCACCACCCTTTCATGTAGGCCAACAAATATTCCTGTCTACAAAGTATCTGAACCTATGCCTCCCGAGTAGGAACTTAGGTCCCAAATATATTGGGCCCTTCCCGGTGGTAAGGGTGATCAACCCAGTAACTGTAAAACTCCAACTGCCCAGGCTGTTGGGAAAAACACACCCGGTGTTCCACTGCAGTCTGCTGTGCCCAGCCCACTTATCTACACTCAGGGAGACCCCGTTGCAACCACCTCCACCACTGATGGTGGATGGGAAACAGCAGTACGAAGTAAAGAAGATGCTGGATACCCGATGGCATAGGGGTAAGCTCCAATACCTTCTCTTATGAAAGGGATATCAGAGGCCTCCTGGGTGCCCGAACATGATATACAAGCTCCCCGATTGATTGATAGGTTTCATAGGAAATACCCAGGGAAGCCGGGTGGACCCGGGAATCCACAACATGGCATTTCCATTTCAGAAGGCGTCTCCATGGTAGAGGGGCTGCATGTCAGCTCCAGTGTGCTGTCGGCATGGAGCTGCCATTCGTGGGGCATGGAGCTGCCATTCGTGGGGGAAGGAAAACACAAACCTCGTTTCAGCCCAACATCTGCTTCGTCAAGCCTCCCAAGAACTGACAGGATTGACGGGAGGGAATAGCTGGGGGATGACATCATCATGGCCAGCCGGAAATAGCAAGGGGATTAACTGTTTAGATACTGGTTGCAAATACTCAAGTGGATTAACTGTTTATATATATCTTTTGGGCTGTAATATAAACCTGGTTTGGGTGAGCAAAGGCCAATGATCTGAAACCATTTCTCAATTTCAAAGAACGCAGATGTTCCTAAGAACAGTCAACATGGGAGGACAGTTCCAAACTGACAAGAAAAGAGAAGTTTCCTCTAATGCAAGTGATCTTGCACAATCCACCGTGTCCTTGTATCTCTTCCTACCTCATCCCTCAAGATCTTTTTCTTATCCCTCCCATTATGGAAGAAATTGGGCCCCTTGAAAATTAAGAACCACAAAATTATCAACCTCCGATGTGTCTTTTTTAAAATGCACATTGATCAAAATGCTCTAGATGAATCTAGCACCCTTTCCTCTGGTGTGACCCACCTTCCTGAGTGGAGATAGTCCCTTCTGGACAAGGAACACAGTCATAGCAGCAAACTGGCTCTCCTTCTCGACCACGCTTGAAAAATCCAGGATGACAATTTTCCACACATCTGGATTGAGGCAGAGACTAAGGAAAAAACAAGGAATGCCAAACGAAGTTTTTTAGAAATAACCATCATTGAAAAATGGAGGTAGACATGAATATTAGTCAAGAAGTTGCCTGTGTACGTAGTTCGCTTAAGTAAATAAGAAATTTTTAACTAACTCTCAATGTTGCAAGGGATCTAACTACCAGCAGATTCTTCACTTAGTTCAGTGATGACTAACCGTTTTGCTATCGCGTGCCAAAAATGGGAGGCGGCCCCAGGAAAGTTGTGCGCGCGCATGCCCACACCCATAATTCTATTTGTCCTGCCCCCGTGCATGTGCACACGACACCCCCGCACTCCCCCGCCTTTGGCACGATGGGCCTGGTAGGCCCGTTTTTTCGCTCTCCCTGGGCTCCACAGCCTTTCTAGGAGCCTGTGGAGGGCAAAAACGGCCTTCCCCACCCCCTGGAGGACCTCCAGGGGCCAGAGACAGCCGTTTGCTGACTTCCGGTGGTCCAAGAAGGCCCAAAATTCAGCTGGAGGAGCTGACCTCGCGTGCCCACCAATATGGGCCCACCACCATAGGTTCACTATCACAGACTTAGTTCCTCCCTTTTGCTTCTAGAATATCACATTGTAATACAGGATCCTTCTATTTAATAAATTCTGGAGAGAAGCATTTGAGAAAAGATTTAAGCATCAAGTGACAATTAGTGGTTCCTCCATATGGTTATATTAGCATGCATTCCTTGTTTCTTCATGTATCCATGAGTTTAAATATGATGCTTTAGTCATATTAAAGTTTAGAATGAAATTTATTCTGAAAGCTTTGTGAATTTTTTACTTTACCAAATTTATTGAAAGAGAATAAAAATGTGATGAAGAAATTTCTGGCCAATGGGATCTGGGAAGGTTTCTTCTAGACCACGTGTATCATTGTATCATCATTCTTCTTGTGCCATAATCGTCATCGGACATTGGCCAACATGATCACCAACATCCAATGACGGATATGGCATAAGAAGAAGAAGACATATATCATTGCAAACCCACCCCCATTTGTAAGTGGACCAAGACAACCTTCCATTTAAGATACAAAGGATAACTTTGTTACAGATTAGGGTTGGATTTGGTGCAGTGATTAGAAGGCAGAATTGCAGGCTGACTCTGTCCACTGCCAGGAGTTTGATCCTCACTTTCTCAAGGTTAACTCAGCTTTCCAGCTTTCCGAGATTGGTAAAATAAAGAAGAGATTGTTGTGGGCAATATGCTGACTCTGTAAACTGCTTAGAAAGGGCTGTAAACACTATGGAGCAGTATATAAGTCTAAGTGCTATTGCTATTTATTTGTATATTTATTTGCTAATTTTATATGGTGGTGAACTAAGACTAAACTGACTGCCTAGTTTTTAGAACTGTAGAGAGATGAGACGGAGAGAGGTGCCCATAAAAAGGGTAAGTCATGCATTTTCTGCTGCATCACATGGGACATGAGTATGAGCCCTGTGTCAGAAAGAGATGTTTCTAAGGCAGGGGTGTCAAACTCTATTTCACTGAGGGACGCATCAGGGTTGTGTTTGATCTCGGGGAACAAGCACAATGAGTGACATTGAGCTGGGCAGGGGGCATGGCCAGCTCAACGTGACTCATTGAGGCTCCGTTTTCAGCCATGATGGCCTCCTTCAGCCCTCTGCCAGAGAAAACAGAGCTTAGGGCGGCTGCCGCACGTGGCCCACCCTGACTCCGTTTTCTGCTGCAATGGCCTCCTGCAGCCCTCTGCCAGCAAAAATGGAGCTTAGGGAGGCTGTGCAGGGCCCACCCGGGCTACGTTTGCGGCTGCGACAGCCTCCTCAGCCCTTTGACAGTGAAAATGGAGCTCAGGAAGGCTGTGCGCTGGGCCAGTCCTTCACGGTTTCCAGGTGGACCCATGTGACGGATGAAAGCACCCCATGGACTGGATCCAGACCCTGGGACTTGAGTTTGACACCCCAGTTCTAAGGTCAAGTTAGGTATCCAAAAAAAGTTCCTTTCTGTTGAAAAACCACCATTAGCTAACACGACCTGGCATGAAAATAGAGAGCTACATTGATTATTAGTTACATTTGGAGACTCCTTTTTCCCAGAGAGACTTAAGGTAGCTAATAATCAAAACAAACAACTGCATTCAAGGATGTTCCTTATGAGGTTATAAGCTTCAGTTTTCTGGGTCAGGGCACATCAGAACCGTCATTATGATATCATGTGAACTGAAAGCCTTGGACCTTCTCCTCAGGAGCACAAGGCCTATTCATCTGTCCCCATGGCATGAAAGACAAGTATGGAAATTCCTGACATATATGGTCTGTTTAAGAAGATAAGCTTGCCCAACCATGGCAAGCTAAATCTGAATTCCCAATGGTATCAACAGGAATTGCATCCACCCTTGATTAGAGTTATCCTTGCCTCGTTAGCTCCACCTGGAACGTGGGTAGTGGCCAAAAGACTTGTATTCTATTTTGCTAATTTTAAGCAAGGAAACAAGACAAGTTGGTGCTATGAGCACCAAAATCCCCAGCACTTGATGTTCCCTTTCAGCCAGTTTTATACAGATACTAGTTTGCACAGGGGACACAAAATAGCCATCATCACCCAGCATCCCAAGTTGGACGTGGCTGAATCAATTTAAAACTATGATTCATATCACGGCATCTAAAGGACACCTTGCCAATTATATTGACGTTTCCTGAAACATTTTTTTAAAAATTAGAAGGATTCTACTCCCCGAATTCAATTTTCACTGAAGCCTATTTGGTGAATAGGCTCAGCTACTTGAAATGTGCCCTAAGGCTTTGGAAAACAGAGAAAAGACACCGATATTTAATTCACCTTGTTGAGCAACTTTAGTTGTGAAATAGCATCTTGATCGATAGTAAGTCTCTGTCCTTCAAAAACCCCTAGTTGCTCTTCAACGGGATCCTCCCTGGAGAGAACTATCAAGCTTACGATGTCCAGATCTGCTGCCACATCACCATTTTGGTCCAAGTATAGTTTAATGTGGGAAAGATTGCAAAACTCATTCTTCTTCAAAAATGAATGGAACTAGAACAAAAATATCCAGGAATGTTAAAAGCACAAATATTAGTCTGGAGTAGCCTTCAGAAGTTGTACGTGCTCCATCACTGATGGCTTCCAAAAAGAGACTGGAAAACCATATGTCTGAAACGGTATAGTCTCCTGCTTGAGTAGGGGGTTGGACTAGAAGACCTCCAAGGTCCATTTCAACTCTTCAATTCTATGTCCATGTCCACATCTCTGTCTAACTACACTTGATAAGAATATTTTTTTTTTAATTTGATTTATATGCCGCCCTTCTCCGGAGACTCAGGGCGGCTTACAATGCGCTAAGCAATAGCCTTCATACTTTTATATATTTATACAAAGTCAGCTTATTGCCCCCACAAACTGGGTCCTTAATTTATTTATTTATTTTATTTATTTGTTTAAATTTCTATACCGCCCTTCTCCAAATAGGACTCAGGGCGGTGCACAGCCTAAGTAAAATTTACCTACCTTAGAAAGGATGGAAGGCTGAGTCAACCTTGAGCCTTGGAGAGATTCGAACCAGCAGTAATTGCAGGCAGCTTTGTTAATAACAGAGTGTTTAGACCACTGTACTATCAAGGATCATTTGTGGAAATGATCTCAAAATAGTAGATTGCAAATCAAATGTGAATTGGCCGTGTGATGCTCATGGAAAGAAGGCAAATGCATCCATAAAAATCTTAGAAGTAAATGTGCAGGTTCGGAGAGAAATTGACTCAAGTACAAAGTCCCCTTGCAGGCACCCCCTTTAAGAAGACATTGTACAACTAACTGGATCAGCTTTAGAGATGGGCAATGAAATCAAGGAAGAGATCAAAGGAGATGGTCTTAGCCTGGAGGAAAGGTAACAAGGAGACGAGTCATGTTGGTCTTTGGGGATGAAAATCAGAAGGAATCTGGGAGCACCTTTTACAATGGAGAAAATCTCTTGGCTGGCAAAAGGAGAATACAGCACTCTTCCAATAGCTGAAAGATGTTACATGTCAGGTTCCAAGTAATGCATCCCTCACAAATCAAACTCCAGGGCATTTCCTTTCTTCAAAGGAAAAATAACACATGTTGACTGTTATTCCAGAGCAGGGCTGTCAATCTTGATTTCATGGAGGGCTGCATCAGGGTTGTGTTTGACCTCGGGGGGCTGGGTGGACAAGGTTGGGATGGGTGTGGCCAGGGTGGGCAAGGCCAGCTTGGTGTAACTTGTGTCGGGGGCACCTGTGGTGGCCTGGGAAGGGCTGGGGGGGGATCCAAAAACGGAGTTGGCAGAGGGCTGTAGGAGGCCATTGTGGCCAAAAATGGAGCCCAGAAGTGCAGCCCTCCCAAGCTCCATTTTCACTGGTAGTGGTCCTTCACTCTTCCCAGGGCAGCCTCACAGGCCAGATCTAAACAGCCCACAGGCCAGATCTGGCCCACAGGCCTTTAGTTTGACACCCTTGTCTCAAAGTATTGGACATGGAAAAAATGAGCTCAGTTACAAGAGAAGAGATTCTGGCTGAATGAGATGAAAAGCATCCTAAATGGAGGAACAATTTTAGAGCTGATCTAGTGGACCAGAGAAGTTCAAGTTTCCTCTTCACTGATCGCTTTAACGCAAAGATCCAGCAGCCATTATTTAAAGAAGCTTTAACTGGGATTTCGGCAGGCAGGAGGGATTGTACTAGATGGCCTCAGGGACTCCTTCAAATTTATGAACATAAAATTCCAAAATGCTAATCGCAAATTCATAAGGACTGGAATTTATTTAAAAATGCATACATACTTTGTAAAATTAACACTGTCTTAATATCAAAATGTATATGTCACAGTACCCGCTCTATGAAAAATTATCCACAAATGATTGGGTTGGTCAAACGGGTTGGCCTTTTGAAGCACAAAATGGTTGAAATGGTTCCCTGCCTAATTTGTATTACTTCTCCAAAGAAAATAAGTTTCATGGATCTTTGTCGGGACTCCATACCTGCCATGGCTTCAGCCTTCGAGTCCCCAGCCTCTCTTCTCCCTCTTTCCTTCTCCTCTTGAATATGGAGGAATAAGCAGCATTCAAGGCATGGGCCATAATATTCACCAGAGAATAAAAAAATCGGTTATACGGGATCCATGTCATGTCCCTTTCCACTTTGGTGTTCAGTGGGGATGTCTGAGTGCATCTTGTCCGGCCTTTCACAGAAATGTTGTCTTTTGAAAAAGAACACTGAAAAGACTGATTGGTGAACTGTGGTTCCAGAAAGAAATCTGGTTCGAAGGAACCATCATTTGGTGTTTTTTTCAAGTGAAAACTGTAGTACCAAATACTATGGACATATTTGAGAAATGTGTGGCTTCCTATTTGCATTTTCCCATAGCCTGCATATAGCCAGACTTTTCCTTCAATGGGTTCTGGCAAACTTTGAAGTGTTGAATGGAAAAGAGGAATTCTGTCCGAAAGCGAAAAATAGGCTGCGAAGTGAACAAAGACATTGACTTGTTTCCACTTGGAGATGGCATCCCTGAAGGCTGCTGTACGTGCAGGGGTTGATAGAAGTTGTGATATAACTATACAAATCCCGTTTCTGACAAGCAGAGGTGTCAACGTCCTCATGAAGTTCACTCCACTCTCTGTGTCTGAAGCAAAGAGACCAATCAAAGACCATCCAAAATGGAGGAGCAGTTGGAGAATTCCTGGGTTGAGAATTGCTAATTTGGGTAGCATCTGGTAGAAAAAAGGGAATTGTCTTTTATCATTCAGAGCTTCTGAAGCAATTGAACAGATCTGGAAAAAAATATGAAGAATGCTGTATTTGGCGGTCAGTTATTGGCTTTCAATAAATACAACTCAACCAACTCATGTCAATTTCTAAAAACCATAACTTTTCAGCTTGCTTTATTAATAAGTATTAATAAGGTTTATGGAGACAACAAAACTTGATTCCCCCTGACTGACATATTGTGTGATTACCCGCAGCGGTGGTACTTTCCCTACCAGTTCGCAAATATGAGCACACATGCTACTTCAGCACATGTGCATAGTCTCAAAAACATGCCTAAATAGGACTTCATACAGCCAGGGTGGGGGTGGGCCATCCGCGATTTCCACTACTGGTTCACCCGAACCAGTCAGAACCGGGTGAATACCACCTCTGATTACACTGTTCATGACAAACCAATTGTCAACAATGGATTATCTGTGTCTAAATCCTTCTTATTCTTTGTTCTCCTTCATCTTTCCACTCTAAACTTTATTCAAGAGGAACAAGATATTGTTTTTAGCCATAATATCTATTAGACAAATCTATTATTTATCTATAATATCTATTATTATGCAAATTGCAGGTCCCACAGATTGGGATATTTCTTGAATCGTTCAGCCAATAAAAATCCTTTCCAGGAGCTTTATTGCTCTTCAAGTCTTTTGTGTTGAATTTGATCATGGACTGATTAGGGTAAAAAATAGTTGACATATTGGTTAATATACTTGTACTTTTTAAATGAATTGGATCAATTAATGGGAGTGGTCAGTGTAAGTCCACAAACATATATTTCCTATAAACTTTAGATAATGTAAGCCTTTGGGATTCTTTTCACAAACCTGAAATTTGTATATCATTGAAAATATTATTTTGGCTAAGCTGAAAATGAAAGCTTTCCATCTGTGCTTCCTTTTCTACAGAAGACCCTTTGATTGGACACAAAGCCCCTCCTCACCTTCACAAGGGTGCAGGAGAAGCCCCCAAAGCAATGGGGATGTTGTCATGAAATTATATGGCTGCTTGGGTGCTACACACACACACACACACACACACACACACACACACACACACACACACAAACAAACACACAATATCTATCCCATCCCTTGACAACACACCTAGAGTGGCCATGGAGAAAAACAGCTCTTGAATTCACATGACATATTGGTAAGGTCTTACAAATCCTTAGTAAGGCCACACCTAGAATACTGCATCCAGTTTGGTCACCATGTTACAAAAAAGATGTTGAGACTTTGGAAAAAATGCAGAGAAGAGCAACTCAGATGACTGAGACTAAAACATATACTTTTATGAACGGTGGCAGGACTTGGGTATGGCTCGTCTAGAGAAAAGAAGGAATAGGGCTGACATGATAGCAGTGTTCCAGTATTTGGGAAGTTGCTACAAAGCAACAGAAGGCAAGGCAAGAAACAATACATAGACACTAATCAAAGAGAGAAGCAACCTGGAATTTAGGAGAAACTTCCTAACAGTGAAAACAATTAACCAGCGGAAGTACTTTCAGAAGTTGTGGAGGCTTCTGGAAATCTTAAAAATCTCCAGTGAGATTTTTAAGAAGAGACTGGACATCCAGTTGTCTGACATGGTGTAGGGTCTCCTGCTTGAGCAGGGGATTGGACTAGCAGATCCCTTCCAGCTCTATTCTGATTGATTGATTGATTGAATTCCACAGAGGAGATATAGTTGGATTTATCGCTTACCCATCCTACCAATCCACCCAATTTACTAGATAGAGAGGCAGACATACAAACCTGTGGGATTTTGTAGGGGGCTGTTAATGTTGATATCTGGATGGAGATCTCACTGCCAGTTGATTCAAAAAGAGCCAAATGGTTGTCCTTCTTTCCACAGCCATAGTTGGGAATATTGGCTTCTCCTGTAGAGAGGATGTCCAGCAAGGCATCTGATGTGCCAAGAGTGCTGAAATAGTTGTCATGGATGTTGTAGCCAAGTGTGAGATTGTGCAGGAGTGGGGAATTCTTATTGACCATTTGAATTGCGAAAATATGGCGTAGGATTCTAGACTGATCAGAGTATATTCTAGTGTAAAAAATGTTCATTTTATCATCACCACAACCATCATCAATCTTAAAATATATTTTATATTTTTAAATATACCTTTGCTTGACTAGTGAAAATGAAGCATTGCACTTCTGAATGAGCAATAAATAAACTCCTGTAAAAATGATCACATTATTATCATCACTTCTGCTGTTCACCGGCTTCCAGCAGTTTGGCATTTTGGGTCTCGCTGGCTGAGGGTTGGCTCAGCCTTCCATCCCTCCAAGGTCAGTAAAATGAGGAGCCAGATTGTTGGGGGCAATATGCCAACTCTGTAAACCGCTTAGAGAGGGCTGTAAAAGCACTGTGAAGTGGTATATAAGTCTAAGTGCTATTGCTATGGACACCCAACATCAAAATCTTCATCAAAAAAGCACAACAAAGAATGTTCTTTCTGTGCTAACTCAGAAAGCTCAAACTGCCCAAGGAGCTGCTGATCCAGTTCTACAAAGGAATTATTGAGTCTGTCACCTGCACCTCTATAACTGTCTGGGTTTGGTTCTGCAACCCAACAAGACAGACTCAGACTTCAGAGAATAATTAGAACTGCAGAAAAAACCATGGCTACCAACCTGCCTTCCATTGAGGACCTGTATACTGCACGAGTCAAAAAGAGGGCTGTGAAAAAAGTTACAGACCCCTCACATCCTGGACATAAACTGTTTCAACTCCTACCCTCAAAACAACACTATAGAGCACTGCACAACAGAACAACTAGACACAACAAAAGTTTTTTCCCAAACGGCGTCACTCTGCTAAACAAATAATTCCCTCAACACTGTCAAACTATTCACTAAGTCTGCATTACTATTAATCTTCTCATCATTCCTATCATCCATCTCCTCCCACTTATGACTGTATGACTGTAACCTTGTTGCTGGTATCCTTATGATTTATATTGGCTGTTTCCTAATATGATTTGATTGCTTATTTGTACCCTATGACAATCATCGGGTTGTACCTTATGATTCTTGATGAATGTATCTTGTCTTTTTATGTACAATGAGACTGTATGCACCAAAGATAAATTCCTTGTGTGTCCAATCACACTTGGCCAATAAAGAATTCTACTCTACTCTACTCTACTCTACTCTACTCTACTCTACTCTACTCTACTCTACTCTACTCTACTCTACTCTACTCTATTCTACTCTATTCTATCATCATCAACAGAACCAACAACATATTTGTTTTTTAATGTAATCCACTTTCTCTCTCGAAGCCTACAGAATCTTAAACCAACACGGACTCCAAACCCAGAGACAAATGATCCTCACCCATCTCCATTTAATTTTAATGAATGTTGGGGAGATGGAATGGATACAGCCCCCCTCCTGGGTTAAGAATCGCAAATATACCAATATTTGTAACAATACTAATTTTCATCTGGCCAGTAACCAAGGTCAGAAATAAATGAATGATTAAAGTGGAATCACCACAGAAGGAAGAGGATGTTTCAAAAGTGACTCAGAAACCAATTGTAAAAAATAAGTCATCCTGTATTTCTATAAGGATCGGGAAGTAAATATCAATGAGTAGTTTGAAATGAGCTGAGCAGGGGAAACCACAATAATCACTAATTTAAACAAAAGTCAGTAAAGTATTCAAATCACAAATTCAAGACTGAACGGGGAGAGGAAAATAATGTGGACTTTTTTTCTGTCCCATCTTTGGACTTGATTCTTTTCCTCAAAATAAGACAAAGAAAGCATGGAAATCAACATGATTCAGGAAAGTAGATAGGACATGTGCTGCAATATAGGAGCCAGTGGAATAAGGAGAACAAAATGAGAGTGTTCGAATTATAAACGCAACTGCATTATCCTGGATGACTTACGAGTCAAACTGATTAGAAGGCTCTGTGTTGAAAGAGAGCGTTATATGCAGCAGTTTTGATGCAGCAATGATTATGTTAATGCAATGGTCTCCTGGTCTGTAATAACTCCATGGTTTTTTTGCACCCTGGTGCTCAAAACTCAGCAGGCATTTCGTTCTCAGCTTTCCCGAGACAGGCTGGGACAACAGCAGCATCAAAAGCAGAAGCAGAAGGTCCATCATTCGTAGGGCTGAATCAATAACTTTCCTGTTTCTAAACAAGAACAGGAAGAATTAAAAGCCCTCTCATAAAAGCCAGTGACTTTTCTGATTCAGACAGAGACAAACCAAGCTTCACCTGGAAAAGAGAGAAAGGTACATTTAACAGCACAGCCCCTACCTGTCCTAAAATTCAGATAACACAGAGTGTGACGTAAAGCCTTTATCCTTTCCTTGAGGCCACCTCCCTCCATGTTGCTTCAGTCTGCTGTTTACATCAGTTACTGGAGAAGTAGAAGACATCTCAAAGAGCAGGATGGTGATAATTACAGTGGGAAGCAACTTTTCCTCTGGGGATGATGAACTCCTTCCTTGGCTCCATTTGCAGAAAAGAAGCCAGAGTACAGCATGTTAATGAAAAATTACAGATAGGCCCCTGAGGGCAGGATTCTCTATCGGTTGTGGTCTTTCCTGTCAGGACCCATCCAGAAAATGATGGTGGAGGAAGACACAGTATTGTTGTTGACTTCTGCTGCTCTTCGACATGGTTTCTTTTCTCCAGGGGCTGCTGGGTAAGGTCACCCAGAGCTATGGAGTTTGGGGCCACTCTAGGTTGAAAACATGGAATGTTTTTAAATTTTAATATGGAGAAAGCAGTGGTGAAATGTAAACTTTTTTGCTACTGGTTCTGTAGTCATGGCTTTGTGGGCATGGCTTTGTGGGGGCGTTATGTGATTGGGTGGCCGTGGCCACCTTTTTTTTTTTTTTTACTTTTTAAGCATTGTTTTACTACCAGTTCGGGTAGTAAAACAATGCTTTAAAAAAGTAAAAAAAAAAGGTTTCGAAAATCGCACATACAGCTGTGACCATCGTAACTTTTTTTTTTACTTTTTCAAGCACTTTTTTACTACCAGTTTACCAGAACCGGAGTGAACCAGTAGCATTTCACCCCTCAGAGAAAGATAGAGAGTCAATAGATTTTTTTTATTGACATCAATTTGTTGCCACGCCCACCAAAAAACTGGTTTGAAGCAGGGGTGGGCTGCTGGGGGTTTACAGGGGTTCATGAGAACCTCCAGCTATGATTCTGTATAGTTCAGAGAACCCCCAAATTCCACACCTGGCTGGCCTGGCGCACCCCACCCCTCCCAGGTGTCCCCACACAGCCCCTTTTGGATGCAGGTAAGTGCAGGGCACACACTCGGGGAAGTCAAAAAATGGGCCTACCGGAAATTTGGGAAGACTGGAAACGTGTGCGTTTTAGCCTCCAGAGGGCCTCGGGAGCCTGAGGAGGCCATTTTCGCCCTCCTGGAAGTCCGAGAAAAGCTTCCAGAGGCCGGAGAGAGCCCCCAGCCATGGTGCAGGAGGTCTACTAGGCCATGCCCACCATGGCTACGCCCACCCAGAAACCAGGCAGAGAACCCCTTGCTAAAATTTTTGAAGCCCACCCCTGGTTTGAAGAGACATGATTTCCCTTCTTCTGGTTGTGTGGATGCACTCTATGGTGATAGGGCTTTTTGACCTCCAGATCTCTGATGCTGTCTAGGGAAAAGAAGGACTAGAGGGGACATGACAGCAATCTTTCAGTATTTGAGGTACTGCCACAAAGAGGAGGGGGTCAACTTATTTTCCAAAAAATCAAAAGTCAAGTCAAGAAACAATGGGTGGAAACTAACCAAGGAGAGAAGAAACCTGGAATTAAGCAGAAAGTTCCTAACAGTGAGGACAATTAATCAGGGGAACAGCTGCCTTCAGAAGTTGTGAGTGCTTCATCACTGGAGGTTATCCTCACACGGAGACTGTGATTCTCCCCTTAACTTGGTTTCTGGCACCAAAATTCCTTCCAAGAGGCAGTACCAAATATCAGCCAGAGTCAGCCACCCTGCAACATTATTTGGTCTTAAATTTGCAAAGGGGATTTATATGACCATGCCAATCACCAGCTTCAGCTCCCGACTTTTCTGTGTCCAAGAAGCAAAGCACACCGATCACAAGTGTGGATAAATGAATCATACATTTATTTATTAATTCACATATTTTATCTTTGATTATTAGCTTGGATTTTAATTTCACCATTCTTGAACTTCGTAGTTTTAATTCTTTCATTATTCAATCACCTTAATTATCAAATGGATGCAAAGGAAGCATAGAAACCTTGTAATAAATTCAATGAATAATTAAATGTTATAAGCCTATGAAACCAATTCACAATCAGTTCCCCACTTTTATCATTAGATGCTCCTTAGTGTTTAGATCTGGTCTCAGGATGATAATGTAGCACTTGGGGAAGAAGATGCAGCCCAGAAGCCCAGCACTGGAGGCCAAGATGGAGAAGATCTGCACGACCACCATGAACTTTCCTTTAGTGCTCAGGTAGGTGGGCAGGAAGGAGACCCAGACACTGCAGAAAACCAGCATACTGAAGGTGATCAGCTTGGCCTCATTGAAGGCCCCTGGCAGGTTCCTGGCCAGGAAAGCTACAGTGAAGCAAATGATAGCTAGGAAACACATATAGCCAAGGACAAGATAAAACATGGTGACAGAGCCTTCATTGCACCGAAGGATGATCTCTCCTGGCTGGGTGTGCAAGTCAGAGTCAGGGAATGGGGGAGAGATTCCAAGCCACGTGGCACAGATGATAATTTGTCCAGCAGAACAAGAAAGGATGATGGAGTTGGCCAAGCTCTTCCCCAACCATTTTCTCACCCTGTTCCCTGGTTTTGTGGCAAGGAAGGCCAATACCACTGTGATTGTTTTGGCCAACACAGAAGACACGGCTACTGAAAAGACAATGCTGAACACGGTTTGTCGGAGAAGGCAGGTGGCTCTTCTTGGTTGGCCAATGAAGAAAAAGGAGGACAAGAAGCAAAGCAGGAGGGAGACCAGGAGGATGAAGGAGAGGTCCCGGTTGTTGGCTTTGACAATGGGAGTTTGTAGATATTTAATGAATATGATTAAAATAAATCCTGTGGTTAGGAACAAGAGTAAGGCAAAAGAGACCAGGATGATGCCCAGATGTTCTTCATAGGACAGGAAGGTTATTCTTTTTGGGATACATTGGACTCTGTTCTCGGTTGGATATTGATCATACGGGCACTTTGTGCATTTTTCAGTATCTGAGAAAACAAAAAGTAATATTTCTTTTATATCTCTTTTCACCTTTCAAGAAAGATCTTCTTTGGATTTCAGATGATACTGACCAACCATGGCAGGTGCTTATAGAGTAATAAATATAGAAAACTGATCCTATATTCTTATTTATAGAAAAATAAGAATATGTATGTATATGGGATAAATTCAAGAAAAATTTATAGCCCAGGAGAGAATATATGGAGAATATATTTGATGTAACACGTTTCTATTCTAAACAGGTGGGAGACAAGGAGGAGAATATGCTGAAAAGCAGCCTATACAATATGCTGTGAATCAGCCAAAACAATAAAAATGGAGTGGAAGAGAATATGCTGGAAAACAGCCAAACAATAGGTTTAGGAATGGAGGAGAACATGCTGGTAATCAGCAGGAGGAATGGAGGAGAATATACTGGAAACCAGCTAAAATAAAATATACTGGGAACCAGACAAAACAATAGATGGAGACGTGGAGGAGAATATGCTGTAAAACAGTCTAAAGAAAAAAATGTTGGAAATCATTTGGGGTGAAAAAGAAGATGATGAATCATAATTAAATAATGTGAACTGATTTTGAAATGATTTTATGTAAAATGAGAAGTGTAATTGATGATAAGCCTAAGAAAATTAGATGTAAATCAATAGAGGTTAAGATAGAGATTTGATGAAATGGGTCTTGAGACTAAGGAATATATATGGAATTTTGATTTATAAAATGATATAAATTAGAATTGTGTTTATTGGAAACTAAAGACTGTATATAAAAAGGAGCTGTGTTTATTTGGGAATTAAGATTTATGGTGATACAATAGAATGCTAAATATTTATATTAAGATGTTAGAATTTGTGATAAAAATTGGTGGTTTGACTTTTATTTTAAAAGATGTAAATGGATGAAACTTGGAATCAAATTTGTTAAAGAAGAGTAAGTATTTTTGGGACTATAAGACACACCTTAGTTTTTGGGGATGAAAATAAGAAAAAAGCTGATTGGCGGGTGGATCACCCTCCCAGAATACCTCCAAGCAGCTGTTCCCAGAGGTGAACTTTAGCAACAGGTTCGTTGGTTGTGAGCTTTGCTCCCTGTTTTTTTTTTCAGCCTCTGAAACCCCTGTTTCAGAGGCCTTTTCTTCAGCCTCTCAAATGGAGGTTTCAGAGGCTTTTTTCAGTAGGGCAACATTCAGTTTATAAGATGCACCCAAATTTTCACCCTCTCTTAGGGGGGAAAAGGTGCATCTTATACTCCGAAAAATACGGTAGTTGGTTTTCTTTTCTCCCTGCTTTCCGTTAGCTCTGATTCCTTTTAATCCCAATAGTGGAAGTAAGGCTCTCCCCCCTTTTAGAACCACAACTGTATTCCCTTTTTGTTGCTGTTGTAACTGTTGGTATTTCATAACTTCAACTTCCAATTTCCTAAGAAAATTGGAAAAATAAAAAGAAAAGAGAAATCACAGTAGCAATCCAACAAAGGAGACTATGATAGTGGTTATGCTGAACCTGGGAATGTTAAACTGGGCTATAAACAGTATTTGTCTTTTACCTCTTAATCCATAATATGAAAAATTAAAGCACTAAAAATAAAAGAGGCAGCTTTTACCCCTAATAATGGTAAATTTAATTTATGTTCCTTCTTTCACACAGTTGACCTCTCCCACTTCTTTAGGGCAAGTCTTCTGTGTGTATTTGTTGTGGCCCGCCAGTGGATCTGGCAGCATATTCGGACAGTGAGGAGGTTGAGGAGGAACATGGACCAGTCCTGGAGTCTGGGGAAGGCTCTGACGAGTGCTCTGCACCAGAGGCAGAGATGGAGTCAGGGCCGTCTGACAGTTGTCAGCTGCCTTCGGAGTCGGACATCAGTGGGGCAGAAGAACAGCCGGAGCCTGTTCCCAGTGTGAGCATGCACAGAGTTGCCAGGAGAAGGGAACCAAAAAACCAAAAAGCCATTAGAGGTAGTGTTTCTAGACCTAATTGGACCCAAGAAACCCAGCATAGGAGGTGCCTGCTATATTCTGAGCATAGTAGACCATTATTCAAGATACAGATTCTGTTATTTAATGAAAACAAAATGTGAAAATTCCAGCATATTAACAACTGGCTATGTTTTGTGGAAAGGAAACAGAAATTTAAGGTTAAATGCTTAGTGACTGATAATGGTACAGAATTTACCAACCAAAGATTGGAAAAGTTTTTGCAGGAAGCAGGGATCCAGCATAAATGGTCTGTGCCGTACAGACCACAACACAATTCGTATATTGAAAGAAGAGGTCAGACATTACAAGTCTAGACTAGAACTATATTGGCAGATTCTGGTTTGCCTGAAAATTTATGGGGTAAGGCTGTTATGTGTGCTAACCATGTGTTAAACAACGTGGTTCATTCCTCTACAGGAGAAATACCATTCACCTTATGGCATGAGAGGAAACCAAATCTAAGTTACTTACACACATTTGGAACCCCAGCTTGGGTACATATTCCATCTAATTTAAGGAGAAAGGATCAACAGAGAGCCAGAAAAATGTTTTTCGTTGGCTATGAATCAAATCATAGGTCTTTTAGATTTTGGGCACAGGGAACTACTAGTGTGTATTGTAGTGCAAGTGCTAAATTCCTAGAGCACGAAGGATGGGATAAATTAGAGCGTGCAGATTATAGACATGATAATAATACTGTTAGTGTAGAGCATCATATTCCTGATGATATTCCTGAGGATTTAGATGATGTAAAATCCTCTATCAAGGATGAAGAACAGGAAGTAGGTTTAGAGGAGGTAGTTTTAGGGGAGGAGTCAGATAAACCATCTGCAGTAAGTCCTGTTTTACCTAGGAGATCAACTAGGGAAAGGCATCCACCTGATCGATATAAAGCAACCGTAATTTTCCAGGTGTATCCAAAGTGTTGTGAAAGCTATGGATTAAGAATCTAGACTGTATATATTGACCTGTCCAAAGGGGAGAATGTTAGGATATGGTTTGAGCCTAACAAGTTGTCCAGGCAATATACAGTCAGGTCCAGAAATATTGGGACATCGACACAATTTTAACATCTTTGGCTCTATACACCACTACAATGGAGTTGGAATGAAACAAATACAATGTGGGTTAACTGCAGACTGTCAGCTTTAATTTGAGGGTATGTACATCCAACTCAGGTGAACGGTGTAGGACTTACAGCAGTTTGCATATGTGCCTCCCACTTGTTAAGGGACCAAAAGTAATGGGGCAGAATAATAATCATAAATAAAACTTTCCCTTCTTAATACTTGATTGCAAATCCTTTGCAGTCAATCACAGCCTGAAGTCTGGAACGCATAGACATCACCAGATGCTGGGTTTCATCCCTGGTGATGCTCTGCCAGGCCTCTACTGCAACTGTCTTCAGTTCCTGCTTGTTCTTGGGGCATTTTCCCTTCAGTTTTGTCTTCAGCAAGTGAAATGCATGCTCAATGGGATTCAGGTCAGGTGATTGACTTGGCCATTGCATAACATTCCACTTCTGTCCGTTCAAAAACTCTTTGGTTGCTTTTGCAGTATGCTTTGGGTCATTGTCCATCTGCACTGTGAAGCGCCGTCCAATGAGTTCTGCAGCATTTGGCTGAATGTGAGCAGATAATATTGCCCAAAACACTTCAGAATTCATCCTGCTGCTTTTGTAAGCAGTCACATCATCAATAAATACAAGAGAACCAGTTCCATTGGCAGCCATACATGCCCACGCCATGACACTACCACCACCATGCTTCACTGATGAGGTGGTATGCTTAGGATCATGAGCAATTCCTTTCCTTCTCCATACTCTTCTCTTCCCATCACTCTGGTACAAGTTGATCTTGGTCTCATCTGTCCATAGGATCTTGTTCCAGAACTGTGAAGGCTTTGTTAGATGTTGTTTGGCAAACTCTAATCTGGCCTTCCTGTTTTTGAAGCTCACCAGTGGTTTACATCTTGTGGTGAACCCTCTGTATTCATTCTGGTGAAGTCTTCTCTTGATTGTTGACTTTGACACACATACACCTACCTCCTGGAGAGTGTTCTTGATCTGGCCAACTGTTGTGAAGGGTGTTTTCTTCACCAGGGAAAGAATTCTTCTGTCATCCACCACACTTGTTTTCCATGGTCTCCCAGGTCTTTTGGTGTTGCTGAGCTCACTGGTGCATTCCTTCTTTTTGAGAATGTTTCAAATAGTTGTTTTGGCCATGCCTAATGTTCTTGCTATCTCTCTGATGGGTTTGTTTTGTTTCTTCAGCCTAATGATGGCTTGCTTCACTGACAGTGACAGCTCTTTGGATCTCATCTTGAGAGTTGACAGCAACAGATTCCAAATGCAAATAGCACACTTGAAATGAACTCTGGGCCTTTTATCTGCACATTGTAATTGGGGTAATGAGGGAATATCACACACCTGGCCATGGAACAGCTGAGAAGCCAATTGTCCCATTACTTTTGGTCCCTTAACAAGTGGGAGGCACATATACAAACTGCTGTAAGTCCTACACCGTTCACCTGAGTTGGATGTACATACCCTCAAATTAAAGCTGACAGTCTGCAGTTAACGCACATTGTGTTTGTTTCATTCCAACTCCATTGTGATGGTGTATAGAGCCAAAGATGTTAGAATTGTGTCGATGTCCCAATATTTCTGGACCTGACTGTATGTGTACTGTAACTTTAATCTGTAAATGTATTGTGTAACTTTAAGGCTTTAATGCTGAGTCATGCTGTAATTAGGTAATGACTGGTTGTGAGAGTATTTAAGCAAGGTATTGTAACGTGTTCAGTTGCTGCTATGATATGCTGCCATTGTGTATGAAGCTGATGTGATATGCTACCAGAGTATGATATGCTGCCATTGAGAGGAGTTGCTATCTCTAATCATCGTTGGATGGATGCTACCATCATGGTTTGTGAACCAGAGTGAGTTTGTTATTCTAACCAACTAATGTTTGTTTGGTAAGAAGATATCTGTAACTACTGGACTGATTTAACTGGCAAAGACTTGGAATTTGTTTAAAGACCATGAGTCTGTTTTTCTACTATAAAGTAAGCTTTTGATAAACCAGTTTGCATATCTCTTATTCATTGCTCTCAGCAACCTTTCCTTGTGCATTTACTCTGCTGGTTGGTAACACAACAACAATATCCTTAACAGAACAGCTAAGGAACAAGGTTCGACTCAGGAGTAAAGCCACAGATGGATGGTGAATGGCTCCTCCCCTGGGAAATAAAGAGGAGCAAAAAGGGAGGGGAGTTTGCAGGAGACAATTCATTAAATTCATTAGAGTGGAGATCTGTTCCTGACTTCTTGCCAAGTATTGCCTGCTACAGAATGGCGTTTGGAAGATATCGGCCTGGCAGCTCTCCAAGCCTGATAAAGGTCTGATCTTGTGAAATCTCTTGAAAGACTGTTGGCCGGGACTTTGCTGGAGAGGAATTCACTTTAAACTAAATAAAAGGAATTTTATCAGGATGAGGAGTTGGCTTCGTGTTTTTGGGAAGCCTAGGTCAGAATAGGATTTCTCTCATCCCTTGAACCCAAACACTCTCCCTCCATGGTTCCCCGAATTAGATCTTTCTGCTTAGGGGGTTCCGTGATCTTAATAAAGATTGACTGATTAATGAATTGATTGATTCATATATCTCTTGGGCTGTAATATAAACTTGGTTTGGGTGAGCAAAGGCTATTGATCTGAAATGATTTCTCAATTTCAAAGAATGCAGATGTTCCTAAGAACGGTCAACATGGGAGGACAGTTCCAAACTGACAAGAAAAGAGAAGTTTCCTCTAATGCAAGTGATCTTGCACAATCCACCATGTCCTTCTATCTCTTCCTACCTCATCCCTCAAGGTCTTTTTCTTATCCCTCCCATTATGGAAGAAATTGGGCACCTTGAAAATTAAGAACCACAAAATTATCAACCTCCGATGTGTCTTTTTTAAAATACACATTGATCAAAACGCTCTAGATGAATCTAGCACCCTTTTCTCTGGTGTGACCCACCTTCCTGAGTGGAGATAGTCCCTTCTGGACAAGGAACACAGTCATAGCAGCAAACTGGCTCTCCTTCTCGAGCCCTCTTGAAAAATCCAGGATGACAATTTTCCACACATCTGGACTGAGGTAGAGACTAAGGAAAAAACAAGGAATGCCAAACATAGTTTGTTAGAAATAACCATCATTGAAAAATGGAGGTGGGCATGAATATGAGTCAAGTAGTTGCTTAGGTAAGTTGTTCGCTTAGGTAAATAAGAAATGTTTAACTAACTCTCAATGTTGCAAGGGATCTAACTACTGACAGATTCTTCACTTAGTGCCAAAAGCAGAGGGAGTGAAGGGGGGGGACGTCGTGCGCGTGTGTGCCCACACCCATAATTCTCTGTGCCCTGTCCCCGTGCATGTGCGCATGACCTCCCTGCACTCCCCAGGCTCCAGAGCCTTGAGCCTGGGTAGGGCGAAAACAAATTTCCCCACCCCCTGGAGGCCCTCCAGGGGCTGGAGACAGCCCATTTGCTGACTTCCGGTGGTCCCAGAAGGCCCAAAAATCAGGTTGAGGAACTGAGCTCGCGTGCCCACCCTTACAGCTCTGTGTGCCACCTGTGGCACGCGTGGCATAGGTTCGCTATCATGGACTTAGTTCCTCCCTTTTGCTTCTAGAATATCTCATTTTAATACAGGATACTTCTATTTAATAGATTCTGGAGAGAAGCAATTGAGAAAAGATTGAAGCATGAAATGACAATTAGTGGTTCCTCCATATGGTTATATTAGCATGCATTCCTCCTTTCCTCATGTATCCATGAATTTAAAGTATGATGCTTTAGTCATATTAAAGTTTAGAATGAAATTTATTCTGAAAGGTTTGTGAATTTTTTATTTCACTAGATTTATTGAAACAGAATAAAAATGTGATGAAGAAACTTCTGGCCAATGGGATCTGGGAAGGTTTCTTCTAGACCACGTGTATCATTGTATCATCATTCTTCTTGTGCCATAATCGTCATCGGACATTGGCCAACATGATCACCAACATCTGATGATGGATATGGCACAACAAGAAAAAGACATATATCATTGCAAATCCACCCCGATTTGTAAGTGGACCAGGACAGCCTTCCATTTAAGATATAAAGGAAAACATTGTTACAGATTAGGGTTGGATTTGGTGCAGTGATTAGAAGGCAGAATTTCAGGCTGACTCTGCCCGCTGCCAGGAGTTTGATCCTCACTATCTCAAGGTTAACTCAGCTTTCCAGCTTTCCGAGACTGGTAAAATAAGGATGAGATAGATGGGGGCAATATGCTGACTCTGTAAACTGCTTAGAAAGGGCTGTAAACACTATGGAGCAGTATATAAGTCTAAGTGCTATTGCTATTTATTTGTATATTTATTTGATTATTTTATATGGTGGTGAACTAAGACTAAACTGACTGCCTAGATTTTGGAGCTGTAGAGAGATGAGATGGAGATGAGGTGCCCTTAAATAGGGTAAATCATTCATTTTTTGCTGCATCACGTGGGACATGAGTATGAGCCCTGTGTCAGAAACATATGTTGAAAAAGGCAGGGGTGTCAAACTGTATTTCATTTTTTTAAAAAAAATTGATTTATATGCCGCCCTTCTCTGGAGACTCAGGGCGGCTTACAATGCGTTAAGCAATAGCCTTCATACTTTTGTATATTTATACAAAGTCAGCTTATTGCCCCCACAATCTGGGTCCTCATTTTACCCACCTTAGAAAGGATAGAAGGCTGAGTCAACCTTGAGCCTCCTGAGATTTGAACTTGCAGTAATTGCAGGCAGCTGGTGTTAATAACACTGTTAATAAAAGTGCTTTAGTATGCTGCACCACCAGGACTCATTGAGGGACACATCAGGGTTGTGTTTGATCTTGGGGGACAAACACAATGAGTGACATTGAGCTGTCCAGGAGGCATGGCCAGCTCAACGTCACTCATTGAGGCTCCGTTTTCAGCCATGACGGCCTCCTTTAGCTTTCTGCCAGAGAAAACAGAGCTCAGGGAGGCCACCGCACGTGGCCCATCCAGGCTCCGTTTTCTGCTGCAATGGCCTCCTGCAGCCTTCTGCCAACAAAAATGGAGATTAGGGAGGCTGTGCATGGCCCACCCGGTCTCCGTTTGCGGCTGCAACAGCCTTCTGCAGCCCTTTGCTAGTGAAAATGGAGCTCAGGAAGGCTGTGCGCTGGGCCAGTCCTTCACTGTTTCCAGGGTGGGCCCGTGTGACAGATGAAAGCACCCCATGGACCGGATCCAGACCCCGGGCCTTGATTTTGATACCCCAGTTCTAAGGTCAAGTTAGGTATCCAAAAAAAGTTCCTTTCTGTTGAAAAACCACCATTAGGTAACACCAACTGGCATGAAAATACAGAGCTACATTCATGTACATTCAGGAAACAAGACAAGTTGGTGCTCTGAGCACCAAAATCCCCAGCACTTGATGTCCCCTTTCAGCAGTTTTATACAGATACTAGTTTGCACAGGGGACACAAAATAGCCATCATCACCCAGCATCCCAAGTTGGACATGGTTGAATCAATTTAAAACTATGTTTCATATCACAGCATCTAAAGGACACCTTGCCAATTATATTGACACCTCCTAAAACATTTTTTTTTTAAAATTAGAAGGATTCTACTCCCCAAATTCAATTTTCACTGAAGCCTATTTGGTGAATAGGCTTAGCTACTTGAAATGTTCCCTAAGACTTTGGAAAACAGAGAAAAGACACCAATATTTAATTCACCTTGTTGAGCAACTTTAGTTGTAAAATAGCATCTTGATTGATAGTAAGTCTCTGTCTTATAAAAACCCCTAGTTGCTCTTTAATGGGATCCTCCCTGGAGAGAACTATGAAGCTTACGATGTCCAGATCTGCTGCCACATCACCATTTTGGTCCAAGTATATTTTAATGTGGGAAAGATTGCAAAACTCATTCTTCTTCAAAAATGAATGGAACTAGGACAAAAATATCCAGGAATGTTAAAAGCAGAAATACTAGTCTGGAGTAGCATTCAAAAGTTGTACGTGCTCCATCACTGGTGGCTTTCAAAAAGAGACTGGAAAACCATATGTCTGAAACGGTATAGAGTCTCCTGCTTGAGTAGGGGGTTGGACTCAAAGACCTCCAAGGTCGTTTTCAACTCTGTAATTCTATGTCCATGTCCACATCTCTGTCTAACTACACTTGATAAGAATATTTGTGGAAATGATCTCAAAATAGTAGATTGCAAACCAAATGGAAGTTGGCCGTGTGATGCTCATGGAAAGAAGGGAAATGCATCCATAAAACTCTTAGAAGTAAATGTGCTGGTTTGGAGAGAAATTGACTCAAGTACAAAGTCCCCTTGAAGGCACCCCCTTTGAGAAGACATTGTACCACTATTGGATCAGCTTTAGAGATGGGCAATGAAATCAAGGAAGAGATCAAAGGAGCTGGTCTTAGCCTGGAGGAAAGGCAACAAGGAGAGGAGTCATGTTGGTCTCTGGGGATGAAAATCAGAAGGAATCTGGGAGCACCTTTTACAATGGAGAACATCTCTTGGTTGAAATAAGGAGAATACAGCATTCTTCCAATAGCTGAAAGATGTTAGATGTCAGGTTCCAAGTAACGCATCCCTCACAAATCAAATCAGGGCATTTCCTTTCCCCAAAGGAAAAATAACAGATGTTTACTGTTATTCCAGAGCAGGGGTGTAAAACTCGATTTCATGGAGGGCTTAATCAGGGTTGTGTTTGATCTCAGGGGGCTAGATGGACAAGGGTGAGGTGGGCATGGCCAGCGTGGGCATGGCCAGCTTGATGTAACTTGTGTTGGGGTCACCTGTGGTGGCCTGGGCAGGTCTGGGGGGGATCCAAAAACGGAGGTGGCAGAGGGCTGTAGGAGGCCATTGCGGCCGAAAATGGAGCCCAGAGGTGCAGCCCTCCCAAGCTCCATTTTCTCTGGTAGAGGTACCGCTGACCGGTCCTTCACTCTTTCCAGGGCAGCCTCACAGGCCAGATCTAAACAGCCCACAGGCCAGATCTGGCCCACAGGCCTTGAGTTTGTCACCCCTGTCTCAGAGTGTTGGACATGAAAAAAATGAGCTCAGTCACAAGAGAAGAGATTCTGGCTGAATGAGATGAGAAACATCGTAAAAGGAGGAACAATTTTAGAGCTGATCTAGTGAACCGGAAAAGCTCAAGTTTCCTCTTCACTGATTGCTTTAACGCAAAGATCCAGCAGCCATTACTTAAAGAAGCTTTAACTGGGATTTCGGCAGGCAGCAGGGGTTGTACTAGATGGCCTCAGGGACTCCTTCAAATTTATGAGCATAAAATTCCAAAATGCTAATCGCAGAATTCATAAGGACTGGAATTTATTTAAAAATGCATACATACTTTGTAAAATTAACACTGTCTTAATATCAAAATGTATATGTCATGGTACCCGCTCTTTGGAAAATTATCCACTAGTGATTAGCTTGGTCAAACGTGCTGGCCTTTTGAGGCACAAAATGGTTTCATGGATCTTTGTCGATACTCCATACCTGCCATGGCTTCAGCCTTTGAGTCCCCAGCCTCTCTTCTCGCTCTTTCCTTCTCCTCTTGAATATGGAAGAATAAGCAGCATTCAAGGCATGGGCCATAATATTCATCATAGCATAAGTATGGCGGTTATACCGGTTCCACATCATGTTCCTTTCCACTTTGGTGTTCAGTGGTGATGTCTGAGTGCATCTTGTCCGGCCTTTGACAGAAATGTTGTCTTTTGAAAAAGAACACCGAAAAGACTGATTTGTGAACTGTGGTTCCAGAAAGAAATCTGGTTCGAAGGAGCCATCATTTGGTGTTTTTTTCCACTGAAAACTGTAGTACCAAACACTATGGACATATTTGAGAAATGCGTGGCTTCCTATTTGCATTTCCCCATAGCCTGCATATAGCCAGACTTTTCCTTCAATGGGTTCTGGCAAACCTTGAAGTGTTGAATGGAAAAGAAATATTCTGTCTGAAAGTGAAAAATAGGCTGCGAAGTGAACAAAGACATTGACTTGTTTCCACTTGGAGATGGCATCCCTGAGGGCTGCGGTACGTGCAGGGGTTGATAAAAGTTGTGATATAACAATACAAATCCCATTCCTGACAAGCAGAGGTGTCAAACTCCTCATGAAGTTCACTCCATTGTCTGTGTCTGAAGCAAAGAGACCAATCAAAGACCATCCAAAATGGAGGAGCAGTTGGACAATTCCTGGGTTGAGAATTGCTAATTTGGGGAGAATCTGGTAGAAAAAAGGGAATTGTCTTTTATCATTCAGAGCTTCTGCAGCAATTGAACAGATCTGGGAAAAAAATATGAAGAATGCTGTATTTGGGGGTCAGTTATTGGCTTTCAATAAATACAACTCAACCAACTCATGTCAATTCTAAAAACCATAACTTTTCAGCTTGCTTTATTAATAAGTATTAATAAGGTTTATGGAGACAACAAACCTTGATTTCCCCTGACTGACATATTGTGTGATTACACACAGGGATGGTACTTTCCCTACCGGTTCGCAAATATGAGCACACATGCCATTACAACACATGCACACGGTCTCAAAAACATGCCTAAATAGGACTTCATACAGCCAGGGTGGGGGTGGGCCACCTGCAATTTCCACTACTGGTTCACCCAAACCAGTCCGAACCGGCTGAATACCATCTCTGATTAAACAGTTCATGACAAAGCAATTGTCAACAATGGATTATCTGTGTCTAAATCCTTCTTATTCTCTGTTCTCCTTCATCTTTCCACTCTGAACTTTATTCAAGAGGAACAAGATATCGTTTTTAGCCGTAATATCTATTAGATGAATCTATTATTTATTTGTGGAGAAGAACCTGCAAATTGCAGGTCCCACAGATTGGGATATTTCTTGAATCGTTCAGCCAATAAAAAATCCTTTCCAGGAGCTTTGTTGCTCTTCAAGTCCTTTGTATTGAATTTGACATAAACTGATTAGGGTAAAAAATAGTTGACATATTGATTAATATACTTGTACTTTTTAAATGAATTGGATTAATTAATGGGAGTGGTCAGTGTAAGTCCAAAAACATATATTTCTTATAAGCTTTAGGTAATATAAGCCATTGGGATTCTTTTTGCAAATTAGGAATGTATACATCATTGAAAATATTATTTTGGCTAAGCTGATAAAGAAAACGAAAGCTTTCCATCTGTGCTTCCTTTTCTACAGAAGACCTTTTGATTGGACACAAAGCCCCTCCTCACCTTCACAAGTGTGCAGGAGAAGCCCCCAAAGCAATGGGGATGTAGTCATGAAATTATATGGCTGTTTGGGTGTCACACACACAAACACACACACACACACACACACACACACACACTATCAATCCCATCCCTAGACAACACACCTAGAGTGGCCATGGAGAAAAACAGCTCTTGAATTCACATGACGTATTGGTAAGGTCTTACAAATCCTTAGTAAGACCACACCTAGAACACTGCATCCAGTTTTGGTCACCATGTTACAAAAAAAGATGTTGAGACTTTGGAAAAAAATGCAGAGAAGAGCAACTCAGATGATTAAAGACCTGGAGACTAAAACATACGGTTTTATGAATGGTGGCAGGACTTGGGTATGGCTAGTCTAGAGAAAAGAAGGAGTAGGGCTGACATGATAGCAGTGTTCCAGTATTTGAGAAGTTGCTACAAAGAAGAGGGGTCCAACTTATTTTCCAAAGCACCAGAAGGCAAGGCAAGAAACAATAGATAGAAACTAATCAAAGAGAGAAGCAACCTGGAATTTAGGAGAAACTTCCTAACAGTGAAAACAATTAACCAGCGGAACTGCTTTCAGAAGTTGTGGATGCTTCTGGAAATCTTAAAATCTCACTGGAGATTTTAAAGAAGAGACTGGACATCCAGTTGTCTGAAATGGTGTAGGGTCTCCTGCTTGAGCAGGGGATTGGATTAGAAGATCTCCAAGATCCCTTCCAGCTCTATTCTGATTGATTGAATTCCAGAGAGGAGATATAGTTGGATTTATCGCTTACCCATCCTACCAATCCACCCAATTTACTAGATAGAGAGACAGACATACAAACCTGTGGGATTTTGTAGGGGGCTATTAATGTTGATATCTGGATGGAGATCTCACTGTCAGTTTGATCAAAAAGAGCCAAATGGTTGTCCTTCTTTCCACAGCTGTAGTTGGGAACATTGGCTTCTCCTGTAGAGAGGATGTCCAGCAAGGCATCTGATGTGCCAAGAGTGCTGAAATAGTTGTCATGGATGTTGTAGCCAAGTGTGAGATTGTGCAGGAGCGGAGAATTCTTACTGACCATTTGAATAACGAAAATATAGCGTAGAATTCTAGACTGATCAGAGGATATTCTAGTGTAAAAAATGTTCATTTTATTATCATCACCACCACCATCATCAATCTTAAAACATATTTTATATTTTTAAATATATCTTTGCTTGACTGGTGAAAATGAAACATTGCACTTCTGAATGAGCAATAGATAAACTCCTGTAAAAATGATCACATTATTATCATCACTTCTGCTGTTCAGCAGCTGCCAGCAGTTTGGCAGTTCGGGTCTCACTGGCTCAGGGTTGGCTCAGCCTTCCATCCTTCCAGGGTCGATAAAATGAGGAGCCAGATTGTTGGGGGCAATATGCCAACGCTGTAAACCACTTAGAATGGGTTTAAAGCACTGTGAAATGGTATATAAGTCTAAGTGCTATTGCTATGGACACTCAACATCAACAACATCATCAAAAAAGCACAACAAAGAATGTTCTTTCTGTGCTAACTCAGAAAGCTCAAACTGCCCAAGGAGCTGCTGATCCAGTTCTACAAAGGAATTATTGAATCTGTCACCTGCACCTCTATAACTGTCTGGTTTGGTTCTGCAACCCAACAAGACAGACTCAGACTTCAGAGGATAATTAGAAGTGCAGAAAAAACCATGGCTACCAACCTGCCTCCCATTGAGGACCTGTATACTGCACGAGTCAAAAAGAGGGCTGTGAAAATTATTACAGACCCCTCACATCCTGGATATCAACTGTTTCAACTCCTACCCTCAAAATAATGCTATAGAGCACTGCACAACAGAACAACTAGACACAAGAACAGTTTTTTCCCAAACACCGTCACTCTGCTAAACAAATAATTCCCTTATCTTATGATTCTTGATGAATGTATCTTGTCTTTTTTTGTACACTGAGAGTGTATGCACCAAAGAGAAATTCCTTGTGTGTCCAATCGCACTTGGCCAATAAAGAATTCTACTCTACTCTACTCTACTCTACTCTACTCTACTCTACTCTACTCTACTCTACTCTACTCTACTCTATTCTATCATCATCAACAGAACCAACAACATATTTGTTTTTCAATCTAATCCACTTTGTCTCTTGAAGCCTACAGAACCTTAAGCCAACACTGACTCCAAACCCAGAGACAAATGATACTCACCCATCTCCATTTAATTTTAATGAATGTTGGGGAGATGGAATTGATACGGGCCCCCTCCTGGGTTAAGAATCGCAAATGCACCAATATTTGTAACAATACTAATTTTCATCTGGCCAGTAACCAAGGTCAGAAATAAATGAATGATTAAAGTGGAATCAGCATAGAAGGAAGAGGATGTTTCAAAAGTGACTCAGAAACCAATGGTAAAAAATAAGTCATCCTGAATTTCTATAAGGACCGGGAAGTAAATCTCAATGAGTAGTTGTATTTGAAATGAGCAGGGCAGGGGAAAACCACAATAATCCCTAATTTAAACAAAAGTCTTAAGATTAGGCACCATGACTATAGATTATGAGCATTTGCAGACTACTTGGTTGTAACCTTAACTCATCCAGTGAAATCAGCTACAGGTTTAATGGAGATAATTAATCACTATGGTCAAGTATCTGGGTTTAAAATAAATATTGGGAAAACAAAGATGATAATTAAAAATATGACAATAAATCAAAAAGAAGAATTAGAAAGAGTAACCGGATGTGAGATAGTTAAAAAGGTTAAATATTTAGGAGTTTATATTACAACTTCAAATGGGAAATTATATAAGTATAATTATGAATCGTTATGGCATAAAATACAGACAGAGATGGATAATTGGAAAAAATTACAACTGTCTTTGTTGGGCAGAATAGCAGTAGTAAAAATGAATGTTTTGCCTAAGTTTTTATTACTTTTTCAAATGATACCAATACTTTAAAGGATGCGAATTTGGAAGAATGGCAGAAGGGCAATGTTTGGGTAGGGAAGAAACCAAGGGTTAAATTAAACATAATGCAAGACATACATGAAAGAGGAGGTTTGAAAATGCCCAACTTAAAATTATACTATGAAGCAGCTGTTTTATCAGCAATTAGTGATTGGATTAATTTAACAAATGAAAGAATATTGAATATAGAAGGATATGATTTGGTTTACGGCTGGCATGCTTACTTAGTATATGACAAGAAGGTTGATAGGACTTTTAAAAGTCATATATTGAGGAATGCTTTATTGCGTGTCTGGAAGAAATATAAATATAAATTAAATGACAAGATACCTATATGGACAGTACCCAGACACACGATAGAGAATATAAGTATAGAACAAAGACAGGATGTAATTACATATAAAGAAATTCTTAACACAGAGAGAGGTATATTAAAGTTAAAGCCCTTGAGGGTATTAAAGGAAGAAAGGGTAATCCAAACTTGGTTTCAGTATGTACAATTACAAGCTAGATGGAGAAAACATTGGTATCATACAAAGTGAAGAAAATTTGGTAAAACAAATTAGAGACCAGAGTCAAATGCATATAAAAAGGTTGTATAATATATTGATAGAAACAGACTCAGAAACAGAGATAATTAAGGATTGTATGATAAAATGGGCACAACACTTTGAACAACCAATAATGATGGAAACATGGGAAAAGATATGGGTAAGAAATGTACAATTTACACAAGCGCAAAACTTGAGAGAAAACTTTTACAAAATGTTTTATAGATGGCATTTAGATCCCCAAAAGTTAGCTTGTATGTATCCGAATTTACAATCTAAATGTTGGAGATGTGATTGTGATGATGCTACTTATTTTCATGTATGGTGGACTTGTAAAAAGGTTAAAGCATTCTGGATAAAAATTTGGTGGATTATTCAAAATATTCTTAAAAAGAGGATAAAGTTTACTCCACAGTTATTTTTGTTGGGTATAACTACGGATTGTACGGTTATAGAGACTAATTTGAGCCTGAATTTAATAACTGCAGCAAGATTGTTGGTGGCACAGTGTTGGAAGAAGGAAGATTTGCTTACTATTCAAGAATGGATACTAAAAGTAGCAAACTTAGCAGAGATGGCAAAGATTTCAGCCTATTTGAAGGACTATTCAAATGAGAAATATATGATAGAATGGAGAAGATGGATAGATTATATTCAAAGTAAATATCGGACTAAAAAATTTCAAATAGCTTACGAATAGATAGAGAGATGTTATTATTAGTTTGGTAAATGGGGAGTTAAAGTATTAGAGGGATGTAAGAGGTTATAATTAATTAGACTATGTTAGATTATGATTGTTGAATGTTATACCCTGTATTTTGCTCTGGGAAGTAGGGAGGGGGGTGGGTGGGAGGAGGAGGGTTGGAGAGGGTGGAGGGAAGGGGGGATATATATGTAAACTTTTAAAAACTTTTCAATAAAAAAACAAAACAAAAGTCAATAAAGTATTCAAATCACAAATTCAAGACTGACCGGGAGAGGAAAATAATGTGGACTTTTTTTCTGTCGCATTTTTGGACTTGAGTCTTTTCCTCAAAATAAGACAAAGAAAGCATGGAAATCAACATGATTCAGGAAAGTAGATAGGACATGTGCTGCAATATAGGAGCCAGTGGAATAAGGAGAACAAAATGAGAGTGTTCAAATTATAAACGGAGGGAATGCAACTGCATTATCCTGGGTGACTTACGAGTCAAACTGATTAGAAGGCTCTGCGTTGAAAGGGAGCATTATATGCATCAGTTTTGATGTAGCGATGATTATGTTAATGAAATGATCTCCTGGTCTGTAATAACTCCATGGTTTTTTTGTACCCTGGTGCTCTAAACTCAGCAGGCATTTCATTCTCAGCTTCCCCGAGACAGGCTGGGACAACAGCAGCATCAAAAGCAGAAGCAGGAGGTCCATCATTCGTAGGGCTGAATCAATAACTTTCCTGTTTCTAAACAAGAACAGGAAGAATTAAAAGCCCTCTCATAAAAGCCAGTGACTTTCCTGATTCAGACAGAGACAAACCAAGCTTCACCTGGAAAAGAGAGAAAGGTACATTTCACAGCACAGCCCCTACCTGCCCTAAAATTCAGATAACACAGAGTGTGACCTAAAGCCTTTATCCTTTTCTTGAGGCCACCTCCCTCCATGTTGCTTCAGTCTGCTGTTTACATCAGTTACTGGAGAAGTAGAAGACATCTCAAAGAGCAGGATGGTGATAATTACAGTGGAAGCAACTTTTCCTCTGGGGATGATGAACTCCTTCCTTGGCTCCATTTGCAGAAAAGAAGCCAGAGTACAGCATGTTAGTGAAAAATTACAGATAGGCCCCTGAGGTCATGGTTCTCTATCGGTTGTGGTCTTTCCTGTCAGGACATGTCCAGAAAATGATGCTGGAAGAAGACACAGTATTGTTGTTGATTTCTTCTGCTCTTCAACATGGTTTCTTTTCTCCAGGGGCTGCTCTGAAGGTCACCCAGAGCTATGGAGTTTGGTGCCACTCTAGGTTGAAAACATGGAATGTTTTTAAATTTTAATATGGAGAAAGCAGTGGTGAAAGGTAAATTTTTTTGCTTCCAGTTCTACGCTAGTGTCTTGGTGGTCATGGCTTGGTGGAGGGTTATGTGACTGGGTGGGCATGACCAACTCTTTTTTTTTAAGCATTTTTTTACTATCGGTTCGAGTAGTAAAACAATGCTTTAAAAAAGTAAAAAAAAAAGGTTCTGAAAATCGCACATACAGCTGTGATCATCGTAACATTTTTTTTACTTTTTCAAGCACTTTTTTACTACCAGTTTACCAGAACCGGAGTGAACCAGTAGCATTTCACCCCTCAGAGAAAGATAGAGAGTCAATAGATTTTTTTTATTGACATCAATTTGTTGCCACGCCCACCAAAAAACTGGTTTGAAGCAGGGGTGGGCTGCTGGGGGTTTACAGGGGTTCACGAGAACCTCCAGCTATGATTCTGTGTAGTTCAGAGAACCCCCAAATCCCACACCTGGCTGGCCCAACCCAGCCCACCTCCCCCAGGAGTCCCCACACAGCCCCTTTTGGATGCCGGTAAGTGCAGGGCACACACTCGGGGAAGTCAAAAAACGGGCCTACCGGAAATTTGGGAAGATTGGAAACATGTGCGTTTTAGCCTCCAGAGGGCCTCGGGAGCCTGAGGAGGCCGTTTTCGCCCTCCTGGAAGTCTAAGAAAAGCTTCCAGAGCCCGGAGAGAGCCCCCAGCCATGGTGCAGGAGGCCTACTAGGCCATGCCCACCATGGCCACACCCACCCAGAAACCAGGCAGAGAACCCCTTGCTAAAATTTTTGAAGCCCACCCCTGGTTTGAAGAGACATGATTTCCCTTCTTCTGGTTGTGTGGATGCACTCTATAGTGATGGGGCTTTTTGACCTCCAGATCTCTGATGCTGTCTAGGGAAAAGAAGGACTAGAGGGGACATGACAGCAATCATTCAGTATTTGAGGTACTGCCACAAAGAGGAGGGGGTCAACTTATTTTCCAAAAAATCAAAAGTCAAGTCAAGAAACAATGGGTGGAAACTAACCAAGGAGAGAAGAAACCTGGAATTAAGCAGAAAGTTCCTAACAGTGAGGACAATTAATCAGGGGAACAGCTGCCTTCAGAAGTTGTGAGTGCTTCATCACTGGAGGTTATCCTCACACGGAGACTGTGATTCTCCCCTTAACCTGGTTCCTGGCACCAAAATTCCTTCCAAGAGGCAATACCAAATGTCAGCCAGAGTCAGATACCCTGCAACATTATTTGGTCTTAAATTTGCAAAAGAGATTTATATGACCATGCCAATCACCAGCTTCAGCTCCCGACTTTTCTGTGTCCAAGAAGCAAAGAACACCAATCACAAGTGTGGATAAATGAATCATACATTTATTTATTAATTCACATATTTTATCTTTGATTATTACATTGGATTTTAATTTCACTAGTCTTGAACTTTGTAGTTTTAATTCTTTCATTATTAAATCACCTTAATTATCAAATGGATGCAAAGGAAGCATACAAACCCTGTAATAAATTCAATGAATAATTAAATGTTATAAGCCTACAAAACCAATTCACAATCAGTTCCCCACTTTTATCATTAGATGCTCCTTAGTGTTTAGATCTGGTCTCAGGATGATAATGTAGCACTTGGGGAAGAAGATGCAGCCCAGAAGCCCAGCACTGGAGGCCAAGATGGAGAAGATCTGCACGACCACCATGAACTTTCCTTTAGTGCTCAGGTAGGTGGGCAGGAAAGAGACCCAGACGCTGCAGAAAACCAGCATACTGAAGGTGATCAGCTTGGCCTCATTGAAGGCCCCTGGCAGGTTCCTGGCCAGGAAAGCTACAGTGAAGCAAACGATAGCTAGGAAACACATATAGCCAAGGACAAGATAAAACATGGTGACAGAGCCTTCATTGCACCGAAGGATGATCTCTCCTGGCTGGGTGTGCAAGTCAGAGTCAGGGAATGGGGGAGAGATTCCAAGCCACGTGGCACAGATGATAATTTGTCCAGCAGAACAAGAAAGGATGATGGAGTTGGCCAAGCTCTTCCCCAACCATTTTCTCACTCTGTTCCCTGGTTTTGTGGCAAGGAAGGCCAATACCACTGTGATTGTTTTGGCCAACACAGACGACACGGCTACTGAGAACACAGTGCTGAATGCTGTTTGTTGGAGAAGGCAGGTGGCTCTTCTTGGTCGGCCAATGAAGAAAAAGGAGGACAAGAAACAAAGCAGGAGGGAGACCAGGAGGATGAAGGAGAGGTCCCGGTTGTTGGCTTTGACAATGGGAGTTTCTAGATATTTAATGAATATGATTAAAATAAATCCTGTGGTTAGGAACAAGAGTAAGGCAAAAGAGACCAGGATGATGCCCAGATGTTCTTCATAGGACAGGAAGGTTATTCTTTTTGGGATACATTGGACTCTGTTCTCGGTTGGATATTGATCATATGGGCACTTTGTGCATTTTTCAGTATCTGAGAAAACAACAAGTAATATTTCTTTTATATCTCTTTTCACCTTTCAAGAAAGATCTTCTTTGGATTTTAGATGATACTGACCAAGCATGACCGGTGTTTATAGAGTAATAAATAAATAAAACTGATACTAAAAAGTGGATAAAAATGTTTTTATAGAAAAATAAGAATATGTATGTATAGGGGATAAATTCAAGAAAAATTTATAGCCCAGGAAAGAATATGTGGAGAATATATTTGGTGTAACACGTTTCTATTCTAAACAGGTGGGAGACATGGAGGAGAATATGCTGAAAAGCAGCCTATACAATATGCTGTGAATCAGCCAAAACAATAAAAATGGAGTGGAGGAGAATATGCTGGAAAACAGCCAAACAATAGGTTTAGAAGTGGAGGAGAATATGTTGGTAATCAGCAGGAGGAATGGAGGAGAATATGCTGGAAACCAGCTAAAATAAAATATATTGGCAACCAGACAAAACAATAGATGGAGACAGGGAGGAGAATATGCTGTTTCTTCTAATTTTATGTAATAATTTTGTATTCTTTTACACCATACAAAATAAGTATAATTGATTAGCGTATTTTTTGGACTATAAGATGCACCGGAGTATAAGACATACCTTAATTTTTGGGGAGGAAAATAAGAAAAAAGCTGATTGGCGGGTGGATCAGCCTCCTGGAATACCTCCAATCAGCTGTTCCCATAGATGAACTTTAGCAACAGGTTCGTTGGTTGTGAGCTCTGCACCTTGCTTTTTTTTCCCAGCCTCTGAAACCTCCCTTTAAGAGGCTTTCTTCAGCGGGGCTACATTCAGTGTATAAGATGCACCCAAATTTTCACCCTCTTATACTCTGAAAAATATGGTAGTTGGTTTTCTTTTCTCACTCTGATTCCTTTTAATCCCAATAGTGGAAGTAAGGCTCCCCCCCCCTTTTAGAAGCACAACTGTATTCCCTTTTTGTTGCTGTTGTAATTCTTGGTATTTCATTACTTAATATCCAAGAAAATTGGAAAGATAAAAAGAAAAGAGAAGTCATAGTAGCAATCCAACAAAGGAAACTATGATGGTGGTTATGCTGAACCTGGGAATGTTAAACTGGGCTGAAAACAATGTTTGTGTTTTACCTCTTAATCCATAATATGAAAAATTAAAGCACAAAAAATAAAAGAGGCAGCTTTTACCCCTAATAATGGTAAATTTAATTTATGTTCCTTCTTTCACACAGATGACCTCTCCCACTTCTTTAGGGCAAGTCTTCTGTGTTTATTTGTTGTTGCCCGCCAGCGGATCTGGCAGCAGATTCAGACAGTGAGGAGGTTGAGGAGGAACATGGGCCAGTCCTGGAGTCTGGGGAAGGCTCTGATGAGTGCTCTGCATCAGAGGCGGAGATGGAGTCAGGGCCGTCTGACAGTTGTCAGCTGCCTTCGGAGTCGGACATCAGTGGGGCAGAAGAACAGCCGGAGCCGGTTCCCAGTGTGAGCATGCGCAGAGTTGCAAGGAGAAGGGAACAGCTAAAGAAGAAGTGTCGACTCAGGAGTAATGCCACAGATGGATGGTGAATGGCTCCTCCCATAGGCTGTCTTTAGAAGGGCATATGACGGCCGTGGCCAGGGTGGCTTTTTATCAGGTTCACCTGATACGCCAGTTGCGCCCCTTTCTGGATCGGGACTCCCTACGCACAGTCACTCAAGCACTCGTCACCTCTCGTCTGGACTATTGTAATGCTCTCTACATGGGGCTCCCCTTGGGGTACACCCGGAGGCTCCAACTGGTGCAGAATGCGGCCGTGCGGGGGATTATGGGAGCGACTGGGCGCTCCCATGTGACTCCTCTCCTGCGCAAGCTGCATTGGCTTCCGGTGGACTTCGGGGGGCGCTTCAAGGTGTTGGTGATCACCTTTAAAGCGCTCCATGGCTTAGGGCCAGGGTACTTACGGGACCGCCTTCTGCCACCAATAGCCTCCCACCGGCCAGTTCGCTCCCACAGAGAGGGCCTCCTCAGGGTGCCGTCGGCTAGACAATGCCGGCTGGCGACCCCCAGGAGGAGAGCCTTCTCTGTGGTGGCACCTACCCTTTGGAACAATCTACCCCCAGAGATACGAGTGATCTCTGACCTCCAGACTTTTCGTCGGGCCCTAAAAACTCATCTCTTTCAGTTAGCTGGTCTCTCTTGATTTTATGATTTTATGGTTGGTTTTAAATTTTGATATGGATTTTAAATTGATAAATTTTAAACTATGGGCCAAATTTAATTATTTTAAATCTATTTTTAATCGTACTTTATGTATAAATGTTTTTATTTTGGCTGTTCACCACCCTGAGTCCGAAAGGAGAAGGGCGGTATAGAAATTCGAAAAATAAATAAATAAATAAATAAATAAATAAATAAATAAATAAATAAATAAATAAATAAAGAGGGAATAAAGAGGGAATAAAGAGGAGCAAAAAGGGAGGGGAGTTTGCAGGAGACAATTAGTTCAATTCATTAGAGTGGAGATCTGTTCCTGACTTCTTGCCAAGTATTGCCTGCTACAGAATGGCGTTTGGAAGATATCGGCCTGGCAGCTCTCCAAGCCTGATAAAGGTCAGAACTTGTGAAATCTCTTGAAAGACTGTTAGCCGGGACTTTGCTTTTACTTTACTTTACTTTTATTAAATTTATATACCACCCTTCTCCCGAAGGACTGAGAGCAGTGAACAGCCATGGTAAAAACAGTATACAAGACAAAAAATTTAAAAACTTATTAAAATAATTCAATCACTGGCCAAATTTAAAACACCCAGCTAAAATTATTATTTAAAACCCCTATCAAAACCCAATTAAAATCCTTTGTCCCGTCAGACCAGCTTGCTGGAATAATAGAGTCTTCAGAGCACGATGGAAGGTGTGGAGGTCGGGGATCCTTCGTATGTCCGGGGGCAATTCATTCCATAGGGCCGGGGAGAGAAGGCTCTCCCCCTGGGGGTCGCCAGCCTACATTGTTTGGTCGACGGCACCCTGAGGAGGCCCTCTTTGTGGGAGCGTACTGGTCGGTGGGAGGCAATCAGTGGCAGAATGCGGTCCTGTAGATAACCAATTCCTAAGCCATGGAGCACTTTAAAGGTGGTAACCAACACCTTGAAATGCACCCGGAAGACCACCGGGAGCCAGTGCAGCTCGTGCAAGAGAGGTGTTACATGGGAACGACAAGTCACCCCAATTATTACTCACACAGCTGCATTCTGGACCAGTTGGAACCTCGGGGTGCTCCTCACGGGGAGCCCCATCTAGAGAGCATTACAATAGTCCAGACGGGAAGTGATGAGGGCATGAGTGACTGTGCACATGGCGTCCCGATCCAGAAATGGATGCAACTGGGAGATCAGGTGAACCTGATAAAAAGCCCCCCTGGCCACAGCCGTCATATGATCATCCAAAGACAGCCATGAGTCCAGAAGGATGCCCAGGTTGCGAGCCCTCTCTGAGGGGGGTAAGATCTCATCCCCAATAGCCAGTGATGGTGTTAGCTGACTATATCGGGCCTTTGGAAGCCACAGCCACTCAGTCTTGGTGGGGTTGAGTCTGAGCCTGTTCCTCCCCATCCAGATCCGCACAGCCTCCATGCAGTGGGACATCACTTCAAGGGCATCATTGGGGTGGCCTGGGGTTGAAATGTACAACTGCGTGTCATCGGCATACAATTGACACTTCACCCCAAAGCCATGGATGATCTCACCCAGCGGCTTCACATAAATGTTAAACAGGAGGGGCGAGAGGACTGACCCTTGCGGCACCCCACAAGTGAGGAACCTCGAGGTCGACCTCTGCCCCCCTCATCAACACAGACTGTGTACGGTCAGAGAGGAAGGAGGAGAACCACCATAGCACAGTGCCCCCCACTCCCACCCCCTCTAGTCGACGCAGCATGATACCATGATCGATGGTATCAAAAGCTGTTGCGGGATCTAGGAGGACCAGGACAGAGGAGCAACCCCTGTCCTGAGCTCTCCAGAGATCATCAACCAATGCGATCAATGCCGTTTCCATGCTATAACCCGTCCTGAAGCCCGACTGACATGGATCTAGATAGACAGCTTCATCCAAAAATCGAGCTGGGACTCAGGAGGCAGCAATAGATTGGGGGTGGTACCAAATAAAAGGTAAGAATAACGTGGGTGTGGGGGTAGGGGAGGGCGGGGTGGTGTGGGGTGGGGGAGGAGAACCGGTTCGGTGACATCATATCGTCACCGCTACCGGCTCGGCCGAACCGGACCAAACCAGGAGGAACCCACCACTGGACACGGGTCCAGTAAACATGTGGTAGTGTTAAGCCTCCCCAAAATCCTGTCCACGTCCTCAGGAGTCACATGGTCAAACTCCTCCCAGATAACACTCTCAAGACTCACCTCCATCATCCCGTCCGAGGCTATCCAATCAGAGTCCAGGCCGCCCCAAATCTGAGCGATTTTATCATGCAGGTATTGTCCAAAATCCTCAGCTCTACCCTGCAAGGGATCCTCCCTCCCTCCCACCTGTAGTAGAGAGCAGGTCACCCTGAACAGGGTGGCTGGGCAGTTCTCTACAGATGCAATAAGGGTGGAAAAATAGCTAGATTTCACCACTTTTATTGCCACTAGGTAGGTCTTGATATAAGACTTCACCACTGTTCCATCAGATTCGGTACGGCTGGACCTCCAATCGCTCTCTAGGCACTTTTTCCAGTGCTTCATCTGTCTCAGCTCCTCGGAGAACCTAGGAGCCAATTGAGAATGGCACCGAGACAGAGGCTGCAAAGGCATGACGTGGTCCAAGGCTCCGGCGACTGCCCTGTCCCAGGCGGCTGCCAGTTCCTCAGCCGAGCCGTAAGTCAGAGCCTCTGGGAATGGCCCAAGCTCAGTCAGGAACCTCTTGGGGTCCATCAGGCACCTGGAACGGAACCACCTGGTCAGTTCCATCTCCCTGCCGCGTGGGGCAGCGGTCTGAAAGTCCAGCTGAAGTAGCGAATGATCTGTCCATGACAAGGGCTTAATGACTAGGTCCCCTATTGTAAGATCATTCAACCACTGACCAGAGACAAAAATCAAGTCCAGTGTGTGTCCAGCGTGGGTGGGGTCATGAACTAACTGGGTCAGGTCCATGGCCGTCATGGAAGCCATGAATTCCTGAGCCGCTTCTGATGTTTCACCGACGGATGGCAGGTTTTAATCCCTCATGACCATAAACCTGGAATTATCCACAGCTACTCTGGCTATTATGTCGAGCAGCTCAGGCAGGGCAGCTGCTATGTGGCAGGGAGCCAGGTACATAGTCAGCAAACCCATCTGCACCCCATGTCCCTACTTCACAAAGAGGGACTCACAGCCGGCTGTCTGAGGAACAGTGGCCTCCCTCGAACTAAGACTTTCTTTAATAATCACTGCTACCTTTCCGCCCCTCCCCTGGGCCCTCAGCTGATGAAATGCATGGAAGCCTGGTGGGCACATTTCCATGAGGGGGACCCCCCTCATGGCCAACCAGGTCTCTGTGATCCCAGCCAGGTCCACACACCCCTCTTGAACTAAATCATGAATGAGGGGGGCTTTATTAACCGCAGACCTGGCATTGCACAGCAGCAGCCGAAGGTCGGGCCCTGAGGCTCTGCACAACCTGGAGTGCAAGATGTGCCTTGGGGGCCAGAGCACGCCACCGCTCGCAAACAGCGAGTGTGTGCTCCCCGAATGTGATACGGCTCACTGTGCCCACCATATCTGCCCCTCCCCCCCACTATTTTGGTGGAATGGCCCTTCATCTCACCCCCTCGGCTCCCTATCTAACCCCCCTCCCTCTCTCCTCCCACCATGACCCTCAGACCTACTCTGCCGCTCTGCAGTTATGTGGACCTCCCCAGGTCCTACCCACCCCTTCCTAAAACCCCTTAAAAACTTTACATAAGTCTTAATCAAAAAACCCCTCACTCTCCTTTTTGCTACATACCACCTCTCGGGGTTCCAAAACCCATCATCGTGGTAGGCCCTCGATAAAGTGGAAGGCCAAACCTGTGAGAGGGGGGAGTCTCACAGCCCAAGGAGTTCTACTGTCGAATACATCTGATATCAGGAGTGAAAGATGGGCTATAACCAGGGGGTCAGCCATGATGATTTAAAAGTCCAACAGAGGAAATATATAAATCATAGGTAGTAGGTAGGAAAGTAGGTAGCTGGAGAGGAATTCACTTTAAACTAAATAAAAGGAATTTTATCAGGATGAGGAATTGGCTTCGTGCTTTTGGGAAGCCTAGGTGAGAATAGGATTTCTCTCATCCCTTGAACCCAAACGCTCTCCCTCCATGGTTCCCCGAATCAGATCTTTCTGCTTAGGGGGTTCCGTGATCTTAATAAAGATTGACTGATTAATGAATAGATTGATTCATATATCTTTTGGGCGGTAATATAAACTTGGTTTAGGTGAGCAAAGGCCATTGATCTGAAATGATTTCTCAATTTCAAAGAATGCAGATGTTCCTAAGAATGGTCAACATGGGAGGACAGTTCCAAACTGACAGGAAAAGAGAAGTTTCCTCTGATGCAAGTGATCTTGCGCAATCCACCGTGTCCTTCTGTCTCTTCCTACCTCATCTCTCAAGATCTTTTTCTTATCCCTCCCATTATGGAAGAAATTGGGCATCTTGAAAATTAAGAACCACAAAATTATCAACCTTCGATGTGTCTTTTTCAAAATGCACATTGATCAAAATGCTCTAGATGAATCTAGCACCCTTTCCTCTGGTGTGACCCACCTTCCTGAGTGGAGATAGTCCCTTCTGGACAAGGAACACAGTCATAGCAGCAAACTGGCTCTCCTTCTCGAGCCCGCTTAAAAAATCCAGGATGACAATTTTCCACACATCTGGACTGAGGCAGAGACTAAGGAAAAAACAAGGAATGCCAAACGAAGTTTGTTAGAAATAACCATCATTGAAAAATGGAGGGAGACATGAATATTAGTCAAATAGTTGCTTAGGTAAGTTGTTCGCTTAGGTAAATAAGAAATTTTTAACTAACTCTCAATGTTGCAAGGGATCTAACTACTGGCAGATTCTTCACTTGGTTCAGTGCCAAAAGCAGAGGGAGTGGAGGAGCTGAGCTCGCGTGCCCACCATTACAGCTCTGTGTGCCACCTGCAGCAGGCATGCCATAGGTTCGCTATCACGGACTTAGTTCCTCCCTTTTGTTTCTAGAATATCTCATTGTAATACAGGATACTTCTATTTAATAAATTCTGGAGAGAAGCAATTGAGAAAAGATTTAAGCATGAAGTGATAATTAGTGGCCAACATGATCACCAACATCCGATGACGGATATGGCACAAGGAGAAGAAGACATATATCATTGCAAACCCACCCCCATTTGTAAGTGGACCAGGACAACCTTCCATTTAAGATATAAAGGAAAACATTGTTACAGATTAGGGATGGATTTGGTGCAGTGATTAGAAGGCAGAATTGAAGGCTGACTCTGTCCACTGCCCGGAGTTTGATCCTCACTATCTCAAGGTTGACTCAGCTTTCCAACTTTCTGAGATTGGTAAAATAAGGACGAGATTGTTGGGGGCAATATGCTGACTCTCTAAACTGCTTAGAAAGGGCTGTAAAGCACTATGGAGCAGTATATAAGTCTAAGTGCTATTGCTATTTATTTGTATATTTATTTGCTAATTTTATATAGTGGTGAACTAAGACGAAACTGACTGCCTAGTTCTTGGAACTGTAGAGAGATGAGATGGAGATGAGGTGCCCTTAAAAAGGGTAAGTCATGCATTTTTTGCTGCATCACATGGGACATGAGTATGAGCCCTGTGTCCGAAAGAGATGTTTCTAAGGCAGGGGTGTCAAACTCTATTTCACTGAAGGACGTATCAGGGTTGTGTTTGATCTTGGGGGACAAACACAATGAGTGACATTGAGCTGGATAGAGGGCATGGCCAGCTCAATGTCACTCATTGAGGCTCCGTTTTCAGCCATGATGCCCTCCTTCAGACCTCTGCCAGAGAAAACAGAGCTCGGGGAGGCCACCACACGTGGACCACCCTGGCTCCGTTTTCTGCTGCAATGGCCTCCTGCAGCCCTCTGCCAGCAAAAATGGAGCTTAGGGAGGCCGTGCATGGCCCACCCGGGCTCTGTTTGCAGCTGCGACAGCCTCCTGCAGCCCTTTGCCAGTGAAAATGGAGCTCAGGAAGCCTGTGCACTGGTTGGGTCCTTCGCTGTTTCCAGGGTGGGCCCGTGTGACAGGGGAAAGCACCCCATGGACCGGATCCAGACCCCAGGCCTTGAGTTTGACACCCCTGTTCTAAGTTCTAGTTAGGTAAGTTCCTTTCTGTTGAAAAATCACCATTAGGCAACACCAACTGGCATGAAAATACAGAGCTACATTGATTATTAGTTACATTTGGAGACTCCTTTTTCCCAGAAAGACTTAAGGTAGCTAATAATCAAAATAAACAACTGTATTCAAGGATGTTCCTTATGAGGTTATAAACTAAAGACCCAATCTAAGTAACTCCCTCCTACAAATCAATTTGTCCCTCATTTCTTCCAATATGAAGAAGGGTTTTCTTTGGATCAAGTCATGTTTCAGTGCTTCAGTTTTCTGGGTCAGGGCACATCAGAACAGTCATTATGATATCATGTGAACTGGAAGCCTTGGACCTTCTCCTCAGGAGCAGAAGGCCTATTCATCTGTCCCCATGGCATGAAAGACAAGTATGGAAAATTCTGACATATATGGTCTCTTTAAGAAGATAAGCTTGCCCAACCATGGCAAGCTAAATCTGAATTCCCAACGGTATCAACAGGAACTGCATCCACCCTTGATTAGCGTTATCCTTGCCTCTTTCACTCCACCAGGAACGTGGGTAGTGGCCAAAAGACTTGCATTCTATTTTGCTAATTTTAAGCAAGGAAACAAGAGAAGTTGGTACTATGAGCACCAAAATCCCCAGCACTTGATGTTCCCTTTCAGCCAGTTTTATACAGATACTAGTTTGCACAGGGGACACAAAATAGCCATCATCACCCAGCATCCCAAGTTGGACATGACCGAATCAATTTAAAACCATGTTCCATATCACGGCATCTAAAGGACACATTGCCAATTATATTGTCGTCTCCTGAAACATTTTTTAAAAATTATAAGGATTCTACTCCCCAAATTCAATTTTCACTGAAACCTGTTTGTTGAATAGGCTTAGCTACTTGAAATGTGCCCTAAGGCTTTGGAAAACAGAGAAAAGACACCAATATTTAATTCACCTTGTTGAGCAACTTTAGTTGTGAAATAGCATCTTGATCGATAGTAAGTCTCTGTCTTTCAAAAACCCCTAGTTGCTCTTTAATGGGATCCTCCCTTGAGAGAACTATGAAGATTAAGATGTCCAGATCTGCTGCCACATCACCGTTTTGGTCCAAGTACATTTTCATATGGGAAAGATTGCAAAACTCATTCTTCTTCAAAAAGGAATGGAACTAGAACAAAAATATCCAGGAATGTTAAAAGCACAAATATTAGTCTGGAGTAGCCTTCAAAAGTTGTACGTGCTCCATCACTGATGGCTTCCAAAAAGAGACTGGAAAACCATATGTCTGAAACGGTATAGTCTCCTGCTTGAGTTGGGGGTTGGACTCGAACACCTCCAAGCTCCATTTCAACTCTGTAATTCTATCTCCATGTCCACATCTCTGTCTAACTATGATCTCAAAATAGTAGATTGCAAACCAAATGGGAGTTGGCCGTGTGATGCTCATGGAAAGAAGGCAAATGCATCCATAAAAATCTTAGAAGTAAATGTGCAGGTTTGGAGAGAAATTGACTCAAGTACAAAGTCCCCTTGCAGGCACCCCCTTTGAGAAGACATTGTACCACTATTGGATCAGCTTTAGAGATGGGCAATGAAATCAAGGAAGAGATCAAAGGAGCTGGTCTTAGCCTGGAGGAAAGGCAACAAGGAGAGGAGTCATGTTGGTCTATGGGGATGAAAATCAGAAGGAATCTGGGAGCACCTTTTACAATGGACAAAATCTCTTGTCTGGAGAAAGGAGAATGCAGCACTCTTCCAATAGCTGAAAGATGTTACCTGTCAGGTTCCAAGTTACGCATCCCTCACAAATCAAACTCCAGGGCATTTCCTTTCCCCAAAGGAAAATAACAGATGTTTACTGTTATTCCAGAGCAGGGGTGTCAAACTCGATTTCATGGAGGACTGCATCAGGGTTGTGTTTGACCTCGGGGGGCTGGGTGGAGAAGGGTGCGGTGGGCGTGGCCAGCTTGATGTAACTTGTGTTGGGGGCCCCTGTGGTGGCCTAGGCAGGGCTGGGGGGATCCAAAAACGGAGGTAGCAGAGGGCTATAGGAGGCCATTGCGGCCGAAAATGGAGCCCAGCAGTGCAGCCCTCCCAAGCTCCATTTTCACTGGTACCGCGGGCTGGTCCTTCACTCTTTCCAGGGCAGCCTCACAGGCCAGATCTAAACAGCCCACAGGCCAGATCTGGCCCACAGGCCTTGAGTTTGACACATCTGTCTCAGAGTTTTGAAAATAATAATAATAATAATAATAATAATAATAATAATAATAATAATAATAATAATAATAATAATAATTTATTATTATTATTATTATTATTATTATTATTATTATTATTATTATTATTATTATTATTATTATTATTTTATTTCTATACCACCCTTCTCCCGAAGGACTGAGGGCGGTGTACAGCCTATTTAAAAACACAAGACAAACATCAATTTAAAATTTAAAATTATTAAATAAATTTGGCTCCGTTTAAAACCCCAGAAATTTAAAATACCCCAATTTAAAATTATCATGTCGATAGCCCGGCCTGGCGGAACAACAGGGTCTTCAGTGCACAGCGAAATACCCGGAGGTTGGGGATCTTACGTATTTCCGGGGGCAGTTCATTCCACAGGGCTGGGGCTCCCACAGAGAAGGCCCTCCCCCTGGGGGTCGCCAGCCGACATAACTTGGCCGATGGCACCCAGAGGAGACCCTCTATGTGGGAGCGAACTGGCCGGTGGGAGGCTATTGGTGGCAGAAGTCGGTCTTGAAGGTACCCGGGTCCTATGCCACGGAATGCTTTAAAGGTGGTAACCAGCACCTTGAATTGCACCCGGAAGACCACTGGGAGTCAGTGCAGCTCGTGCAGGAGGGGTGTCACATGGGCACAACGAGTTGCGCCCATAACCACCCGCGCAGCCGCATTCTGGACCAGTTGGAGCCTCCGAGTGCTCTTCAAGGGGAGCCCCATGTAGAGAGCATTACAATAGTCCAGCCGGGAGGTGACAAGGGCATGAGTGACCATGCGCAAGGCATCCCAGTCCAGAAAGGAACGCAACTGGCGAATCAGGCGAACCTGATAAAAGGCCCCACTGGCCACAGCTGTCATATGCTCTTCTAAAGACAGCTGTGCATCCAGGAGGACACCCAGATTCCGAGCCCTCTCTGTGGGGGGCAAAGATTCACCCCCAATAGTCAGCGATGGCACCTGCTGACTATATCGGGAGGCCGGAAGCCACAGCCACTCAGTCTTGGAGGGGTTGAGTCTGAGCCTGTTCCTCCCCATCCAGACCCGCACGGCCTCCAGGCAGTGAGACATCACATCAAGGGCATCGTTGGGGTGGTCTGGGGTGGAGATGTACAGCTGAGTATCATCAGCGTACAGATGACACTTCACCCCAAAACCACGGATGATCTCACCCAGCGGCTTCACATAAATGTTGAACAGAAGGAGCGAGAGGACCGACCCTTGCAGCACTCCCCATGCGAGGTGCCTCAAGGTCGACCTCTGCCCCTCTGCCAACACAAACTGCGAGTGGTCGGAGAGGAAGGAGGAGAACCACCGCAAAACGGTGCCCCCTATTCCTAACCCCCTCAACCGCTGCAGCATGATACCATGGTCGATGGTATCAAAAGCCGCTGAGAGATCTAATAGGACTAGGACAGAGGAGCAACCCCTGTCCCGAGCCCTCCAGAGATCATCCACCAATGTGACCAATGCCATTTCTGTGCTGTACCCCTGCCTGAAGCCCGACTGGCACGGGTCCAGATAGATAGCTTCATCCAGGTTTCGGGGAAGCTGTTGTGCCACCACGCTCTCAACAACCTTTGCCACAAAACGAAGGTTGGAGACCGGACGGTAGTTGGCTAATTCAGCCGGGTCCAGGGAAGGCTTCTTGAGGAGGGGCCTCACTACCACCTCTTTCAAGGTGGCAGGAAAGGCACCCTCACTCAGAGAAGCAGTTATAATCCCCTGGAGCCAGCCTCGTGTAACCTCCTGGGAGGCCAGTACCAACCAGGAGGGACACGGGTCCAATAAACACGTGGCGGCAGTAATCTTACCCAGAACCCTCTCCACATCCTTGGGAGCCACAGGATCAAACTCCTCCCAGATAATATTCTCAAGACCTGCCCTCGTCTCCTCCCCTGGACTCATCCAATCGGAGTCCAAGCCATCCCGAATCCGAGCGACTTTATCATGCAGGAATTGCACAAAATCCTCAGCACGACCCTGCAAGGGATCTTCCCGCACTCCCCCCCGAAGAAGGGAGTGGGTCACCCAAAATAGGGCGGCTGGGCAGTTCTCTGCAGATGCGATAAGAGCGGAAAAATGGTTAGATTTCGCCGCTTTTATCGCCACTAGGTAGGTCTTGATATAAGACCTCACCTGTGTCCGGTCGGAATCGGATTGACTAGTCCTCCAAATGCTCTCTAGGCGTCTTTTCCGACGCTTCATCTCTCTCAACTCCTCAGAGAACCAAGGAGCCAATTGAGATTGGCATCAGGTCAGAGGCCGCAAAGGCACGATGCGATCCAAAGCTCCAGCAGCCGCAGTCTCCCAGGCAGCCACCAGCTCTTCAGTCGAGTCGTGTGTCAGAATCTCAGGAAATGACCCAAGCTCTGTCAGGAACCTTTCGGGATCCATCAGGTGCCTGGGACGGAACCATCTGGTCAGTTCCATCTCCCTGCGGTGGGGGGAAGCGGTAGGAAAGTCCAAGTGAAGGAGCGAATGATCTGTCCATGACAAGGGTTTAATATCTAGGTCCCCTCTACCAAGATCATTCAACCACTGACCAGAGACAAAAATCAAGTCCAGAGTGTGTCCCCCTATGTGAGTGGGGCCTTGGTAGTACAGGGGTTTAAGGCACCCTGTTATTAAGCTGATTATTAAGACCAGCTGTCTGCAATTACTGCAGGGTTCGAATCTCGCCAAGGGTCAAGGTTGACTCAGCCTTCCATCCTTTCTAAGGTAGGTAAATTGAGGACCCAGTTGTGAGGGCAATAAGCTGACTTTGTATAAATATACAAAAGGATGAAGGCTATTGCTGAGCACATTGTAAGCCGCCCTGAGTCTTTGGAGAAGGGCGGCATATAAATCAAATTAAAAAAAAAAAAAACTAACTGGGTCAGATCCATGGCCATCATGGAAGCCATGAACTCCCGAGCCACCTCTGACGCCTCACCCGCGGAAGGAAGGTTGAAATCCCCCATGACAATAAGTCTGGGGGTATCAACTGCCACCCCGGCAATGACGTCAAGTAGCTCGGGCCGCCGCTCAGGAGACGCCGAGACAAAAGGCGCCACCGCAATCAATTCCAAGCCTCCCGTCTGCGCCGCCATAGCCTCGCAGTGCTCCATGGCTCCAGACAGCCTCATGAGCGGCTCAAAAGAGTCCAAAAGCTCGCAGCAGGCTGTCCTCGTGTTCAACTTGCTGGGCCAGGGCTGCTGGTTGGAAATTCGGCCCTCCAGGAATCCATGGGAACACCTACATTGCCCCCAGACGTCAGAGCTTCACCCGCGAGCCGCCATCTTCGAGCATGCGCGAGATGACATGGTAAAAATGAGCTCAGTCACAAGAGAAGAGATTCTGGCTGAGTGAGATAAAAAACATCCTAAAAGGAGGAACAATTTTAGAGCTGATCTAGTGAACCGGAGAAGCTCAAGTTTCCTCTTCACTGATTGCTTTAATGCAAAGATCCAGCAGCCATTACTTAAAGGAGCTTTAACTGGAATTTTGGCAGGCAGGAGGGGTTGTACTAGATGGCCTCAGGGACTCCTTCAAATTTATGAACATAAAATTCCAAAATGCTAACCGCAAATTCATAAGGACAGGAATTTATTTAAAAATGCATACATACTTTGTAAAATTAACACTTAATATCAAAATGTATATGTCACGGTACCCGCTCTATGAAAAATTATCCGCAAGTGATTAGGATTTTTTTTTCATTTGATTTATATGCCGCCCTTCTCCGGAGACTCAGGGCAGCTTACAATGCGTTAAGCAATAGCCTTCATGCTTTTGTATATTTATACAAAGTCAGCTTATTGCCCCCATACTCTGGGTCCTCATTTTGCCTACCTTAGAAAGGATGGAAGGCTGAGTCAATCTTGAGCCTGGTGAGATTTGAACTTGCAGTAATTGCAGGCAGCACATGTAAGTGGATGTTAATTAGTCTGCTGAGCCACCACGTTGGTCAAACGTGTTGGCTTTTTGAAGCACAAAACAGTCGAAATAGTTCCCTGCCTCCTTTGTATTCCTTCTCTAAAGAAAATAAATTTCATGGATCTTTGTCGGGACTCCATACCTGCCATGGCTTCAGCCTTCGAGTCCTCAGCCTCTCTTCTCCCTCTTTCCTTCTCCTCTTGAATATGGAGGAATAAGCAGCATTCAAGGCATGGCCCATAGTATTCATCATAGCATAAACATGGCGGTTATACCGGTTCCACATCCTGTTCCTTTCCACTTTGGTGTTCAGTGGTGATGTCTGAGTGCATCTTGTCCGGCCTTTGACAGAAATGTTGTCTTTTGAAAAAGAACACCGAAAAGACTGATTGGTGAACAATGGTTCCAGAAAGAAATCTGATTCGAAGGAACCATCATTTGGCATTTTTTTCCACTGACAACTGTAGTACCAAACACTATGGACATATTTGAAAAATGTGTGTCTTCTTATTTGCATTTCCCCATAGCCTGCATATAGCCAGACTTTTCCTTCAATGGGTTCTGGCAATCCTTGAAGTGTTGAATGGAAAAGAAGAATTCTGTCCAAAAGTGAAAAATAGGCTGCGAAGTGAACAAAGACATTGACTTGTTTCCATTTGGAGATGGCATCTCTGAGGGCTGCTGTTCGTACAGGGGTTGATAAAAGTTGTGATATAACAATACAAATCCCATTCCTGACAAGCAAAGGTGTTAAAGTCCTCATGAAGTTCACTCCATCCTCTGTGTCTGAAGCAAAGAGACCAATCAAAGACCATCCAAAATGGAGGAGCAGTTGGACAATTCCTGGGTAGAGATTCGCTAATTTGGGGAGCATCCGGTAGAAAAAAGGGAATTGTCTTTTATCATTCAGAGCTTCTGAAGCAGTTGAACAGATCTGGGAAAAAAATATGAAGAATGCTGTATTTGAGGGTCAGTTATTGGCTTTCAATAAATTCAACTCAACCGGGCTTCCAGTTGGCTCTGCAGGACTTCGCTGAAGCTCCTCTGTGGGCACCCGATCCCCGGTTCTGTAAAAGCCCCAGAACAGCCGAGAAACAGCTGTCTGGGGCTTGAAAACCCTCTGCCCGGGCAAAGGGGAGAGAGAAGAGCCAGCAGGCAGAGGTAGAGCCCCCCAAGTGCCCTAGAAGAAATCTTGGACGCGAAGGGCGAGGCTCCCTAGAAGTCTGCCAATCTGCTCCGGACCTGGGAAGACTCCTCTATTTAGCAGGGCTAGAAGCCGCGACCATCTCTGCTGACAACAAATGAGGGATTTTTAACACCTTTAATTGCTGCAGGCAGAACAAGCCAGGAGAAGTCAGACTGCAAGTATTTACACTTAACTCCAAAGTTTATAGCCT